>NC_058522.1:152412034-152715064 GCF_904849725.1 Hordeum vulgare subsp. vulgare | reverse complement strand
CAAGAGTAAGAGCAGGGTCCGACTACGGATGAAAACAAACGAGAAAAGAAGAACGACGTCCATCCTTGCTATCGCAGGCTGCCGGCCTGGAACCCATCCTAGATCGATGAAGGAGAAGAATAAGAAGCAACTCCAAATGAACAATCAACGCGCTCGCGTCAAGTAACCTTTACCTGTACCTGCAACTGGTGTTGTAGTAATCTGTGAGCCACAGGGGACTCAACAGTCTCATTTCCAAAGGTATCAAGACTAGCAAAGCTTAATGGGTGAGGCATGGTTAAGTGGTGAGGTTGCAGCAGCGACTATGCATATATTTGGTGGCTAACTTACGAGTACAAGAAAATAAGAGGGGGAAGATCTACGCATAACGGTCGTGAACTACTGATGATCAAATGAATGATCCTGAACACCTACCTACGTCAGACATAACCCCACCGTGTCCTCGATCGGAGAAAGAACTCACGAAAGAGACATTCACGGTTACGCACACAGTTGGCATATTTTAATTAAGTTAACTTCGAGTTATCTAGAACCAGGGTTAAACAAAGTTTCCACGTTGCCACATAACCGCAGGCACGGCTTTCCAAAAAGATTTAACCCTGCAGGGGTGCTCCAACTAATCCATCACAAATTACCACAAGCCGCATAGAAATCCTCAATCACGAAGCTCGCGATCTCGTCGGATTCCCTAGTGGAAAACCTCAACTCTAAGATTACCCAAAGCATCACCGGAATCCCGATGCACAAGATATCTCGTCAAAGGTAAAACTAATCCAGCAAGGCCACCCGGCGTGTCGACGATCCCGATAGGAGCCGCGTATCTCGTTCTCAGGACACGACGGATAAGCGAAGTGTACGAGTGCCAAACCTCGAGTTTCCTCGCGGTGGCCCCGCACAGTGCTCTGTTTTGGACCAGCACCATCAGCACTGGCCCTCCCTGTATTATGTAGAATTACTCCTCGGGTAGCGCTAACTCCCTATGCATTTCAGTATTATCAAATTATTATGTTGGGCAAATGTAGTACCAATGTTGGGCCTTGCCAGACCAGCTTTAATCTAAAACAAATTATCAAGGGGGTCCCCATAACAACCCCGATCGTGTTAGGAGCGCTCAATTATGGAACATAACACCGGTAGCCGAAACTAAGGGGGCAAAGGTGGAACAAAACACCAGGCTAGAAAGGCCGAGCCTTCCACCTTTTACGAAGTATATAGGTGCATTAAATTAAATAGCATTAATATGGTGATATAACAAAGAACCCATGTAATCACATGGAAGCAACTGCACCTGCAACTAGCAACGCTACACAGGGTTAAGCAAGCGGTAACATAGCCAATCAGTGGTTTGCTAGGTTGAACGGGTTGAAGGTTTTCATGGCATTGTTGAGAGGCTCGTATTTAACATGTGGTAGGCAACAAGACATAAACGATAGAAACGGTAAACTAGCATGGCAATGATAGTAATGGTATCTGGGGAAATGGTCATCTTGCCTGAGATCCCGCTTGGAAGAAGAATGCCTCCGTGAAGCAGACGAACCAACGTAGTCGAACGGTTCCTCACAATCCGACACGCTTGCGGAACTCTATCGAGACGGAGGAGACTGGAAACAAGCATCAACACAGATATTCACCACATGATGCACAACACATATGATGCATGAGCAGCTGAACACATGCAAGACACAGCATGACAATTCACACAATCAAACACTACACATCAAGTGAAGTTCAATATGCAACGAGTTGCATATTGATGAAACTCCACGCTCAATTATTTAGTTCTATCCCGATTAGATACACAGCAATATTAAATGTGGTTAAACATGGCAAGAGGTGAAGCGCAATTAAACTATCTATCTAGGCATTTTAAATGAGGTCGGAAATGTCATATAGCACCTCCGAAATGACCTCACATGTTAATTTACAATTTTGTCGAGATCTGAACTAATGCTTTTAATTAGTTGTTAAACAGCAAAACAAATAGGTTCACGTGATTCTACGCGTCAAGACAAGCAATTTACACATAAAGGGCATCTCCAACGGAGCTACGGTTCAAAGATACAAGCACCGCAAGATATGATGGCATGAATGCAATATGTGTGCAACGACGGCTACGAGCACTTCAAAACATACAAACAGCAAGAGAAAATGAAACTACACGAGATTCTAAGCAAGTTTCATGTAGGACACGATCAAATCGGAGCTACGGTTCAACAACTACGAGCAAAACAAGAAATCACCACAATCTGCCAAAATCAGCCACGTAGCATTTTCTACGCCCCACAACTACGGGCTACTCAACTCAAATAAACTCAAGCAAGGCATGACACGAAAGAGGGAAAGAAGCACTACTACAAACAACTAACAACAACTAGCATGGCAGCAAGGAACACTAGGAAAAGAAGTCACAAAATGGCTTCTCACACACTATTTCAGACTTAGCGAAAATTACACCTCATGAAAGTGCAGTTTTCGATCTGAAGCCATATTAACAGCAGCAAAACCTATAGCTACAGGGATTCAAATGGCATGAAAATTCACAGCATGCGAGCGAAACACAAGGGCTACAACTAACTCCATTGGACCAACCTCAAAAGAGCTACAGATCAAAAGATACAAGCAAGACAAGACAACAACAAAATATAACAGATTCCAGACTTAGAAATATTTCAGCTCCTCCAAATCAGCACTATTTATAGCAACTTGAGAGCAAGCAAACCACACCTAAACATGCATTTCTATTACAACCAAAAATACCAGGGGCTAGAGTAAACATCAAAGAACAACTCTCTAGTTGACAACTCCGTCAAACGAAGCACGGAATAAATCCTACGAAATAAACAAAAGGGCATCACGGCAAAATATCGCGCGAACTAATTTACTAAAAAGCTAAAACTAATTGCACAGAAAAATCCCATGGATTTTTCTACCCCGAAAACATATAAAACATGTGGGGTTGCAACACAAAAATAATGGCACACATAAATGCGAGATAATAACCTATACACGGATAAATAAATTAGAGGCAATCCCTACATGCAAAAATATAAATGACTGCTCTAAAATACATGGAATAATGGTTCCTAAAACATGGGCATTTCTAATAGGCATACGAGCAACCCGGTCTTGCGCGAAAAAATAAATACGGCGTCTATCCTATCTAGACAGCACGCTAATCTATGCATTCGACACGTCAAACAACGACAAATAATTATGCAAGTTTCATAAACGGGTTCTACGCGTAAAACTACATGAAAACCATATATTACTCGCTTCGTTCCGACTTACGGATAATAATCTATGTGCGAAAGAAAATAACTAATATCCCTGAAATTAACTAAATCGCAGAAAAAAAGCTAAAATACTACGGGCCGAATCTAGGCATAATGGGCCTAATAGAGGCGCGCAACATAATAGGCAGCACCTAGGGCGAGGGATAGACGAGGGGAGGCCTCACCTTGGTGGGCTCGGCCCAGGAGAGGAGGCAGGCCGTCGGGCAGGAGGCCCACACGACCAGGCGGGTGCCACGTCCTCCTCGTCGTGCCCGAAGGCACGAGCACGAGACTGGCGGCGGCCGACAGAGCAGATGGGGAAGCGGCGGCGCATGGCGGGATCCAACGGAGGGTGCTGCAGGCGGCCGGGAAACGAGGTGGCGGCGCGATGCGATGCTTGGGGAACCCGGTGGCGGGGTTGGCTGGTGCTTAGGTGCCGGCGGCTCGTGACGGAGTTGGAGGGGCGGCGCACTCTGGCGAGCCCGGAGGGATGTCCGACGAGGGCGTGTGCGGGATCCATGCGGCGGAGCAGTCGAGGCGGCGGCCCGATCTGGCAGCGGCGGCGCTCGGGAGCGGGGCTGGCAGCGAGGCTGCTGCCTCGGGAGGAGGGGCTCGGGCTGCGGGGGCACAGGAGCACGGGAGGCGGCGGCGGCGGCGGTTTCGGGCTTGCCCGGGCCCGATCTAGGCTCGGCCGGCCCTGGCGGCGGCTGAGGGACCGAGGGGAGGAGAGAGAGGGTGCGGGAGGCTAGGGTTGGCACTATTTTCGAGGCAGGGGAGAGGGAGATGTCTAAAAATATGATGGAGGGGGATTTATAGAGAAAAATGGGGCTAGGTTAGCCGGAATTTCGTTCCGGATCCAACCGTGCGGTCGGATTCGGACGATTCCGAACGCGGGAACGGGTAAGTGGCCGTGTAGGGTGGTATACCAGAGACAAGAGGGAAAACGGGCGGCGCGACAACAATTTATAAAACACCGATGACCATCCGACGGTAGACCGAATACGGTGCCGCTACGGTCGACCGTTCGGGTACCAGACGAACTCCAATCGCGACGAAATTTGACAGGCGGCCTAGCTATAACTAATCACGACCGCATGCCAAGTTTCACCTCGATCAGAGAAAGTTTTAAACGCACTTTTAAAACAGGGTTTTGATGATGCCGCGGGCGCGTGCGTGTGCGGTCGGGCTCAGAACGGAAAACGGTGTGGAACCGGCAACTAACAATGGATGCAAGTTTTGAAAACTGGCGGCAACGGAGATGCCGATGCAATGCAGATGATGCGCATGATGCGATGATGATGCGACAAAAGAAAATAGACACACGACGAAAACGGAAAGAAGGGGGGAATCTTTTGGAACGTCGGCATCGGGCTGTCACACTCGTTCGTAGCGTAGTGGTTGCGGTGTAGCTGTAGATGCAGGGGGTGCTGGGTTCGAGTCCCGCAGCGGCCACCCCCCTTTTTGTAGTTTATTCGGCACAGTAGCAGTAGCGCAGTGGGATGCCTTATCCTGTTAAACTTCCATGTACTGTCGAGCACTGGCATCTAGCAGGGTGGTGGTGTTGCTGTGTTGAGATCCAGGGGGTCCTGGGTTTGAAACCCACCCCATTGCTTTTCTTTTTTCTTTTGCTTTTCTTTCTTGTTTGCATATGTATGTTGGTATATTTGCTGCAGCTGTTTGGTTGCCATGTGTGGCATTTATTCAGCCCTCAAACAATAGGTTGTTGATTTTTTTTTGCTAGCAAGTAGTGTATGCATGTGTAGGTTTTGTGGTGTATGTGTGTGTAAGTATCATGTGTGTGTGTGTGCACCTTGTGAGTGTATGGCACCAAGTGATGAGCTTATGTGGTGTGTGTGTGTGTGAAACATATGTGCATGATGAGAGTTGAGCTCATGCACTAATTGTGCAAGACTGCGGTGTATGTGTGTGTGGGTCCCCCCCCACGTACCTTGTGGGTGTGCCTTTGTAGTTGCTCATGTGTTGTTGTTGTTGTGTGTGTGTGTGCATATGTGTGTGTGTCTCACACATGTCATGGCATGATGTGCCATGAAAAGCACATATGCAAGATTATATGTGTAGGTGTAGAAGTGCTTATGTGAGTGCAAGTTAGTGGTGAATTCTGTTTAGCATGTGTAGGTGACTTTTATGCTTGTGCTTGTTGTAGGTGTGCGGGAATGGTGATGTGCTATGGCACACATACATGAGGTCTAAACCCTCATGTCACCATTGGACTTGTGAGAGTGTGCAAGTGCTTTTGTAGGTGTTGTAGTGAATAGCACATGTGATGATGCACAATTCACTCCATGTGATTCCATGTAGGTTTTCTTTTCTAGTTTGTGCCCATTTGTTCTATGCAAGTGCCTATGTATTATATATGTTTTGGGGTAGAATCATCCCAGGAATCCATAGGTGAAGTCAGTTTTGCCTTTGGAACACTTTCTCGGAATGTCAAATTTCAGATTTGTTCAATGTTTGGAGCTTGGTTCCATGAGATGTGGTGAGCCCAAGAGGTTGATTGCTTGTTGTGGCATTAGAGGGTGACCCCCTCTATGGCATGTTAGTTTTGTTTAATGCTTAGTAGTTCATATGTGCAAATGGTGCTTAGTCAAAGTAGGCATGTGGCTGAAATTCCAGTTTAGTGAAAATCTGTGATTTTCACTAAGTGTGAGAATCTGCTTATATTTTGTTCCCCTATTGTTGTGCTTGTAGAGGTCCAGGTGTTGGGAGTCAGCCTTTGTTATCAACTGGAAAGTTGTAGCTTTTGTGTTTCTCTAGCTCTCTATAAATTTTCATTCCATTTGGAGTCGTGTAGATATTGTTTTGGGTGCTGTCAAAATGCTTCAGAGCATAAACAGCTAGTGAGAATCTGGAATATTCACCAAGTCCCTGAAAACTGATATTTTTGGCCAAGTTAGCAGCTGTGTAACTTTTTGTGTGAAACTCCTTTTTCATTATCTTTTTGCTTGTGCTTGTAGTATTCTTGGATAGCTTTTGCCACATATCCTCTTTGGCATATTTGGGTGACTCTAGGTGCTTTGCATGTAGCCCTCAAACTGCTTTGATGCTGTTTATGGCATATTGTATAGTTTTGTTGTTTTGATGCTTGTGAGTGCATAGATGATGATGTGGTGATATTCCTTTGCACCACCCCATCCATGTTGGTTTGTTTTATGTCTTGGCAACCTGGAAATACCAGAAGTATGCCATTGGTGTGTATTGTGATGATTTTGATACGTAGGACGTCATTTCTTGTTTCGTTGTTTCCCGTTGATCCGTAGCTCCGATCGTTACGTTCTTTAGATGTTTTTTGCATCGTTTTCACGTGACACATCTGATCATGTCATCCTCATGTATGTCAAGATAGCTTAGAGTGCAGTTCTGTCCAGGAACTTGTATTTATATCTCATGCATGTGCAAGTGAGTAGAATAGAGATGCATGTTCATTTTCATCTCATGCATCATGTGCTTGTTCCATCTTGAGGTGCTGTTGTTCATTGGATGCAATTTTTATGTTGGGTAGCACCAGGATCGGAGAACGAGTACGTGGATCCGGGAGAGTACGTGCAGGATGAATAAGAGCAGTTCCAAGCTGAGGACATCACATGAAAGATGATATGACCTTGATTCCATCTCTAGACTTGTTATGCTAGATTACGTTTCTTCGTCATGTGCTCGCTGCCTACCACTGAATTAATTGCCTCCTGAAATTGCCATGAAACCCAAACACTTATCCCTTCCTAGCAAATCTTGAATGGCTAAGTAGGCTTTGCTAAGCTTCTAATGTTAGCGTTGCTAGTTGCAGGTGCTTTGTCTCATGTGATAACATGAGCTTGATACCATTATGTTAAATCTGATATTTAATTAATGCACCTTTGGTAAGTAACGGAAGGCCTAGCCTTTTGCCGGGTGTTTTGTTCTGTTATTGCCGCCTTAGTTACGGGCTACCGGTGTTTGATTCCATAACTGATCGCTCCCAACACGTTCGGGGCTGTTATGGGGACCCCCTTGATAAATCGCGTAGTGTTAAGACTTCTCCGGCAGGACCCAACATTGGTTTTAATTTGCTAATCACTAAATAATAATTTGCATAGGGAATAGCTACCCCGAGGAATTTAATCAACAACCCGGGCCAGTGCTCCTCATGAGTGTTGGTCCACCCACCTAGCAGTCAGCAACACCACCTCGGGGAAACTTGAGGTTTGGTCATTTTCCACTATGCATAGACGGTGTTGTCCTGAGACTGAGATACGCAGCTCTTATCAGGGTCGTCGACACACTGGGAGGTCCTGCTAGTTTTGTCTTACCTTAGCGATATATCTTGCGTATAGGAATCCCAGTGAAGCTTTGGTTCTCCCTAGAGTTGAGGTTTCCCTCTAAGGAATCCGACGAGATCACGCGATTTGTGATAGAGGATTACTTTGCGGCCCGTGATCGTTTGTGATGGACTAGTTGGAGCACCCCTACAGGGTTTAATCTTTCGGAAAGCCGTGCCCGCGGTTATGTGGCAACATGGAATATTTGTTAACATCCGGTTATAAATAACTTAAACATAACTCTAATAAAATTGCCAACTGTGTGCGTAACAGTGACTGTCCCCTTCGAAGACCTCTCTTCGATCGGGAACACGGTGGGGTTATTATTGACGTAAGTAGGTGTTCAGGATCACTTAGTGATCAGTTAATCATCGACCGCTAGTGTAGACCACCTTCAATACTTTCTCTACGTAAGTTAGCCACCATATATGCTTAGGATGGTGCAACCTAAATACTTCTCCATCCTTACCTAATAACTTGACTAGTTCTGGCACCAAGGTCATAGATTGTTGAGTCCCCGTGGCTCACAGATTCCTTCAAAACACCAACAGGTTCAGGTACTCCCGAGATAGGTGATCCCGACGACACGCAGCTGGCGTGACAGTACGATGAGGAGAACGACCGCCTGTACGTGAACTATCCACAAGACTGAGGCGTGGTCGTGATCGTGGGCAAGCATGCAGGGTAGCATAGTCATTTCTCATGGTTTGTAGTCCGTAGTGGAACTACCTTATTTGGATGTGTGATGTAACTCTGATATATTTATGAGATGGCAGTTGAATCCCTTATTGTCATTCTACTATTATTATGTATGTGCTATGTTACCGTGCTTGCGAAACGCTTAGATGCGCTTCTTTCCAATTCGGGGCCTCGTTCCCTAAATCGGAAAGAACCGCATCTTAGTCATTACAACACGTGTCAAGCAAAGATATTCTAAAAATCTGGCGCGTGAATTAGGCACGAGAGCGAAAAATTTCGTCGTGCGCTGTGAGCCCTCGATTTGATCGTACACTAATCATATACGCAAATGCGTACGACCAAGCTCAAGGACTCACGGGAACGTATCACAACACAACAATAGACACAAATAAAACAAACAAGCTTTATATTACAAGCCAGGGGCCTCAAGGGCTAGAATACAAAAGCTCGAGAAACACACGAGTTAGCGGAAGCAACAAATAACTGAGTACACACATTAAACATGGGGTGCCTTAGAGAAGGCTAGCACATAAGATACAACGATCGAACGAGGCGAGGCCTCCTGCCTGGGAGCCTCCTAACTACTCCTAGTCTTCAGCGGCCTCCACGTAGCACACACCGTCGGGGTAGCAGTCGTCGTCGGCGTGATACTCCATCTCCTGGGCTCCATCATCTGGTCGCACAACAGATCAAGGGGACAAAGGGGGAGCAAAGCAACGATGAGTGCTCATCCAAAGTACTCGAAAGACTTACATCAGAACTATGCTAATTATTTATCACTATCAAAGGAGGGGGTTATATGTGGACTGACTGTAGCAATGTGAGAATAGAGAGAGAAGGCCTAGTCCTATCGAAGACTAGTATCTTCAGGGGTCTTGCAGCAATAGACGAGAGTAAAATAGGGGGTAACACAAATAATAGTCATATTGCTGCAGCAATATTAAAATGAGGTCACACCCAAAGATCCTTCCTCGACTCCCTGTGAGGAAGCAATCCCGAGGCAAACAAAACCAGTTAAGTAAAAATTGTAGTTGTATAAGATCGAGGCACAACTCCAAGTCATCCTGTACCCGTGGACACGACAATTCGAATAGATAAGTTCTTCCCAGCATGGGTGCACAACATATTCCCCGTCACACTCGATAACACTCTGCCCGGAGACACTTTTATGGGTCATGCCCGACCTCGGAAGATCGACATGTCGCAGCCCCACCTAGACTCAACAGAGAGGCCAGCCCGCCGGTCAAAATCCTAAGCACAAATGTTTCGCGGGCCGACTTGCCCTCTGCGCTCCTGCATGATGCGTGGGCGACCGACGTCAATCCTAGCACCCCTTATAACAAGTGCGATGCATATCCGGACCACTCGGGCGCGCGCCGCTCCGTTGCTGACGTGTGAAGAGCTTCGGCTAATACCACGACGCCGAGTACCCATAACTTTTCGCGCGTAGCCCGTTAGTGCGAAAAGGTCTCCGACCAACCCAGATCAAATACCCAAATCCATCTAACATTTCAATTAACTCATCGACACATCCACAGGGGTATCCACACGCCTAACATTTATTCATCAATGTTCCCAGTAACATGGTCAAGTAATTGTGTGGTTGTAAGATCAGGGGGATCCGAGGCATCACCCTCGTTGGATCCCGAACGATGTAACCGTCAAGGTGGACTTAGAGGAATCACCATCGAGGGTCTCACACTTGAGGGGTTGCACGACAGAGTCATTGTTGGGAGTGGTGAAGCAGGAATCACCCTCGATAACCACGACCGACTATCTGCACTACAGAGATACCATTCTGAGTACTTCGCAAGGTGTCACCCTCGGTACCCGATAGTAACTCTGCAGCGTCGTACAACTAAGGGAGGGGGTGTAAGTGCTGTGTCGGGTCATGGCTCGTCAATCAGGGATCGAGACTTGACAATAAAGCGGGGCAACAGAACGAAGGGGGGGAAAGGGGATGACTAAACCACCTATACTAAGCAGTTTAAAGTGCGGTACTGAAAGTAACAATTCATCAAAAATAGGCTATGCATTAGATATAGGAGCTAACTACAAGAGTAGCAAAATTCTAATGCAAGCATGAGGGAGAAAGAAATGGGCGATATAGGAATGATCAAAGGTGGTTTGCTTGCCTTGTTGCTCTACGACAAAGGGCTAGTCGTCACGAGGGTAGATGTACCCGGCAGCAACGTTAGTCTCGGGGTCTACCGGTAAGAAGAGGGGGGAAGAAACAATAAATATAAACACAGATGCAACACTAAGAATGACATGTGAAAGCAGGGTTAGGCATGAGCTAACAAAGCGCTATCCGTCATAGACGAGTCGGAAGAATATCTGATGATATTTCTCGGGTCTCTGGCTACTACAGGTCAGACGAAAAACGGTGGAAAAGTTCCACGTTTGCTATGCTAGGGACGCGTGCCACACGAATGGAATGCGTATCCGGGTTCGTCTCGTTCCGCTGATCAACTTTCATGTATAAATTATTTTTATCCGACTTACGGTTTATTTTATATTACTTTTTAGAGTTTTATTAATATTTAGAAATTAAAACAGATTATATTAAATCAATTAAATGCAATTATGACATCAACATGATGTCATGCTAATGTCAGCAGTCAACAGGGTTTGACTCGTTAAATATGACCAGTGGGTCCCTGCTGTCGTAGGCACATTTTAATTTTGTAGATTAACTAATAATTAATCAGTTTAATTAGTGGGAGGGACCCACGTGTCATACTATCTAAAACAAATAACTAAACACATTAATTAACATTTTACTAACTAATCCATTAATCTTAATCGTCATATTAACTAATTAATTTACTGATTATTTATTTATTTAACTAAACTATTATTTAATTATTATTATTATTATTTTACTTATTTTAATTTTATGTTTTAGGTGTGTGGCCCCACATGTCATTGGGACAGCGAGCACCACATTCACTAAATGCACACACATTCTGCACACACTACTTCTATTCATGCATACACACATTTATATACACATGTACAATTTTGCACACACCTACATCTGCACTCATACATATCTATATACACATGCATGCATACATATATCCCCTTTTCTTTTTTTGTTCTTTTACATACACAATACACTAATCACAAGGGTTATCCCCCCTGTCTAACTGGGAGGTGGCCGGAGTGCACGCGGGCACGGGCCGACGGCTCGCCGGAGTGCGGGGAAAAAGGGAGGAGGAGGGTGGCCGGAGCTGCAGTGGCTCACCACCATTGACGGGGAGAGGGGCAGCGAGGCTTGGAGGATCCGGTGGGGAGGAGGTTGAGGAGGCCGGCGATAAGGTGAAGATGGCCGACGACGTGGAGGTGGCAGGTCGGTGAAGCTGCGCCGGGAGGCTGGGGCGAGGTCGAATGGAGGAGGAGGGGCCAACGGAGGGTCGGCTGGATCTGGCTAGAGGAGGACCGGGGCGTGGCGATGTAGGGGGCCGGTGGAGCGCTGGTGAGGGGAGCGATGGGGTGGAGAGCGAGGCAAGCTCGGGCTTGACGAGCGTGCGCTCGGTTGAGCCTGGGGAAAGCGAGCGAGAGGTGAGGGAGCCAGCGAGCGCAGGGTGGGGTGAGGTGGTGGCGAGGTAGGCTCGCGCGAGGGGAGGAGGTAGCGAGGGGAGAGGGGAGCGTGGCCCATGGCGAGGTGGAGTAGGGAGCGGGGAGAGCGAGGTGGGAGTTTGGCGCTCGATGGGGGGCTGGTTGGTGAGCGAACGAGGGGAGGGAGGGAGCGAGGGGAGGCTCTGGCCGCGGGGTGGGGAAGGGAGTGGGAGTGGGGTGGAGGTTAGGGTTTAGGTGGGGGTTTTGATACCCCCAGATTAGATGGGCTAGTGGGTTGGGCTAGCTGGGCCAATTGGCCCAGTTTGGCCAGGGAGGTCCCCCACCCTTTATTTTTATTTTTGGGA
Source organism: Hordeum vulgare subsp. vulgare (assembly GCF_904849725.1). NCBI lineage: Eukaryota > Viridiplantae > Streptophyta > Magnoliopsida > Poales > Poaceae > Hordeum > Hordeum vulgare. The sequence continues at coordinate 152,702,851 of NC_058522.1, read as the reverse complement.
GCCACTACATAGCGGCACAGCACATAGGTCTTCCGATGTTGCGGTTTTCTTTGTGCATGCAAACTAATAAACTAGCATGACATCAGCAAAGATTCCTCTGATGTTAAACTTTAAAAACGTTTTATCTCTTAAACTATAAATCCAATTGACGACCCGCTTTCACCGTTAGCTTTCTCGCATTGAGATCTTCGAAACTAGATCCCATGTTGACATGTTTGGACAATATTTTTTTTTCGTCGATAGTTGCCAGAATACTATTATTTACTTGTCACAACATTTGTCACATAGTTCGCACATTAAATTAACTTGGTTATCAGGTTTATGAATGTCGATATACCCCACTAAAAAACTTGATTCATTGTGCTTGTGCTGGTTCATGCATTTACTTGCTTATTGTTAGTGCTTTAATAACCATTTTTTAGCTCCACATAACACTTCAATGCTTAAAAGGTATAAAATTATTGTCCGGGTAACTATGTATAATTTTTGTGACAACTGCATACCCGTAAGATGACAACTATGATGACATAAATGTGGCAACTAGAAATGATGAAAAAAAATCAACGAAACATGTAAACATGGGATCTTATTTTGAAGGTCTCGTCGAGACAAACCTAACGGTAAAGACGAATTTTCAATCAAATTATTAATTTGTGAGATAAATCATTTTTTCAGCCCGCATGCGTGCATGCATAGAGTCCACGTTGTTGTGGAGCAGGTTGAAAGCGAAGGTGACTTTTTTAATGCTCGGGCCTCTATGCACGGGAAGGACACGGTGCGGCGGTGCTAATTAGATTTTCCCTTTATTTTTTATTTTTTGTTTTCTTTTTCCTTTTTTTAATTTATTAACAGTTCTAGTTTTAATTTATTTTAGTGCAATAAATACTTCTAAAATTAACGATTCTTAAATGACAAATCTCCTAGGTAATATTTGACACATCCGAACATTTTTATTTTGGCATTCGAAAACTTTTAGTGTTTGACTTTATTTTTTTAATTTTGAATTTGACTCGGTTTTGATCTAACGCGAGATTAACAATAGTAATCACGGTGATGTGGCATCATTAGCATAGGTTTACTGTAGCCTAACTACATTGATTATTGTAGCTTAATCCGAGGATGTCACAACTCTCCTCTACTAACAGGAATTCTCGTGCCCAGAAGAGGTAGAAGGAAAGAGCTCGAGGTATTCATCACGAAGATGATCCTCACGTTCCCAAGTGGCTTCAATCTGAGAATGATTTGACAACTGCACGTTTAGGAAGTTGGTGACCTTGCGACGAGTCTAACGTTTAGCCTGGTCGAGAATGCGGACCGGATGCTCTTTATAAGAGAGGTCTTGTTGCAGCTCAAGCATATCATGATCCACTGCTTGAATAGGATCTTTGAAGGAGCGATGAATCTGAGACACATGGAAGACATCGTGAACCTGAGAAATGTTCGCCTGCAGTTCCAATTGATAAGCTACTTTTCCACGCCTTTCGAGAATAGTAAATGGACCAATATAGCGAGGAGCTAGCTTGCCATTGATCCCAAAACAGTGTGCACCTCTCATTGGTGTGACGCAAAGATAAGCCTTTTCGCCAGGCTGATAGACCATATCTTGATGATGGCAGTCATACTGACTCTTCCGACGAGACTGAGCAGCCTTCAGATTCTCATGAATAATGCAGACTTGATCTTGAGCATGTTGGATAACATCTGGACCGAAGAGTGATCGTTCCATTGGACGGTGGCTCGGGAATTTTGTACGAAGCCAACTACAAAGGATAATTTGGAGTCAAAAGTATAGGAGAGTCAGGTTTCGATCCTGTGGAACTTTGGGTTATGGGTCCACCATGTGGGCCGAGAGTAGGCAGAGGGGTGACATCTTGTACGGTATTGGTAGCAAGACATGTCACAGGATAACTTGTCAGTTATGTTGGCAACAACATCCGTACCAAGGGTGGGGGGAAAATAGAACCATTTTCCCGCAAGCTGAAATGAGGCGGACCAATAGGCAAAGTTCTTGTCCACCGGCGGCTACCGGAATGATATCCACAATAGTAACAGGGTCTTAGTGACAGTGTTGTACACCGAGGTTGTTACCTAAGCACGAAATTGACACTGCTTAGATAAGTTATGCCACAAGAAAGGTCAAATAGACCAATGGAAAGGAAAATGTGTTCACACACACAAGTATTAAAGTATACCATTCCCAAGGAAAAATAGGGGATGTTATACGTGATAGGTCATCAAGTACATAACCATTCTGATAAAAGGGCAAGGAGAATCATGATGTTTACCCATACCATACGGTTTGGATAATTGATCAAGAACAATTTAGCATTGCTCTTCCAATGTTCCTGTTGAAATTTGAAGTACCACATCCGTGCTTTGGGGTAGCATCGACATGGTCATCTGGTAAAGGCCGGACCTATGGGTATACAAAGAGGATCCATGAGAAACAACTTATGAAATAAGTCATATAGTTTCTGCATGGAAGATGGCAAATCTTATATATGGAAGAATTTATAACAATAGGTCCTTCGGCTAGGTGTGCTAGACTATACATCACCGTACCGAGATACATAAGACCAAAGGTATAATTATTGGAAAATGTTCCAACCATCATATCTGCCCGAGATTCAGATCTAATTGGTGTTAGGATACCTCAGTCTCAGGGTGCGTGAGACATAAAGGGGACCACCAAAAAATAGACGAGACGGTGCTACAAGATTCTCGGGATGTGAACTATGGAAGCAAGTATTGGATCACGAGCTGGATTATAAGACACATGTACACAATGTCAAGACATTCGTTCCCACGTGGAATTCTTACAACACAATGCAACCGAGTTCCGTTTTGAGAACAATCATCGAGGATATCAAGGCCCTTGCGTAAGCCTTGATTTAGCTCTTATAAAGGAACTTATTTTCCCTTGATCAGATCAGTCAGTGGCTTGGGGTTCTAAGAGAAGTTATATGAAGTGGAGATAGTAAATCTTCAAAACATATAACACTTCGCACATGCGTGAATGATTTGGTATTTCCCGAGAGGAAGCGGGACAGAACTTTCACATATTGACGGCGACAAGAGTGCACGTGAACTTTGGGAAAACCACTTCTTTTATCAAACATATTCTTTATGAGCTAGGCACAAGGATAATGCTTTCAAGAGCTTCGTCGTGGAACATGGAGAAGTTGAGGGTGTGGCTAGTGGGCTCAACAACAATCCCTCAAGATTTTGACAGGGATGAATTTCCAATATGAAAGAAACAAGGGGATACCATTTGTCAGATCAAATGATATAATGACGTATGTTCGAGGAAACATCAACAATTTAGCATTGGTTGAAGGGTGCACTCGAGAATACAGAATGAGCAGTACGACCAATGCTAGAATGGTGAGTCAACAACCAACACACCAAGGATGAAACTACGAGTCATTAACTTCAGAGCGATGGGGTTGTCAGAAGTATTGGAATCACACATCAGTGTTCACTTGTCGGAATTCCAGTTAAAAAACAACACGGTGACCAAGAAATGAGTGGTGATGGTGAGAAGTATCACTATATCAAGAATTATTAAGAGGTGCATCAATCCTCACGACATTCTTGACATAAAAGATGGCAATACTCCAAAGTAGAAGGTGACATAAGCTGAATCAGCAAGGAACTCAAAGGACAACACAAAACATGAACAAGTTTGTGTTGGAGGGAAGGCAATAAGGTTGACGATGATTTCACAAATCATCGAGGGGAAGGGATGGTATTTCTCAACATGCATTCGATTGATACCCTGCAAGATCTCGGAATGCTGATGATGATCACGACACATTTGTCGAGAAGCTTCACGAAGATGTAATTGATTAACGACGACATCAAGCAAAGGAATGGTGAAACTAAAGGTTGTCGGAAACACAGTTAAGAGGTAGATCAGAGTAGAGGTTAGACTAATGTATTGATCTGTGGAAGACAAGCACTTTAACTTATCTACATATGGGATCAAAGAAGAACAATGATGGTTGGAACCACGGTTGCAAAGCACGAAATCACAAATACAAGATTAAATCGTAGAATTAATGATTATTGATACGAGAAGTTTCTACGATAGGATCAACGTCTTCTCCATGGGCATGAACACGAGTTCAAGGTCGACTCCTAGTTCATCAATGCATCACCTACCATTTACTCCTCGCCTTTGATGAGGTTGTAGCTTGGAAAGATTATCTGGCAAAACACCAGAAGAGCAAGACTCGTGAAAACTCTTTGGTTCATATTGTTTTAGGAAGGCATAGGTTCAATCCATCACAACATCTTAGGAACATATACCGCAAACTTCAAGAGTAATTAACACATGCTTGATAAGAGAGTATTGACAAAAGCATAGGATAGAACCTATAAGAGGGAAGTTCTTCCCTGCATGGGTGCACAACATATTCCCCGTCACACTCGATAACACTCTGCCCGGAGACACTTTTATGGGTCATGCCCGACCTCGGAAGATCGACATGTCGCAGCCCCACCTAGACTCAACAGAGAGGCCAGCCCGCCGGTCAAAATCCTAAGCACAAATGTTTCGCGGGCCGACTTGCCCTCTGCGCTCCTGCATGATGCGTGGGCGACCGACGTCAATCCTAGCACCCCTTATAACAAGTGCGATGCATATCCGGACCACTCGGGCGCGCGCCGCTCCGTTGCTGACGTGTGAAGAGCTTCGGCTAATACCACGACGCCGAGTACCCATAACTTTTCGCGCGTAGCCCGTTAGTGCGAAAAGGTCTCCGACCAACCCAGATCAAATACCCAAATCCATCTAACATTTCAATTAACTCATCGACACATCCACAGGGGTATCCACACGCCTAACATTTATTCATCAATGTTCCCAGTAACATGGTCAAGTAATTGTGTGGTTGTAAGATCAGGGGGATCCGAGGCATCACCCTCGTTGGATCCCGAACGATGTAACCGTCAAGGTGGACTTAGAGGAATCACCATCGAGGGTCTCACACTTGAGGGGTTGCACGACAGAGTCATTGTTGGGAGTGGTGAAGCAGGAATCACCCTCGATAACCACGACCGACTATCTGCACTACAGAGATACCATTCTGAGTACTTCGCAAGGTGTCACCCTCGGTACCCGATAGTAACTCTGCAGCGTCGTACAACTAAGGGAGGGGGTGTAAGTGCTGTGTCGGGTCATGGCTCGTCAATCAGGGATCGAGACTTGACAATAAAGCGGGGCAACAGAACGAAGGGGGGGAAAGGGGATGACTAAACCACCTATACTAAGCAGTTTAAAGTGCGGTACTGAAAGTAACAATTCATCAAAAATAGGCTATGCATTAGATATAGGAGCTAACTACAAGAGTAGCAAAATTCTAATGCAAGCATGAGGGAGAAAGAAATGGGCGATATAGGAATGATCAAAGGTGGTTTGCTTGCCTTGTTGCTCTACGACAAAGGGCTAGTCGTCACGAGGGTAGATGTACCCGGCAGCAACGTTAGTCTCGGGGTCTACCGGTAAGAAGAGGGGGGAAGAAACAATAAATATAAACACAGATGCAACACTAAGAATGACATGTGAAAGCAGGGTTAGGCATGAGCTAACAAAGCGCTATCCGTCATAGACGAGTCGGAAGAATATCTGATGATATTTCTCGGGTCTCTGGCTACTACAGGTCAGACGAAAAACGGTGGAAAAGTTCCACGTTTGCTATGCTAGGGACGCGTGCCACACGAATGGAATGCGTATCCGGGTTCGTCTCGTTCCGCTGATCAACTTTCATGTATAAATTATTTTTATCCGACTTACGGTTTATTTTATATTACTTTTTAGAGTTTTATTAATATTTAGAAATTAAAACAGATTATATTAAATCAATTAAATGCAATTATGACATCAACATGATGTCATGCTAATGTCAGCAGTCAACAGGGTTTGACTCGTTAAATATGACCAGTGGGTCCCTGCTGTCGTAGGCACATTTTAATTTTGTAGATTAACTAATAATTAATCAGTTTAATTAGTGGGAGGGACCCACGTGTCATACTATCTAAAACAAATAACTAAACACATTAATTAACATTTTACTAACTAATCCATTAATCTTAATCGTCATATTAACTAATTAATTTACTGATTATTTATTTATTTAACTAAACTATTATTTAATTATTATTATTATTATTTTACTTATTTTAATTTTATGTTTTAGGTGTGTGGCCCCACATGTCATTGGGACAGCGAGCACCACATTCACTAAATGCACACACATTCTGCACACACTACTTCTATTCATGCATACACACATTTATATACACATGTACAATTTTGCACACACCTACATCTGCACTCATACATATCTATATACACATGCATGCATACATATATCCCCTTTTCTTTTTTTGTTCTTTTACATACACAATACACTAATCACAAGGGTTATCCCCCCTGTCTAACTGGGAGGTGGCCGGAGTGCACGCGGGCACGGGCCGACGGCTCGCCGGAGTGCGGGGAAAAAGGGAGGAGGAGGGTGGCCGGAGCTGCAGTGGCTCACCACCATTGACGGGGAGAGGGGCAGCGAGGCTTGGAGGATCCGGTGGGGAGGAGGTTGAGGAGGCCGGCGATAAGGTGAAGATGGCCGACGACGTGGAGGTGGCAGGTCGGTGAAGCTGCGCCGGGAGGCTGGGGCGAGGTCGAATGGAGGAGGAGGGGCCAACGGAGGGTCGGCTGGATCTGGCTAGAGGAGGACCGGGGCGTGGCGATGTAGGGGGCCGGTGGAGCGCTGGTGAGGGGAGCGATGGGGTGGAGAGCGAGGCAAGCTCGGGCTTGACGAGCGTGCGCTCGGTTGAGCCTGGGGAAAGCGAGCGAGAGGTGAGGGAGCCAGCGAGCGCAGGGTGGGGTGAGGTGGTGGCGAGGTAGGCTCGCGCGAGGGGAGGAGGTAGCGAGGGGAGAGGGGAGCGTGGCCCATGGCGAGGTGGAGTAGGGAGCGGGGAGAGCGAGGTGGGAGTTTGGCGCTCGATGGGGGGCTGGTTGGTGAGCGAACGAGGGGAGGGAGGGAGCGAGGGGAGGCTCTGGCCGCGGGGTGGGGAAGGGAGTGGGAGTGGGGTGGAGGTTAGGGTTTAGGTGGGGGTTTTGATACCCCCAGATTAGATGGGCTAGTGGGTTGGGCTAGCTGGGCCAATTGGCCCAGTTTGGCCAGGGAGGTCCCCCACCCTTTATTTTTATTTTTGGGAGCCACTACATAGCGGCGCAGCACATAGGTCTTCCGATGTTGCGGTTTTCTTTGTGCATGCAAACTAATAAACTAGCATGACATCAGCAAAGATTCCTCTGATGTTAAACTTTAAAAACGTTTTATCTCTTAAACTATAAATCCAATTGACGACCCGCTTTCACCGTTAGCTTTCTCGCATTGAGATCTTCGAAACTAGATCCCATGTTGACATGTTTGGACAATATTTTTTTTTCGTCGATAGTTGCCAGAATACTATTATTTACTTGTCACAACATTTGTCACATAGTTCGCACATTAAATTAACTTGGTTATCAGGTTTATGAATGTCGATATACCCCACTAAAAAACTTGATTCATTGTGCTTGTGCTGGTTCATGCATTTACTTGCTTATTGTTAGTGCTTTAATAACCATTTTTTAGCTCCACATAACACTTCAATGCTTAAAAGGTATAAAATTATTGTCCGGGTAACTATGTATAATTTTTGTGACAACTGCATACCCGTAAGATGACAACTATGATGACATAAATGTGGCAACTAGAAATGATGAAAAAAAATCAACGAAACATGTAAACATGGGATCTTATTTTGAAGGTCTCGTCGAGACAAACCTAACGGTAAAGACGAATTTTCAATCAAATTATTAATTTGTGAGATAAATCATTTTTTCAGCCCGCATGCGTGCATGCATAGAGTCCACGTTGTTGTGGAGCAGGTTGAAAGCGAAGGTGACTTTTTTAATGCTCGGGCCTCTATGCACGGGAAGGACACGGTGCGGCGGTGCTAATTAGATTTTCCCTTTATTTTTTATTTTTTGTTTTCTTTTTCCTTTTTTTAATTTATTAACAGTTCTAGTTTTAATTTATTTTAGTGCAATAAATACTTCTAAAATTAACGATTCTTAAATGACAAATCTCCTAGGTAATATTTGACACATCCGAACATTTTTATTTTGGCATTCGAAAACTTTTAGTGTTTGACTTTATTTTTTTAATTTTGAATTTGACTCGGTTTTGATCTAACGCGAGATTAACAATAGTAATCACGGTGATGTGGCATCATTAGCATAGGTTTACTGTAGCCTAACTACATTGATTATTGTAGCTTAATCCGAGGATGTCACAACTCTCCTCTACTAACAGGAATTCTCGTGCCCAGAAGAGGTAGAAGGAAAGAGCTCGAGGTATTCATCACGAAGATGATCCTCACGTTCCCAAGTGGCTTCAATCTGAGAATGATTTGACAACTGCACGTTTAGGAAGTTGGTGACCTTGCGACGAGTCTAACGTTTAGCCTGGTCGAGAATGCGGACCGGATGCTCTTTATAAGAGAGGTCTTGTTGCAGCTCAAGCATATCATGATCCACTGCTTGAATAGGATCTTTGAAGGAGCGATGAATCTGAGACACATGGAAGACATCGTGAACCTGAGAAATGTTCGCCTGCAGTTCCAATTGATAAGCTACTTTTCCACGCCTTTCGAGAATAGTAAATGGACCAATATAGCGAGGAGCTAGCTTGCCATTGATCCCAAAACAGTGTGCACCTCTCATTGGTGTGACGCAAAGATAAGCCTTTTCGCCAGGCTGATAGACCATATCTTGATGATGGCAGTCATACTGACTCTTCCGACGAGACTGAGCAGCCTTCAGATTCTCATGAATAATGCAGACTTGATCTTGAGCATGTTGGATAACATCTGGACCGAAGAGTGATCGTTCCATTGGACGGTGGCTCGGGAATTTTGTACGAAGCCAACTACAAAGGATAATTTGGAGTCAAAAGTATAGGAGAGTCAGGTTTCGATCCTGTGGAACTTTGGGTTATGGGTCCACCATGTGGGCCGAGAGTAGGCAGAGGGGTGACATCTTGTACGGTATTGGTAGCAAGACATGTCACAGGATAACTTGTCAGTTATGTTGGCAACAACATCCGTACCAAGGGTGGGGGGAAAATAGAACCATTTTCCCGCAAGCTGAAATGAGGCGGACCAATAGGCAAAGTTCTTGTCCACCGGCGGCTACCGGAATGATATCCACAATAGTAACAGGGTCTTAGTGACAGTGTTGTACACCGAGGTTGTTACCTAAGCACGAAATTGACACTGCTTAGATAAGTTATGCCACAAGAAAGGTCAAATAGACCAATGGAAAGGAAAATGTGTTCACACACACAAGTATTAAAGTATACCATTCCCAAGGAAAAATAGGGGATGTTATACGTGATAGGTCATCAAGTACATAACCATTCTGATAAAAGGGCAAGGAGAATCATGATGTTTACCCATACCATACGGTTTGGATAATTGATCAAGAACAATTTAGCATTGCTCTTCCAATGTTCCTGTTGAAATTTGAAGTACCACATCCGTGCTTTGGGGTAGCATCGACATGGTCATCTGGTAAAGGCCGGACCTATGGGTATACAAAGAGGATCCATGAGAAACAACTTATGAAATAAGTCATATAGTTTCTGCATGGAAGATGGCAAATCTTATATATGGAAGAATTTATAACAATAGGTCCTTCGGCTAGGTGTGCTAGACTATACATCACCGTACCGAGATACATAAGACCAAAGGTATAATTATTGGAAAATGTTCCAACCATCATATCTGCCCGAGATTCAGATCTAATTGGTGTTAGGATACCTCAGTCTCAGGGTGCGTGAGACATAAAGGGGACCACCAAAAAATAGACGAGACGGTGCTACAAGATTCTCGGGATGTGAACTATGGAAGCAAGTATTGGATCACGAGCTGGATTATAAGACACATGTACACAATGTCAAGACATTCGTTCCCACGTGGAATTCTTACAACACAATGCAACCGAGTTCCGTTTTGAGAACAATCATCGAGGATATCAAGGCCCTTGCGTAAGCCTTGATTTAGCTCTTATAAAGGAACTTATTTTCCCTTGATCAGATCAGTCAGTGGCTTGGGGTTCTAAGAGAAGTTATATGAAGTGGAGATAGTAAATCTTCAAAACATATAACACTTCGCACATGCGTGAATGATTTGGTATTTCCCGAGAGGAAGCGGGACAGAACTTTCACATATTGACGGCGACAAGAGTGCACGTGAACTTTGGGAAAACCACTTCTTTTATCAAACATATTCTTTATGAGCTAGGCACAAGGATAATGCTTTCAAGAGCTTCGTCGTGGAACATGGAGAAGTTGAGGGTGTGGCTAGTGGGCTCAACAACAATCCCTCAAGATTTTGACAGGGATGAATTTCCAATATGAAAGAAACAAGGGGATACCATTTGTCAGATCAAATGATATAATGACGTATGTTCGAGGAAACATCAACAATTTAGCATTGGTTGAAGGGTGCACTCGAGAATACAGAATGAGCAGTACGACCAATGCTAGAATGGTGAGTCAACAACCAACACACCAAGGATGAAACTACGAGTCATTAACTTCAGAGCGATGGGGTTGTCAGAAGTATTGGAATCACACATCAGTGTTCACTTGTCGGAATTCCAGTTAAAAAACAACACGGTGACCAAGAAATGAGTGGTGATGGTGAGAAGTATCACTATATCAAGAATTATTAAGAGGTGCATCAATCCTCACGACATTCTTGACATAAAAGATGGCAATACTCCAAAGTAGAAGGTGACATAAGCTGAATCAGCAAGGAACTCAAAGGACAACACAAAACATGAACAAGTTTGTGTTGGAGGGAAGGCAATAAGGTTGACGATGATTTCACAAATCATCGAGGGGAAGGGATGGTATTTCTCAACATGCATTCGATTGATACCCTGCAAGATCTCGGAATGCTGATGATGATCACGACACATTTGTCGAGAAGCTTCACGAAGATGTAATTGATTAACGACGACATCAAGCAAAGGAATGGTGAAACTAAAGGTTGTCGGAAACACAGTTAAGAGGTAGATCAGAGTAGAGGTTAGACTAATGTATTGATCTGTGGAAGACAAGCACTTTAACTTATCTACATATGGGATCAAAGAAGAACAATGATGGTTGGAACCACGGTTGCAAAGCACGAAATCACAAATACAAGATTAAATCGTAGAATTAATGATTATTGATACGAGAAGTTTCTACGATAGGATCAACGTCTTCTCCATGGGCATGAACACGAGTTCAAGGTCGACTCCTAGTTCATCAATGCATCACCTACCATTTACTCCTCGCCTTTGATGAGGTTGTAGCTTGGAAAGATTATCTGGCAAAACACCAGAAGAGCAAGACTCGTGAAAACTCTTTGGTTCATATTGTTTTAGGAAGGCATAGGTTCAATCCATCACAACATCTTAGGAACATATACCGCAAACTTCAAGAGTAATTAACACATGCTTGATAAGAGAGTATTGACAAAAGCATAGGATAGAACCTATAAGAGGGAGAAGACACAATTTACCAATGACATTATGTATCAGGGGAACAACATCACAATAATTAATGGCATTATGTTTTTTTTTTAATTTATTAACAGTTTTAGTTTTAATTTATTTTAGTGCAATAAATACTTCTAAAGTTAATGATTCCTAAATGACAATTCTCCTAGGTAATATTTGACACATCCGAACATTTTTATTTTGGCATTCGAAAACTTTTATCGTTCGACTTTATTTTTTTAATTTTGAATTTGACTCGGTTTTGAACTAACGCGAGATTAACGATAGTACTCACGGTGACGTGTCATCATTAGCATAGGTTTATTGTAGCCTAACTACATTGATTACCGTAGGTTAATTCGAGGATGTCACATGCGCGGCGCAGTTTTCATTCACCTTACCCTGGCCAAGTTCCCCCAAACGAGCTCACAACCACTCGTGTTAACCCTATCCCTCGTGTCTTCCCGGATTTCCTCCGCCGCCGTCCTCGGGTCTCCTACCTCAGCCTCATCCCCGCTGCTACCGGAGCCCATAGCCCCGAACTCCCAGCCCCCTCTTTCGCCTCGCTTCCCCGCCCCCTTCGCTGCCACCACCTCAATCACCAGTGGGCCATGATGCAAGTTACAAGCCGCCGTCTGCCTACTCGCCTCCGGCGGCCGTAGCCTGCATTGCCCGAGCAAGGCACCCTCTGGATCCCCCTCTCCTCTACCGCGGGACCTCAACCACCAGTGCAGCAGGACCATCTCCACCCCTGTGCATCACGATTTTGCAGCTCTCCCTCGTCCACGATTGGATCTCCTCACCACCATCACACCTTTCTACATCAGCAATAGAGGTGCGCCCAACTTCCTCTACCAGACCCGGAGCTGTGCCACTCTTCCTCCAAAAGCACCGGAGCCACACATCTGCACACCATCACGACGGCGCTGACGGTTAGTGTTGCTCGCCGCCGTCACCATTCCTACAGTAATAGAGGAGCTGATCCATCCTTTGCTTCCTACCTCGACGAGCGGCAGCGGTTAGAGGCACGCCATCCCTTCTCTTTTAGCAATACAACATCTTGGCGTAGTGGTGTTGTTTATTTGTCGCTCTACTCCTTTGTTAATATGTTAAACTGCAGTTATTGTTATTTCTTTAGTCGATAAAAATCAGTGCCAGCTACTGTCAGTTATTCAGTCCATAATTATGGTTCCAAGCAAGTTTTCATTGTTAATAATTGTAGTTGTAAGCAAGTTTTCAGTTCTTTGATCAATAATTGTACTATCTTATTGAACAAACTGCAGCTACTGCCTACTAGAGTACTAGTGTGAGTGTCTATTGTCTAGCACTATTGGTGTCTAGTAGTGATAAAATTCTATATTTTTTAGATTGTCTGAAGTGGTAGTAGACTAGTACATAATCATGGTTGCTCTTGTACAAAATGAACTAAAGAATCATGAACAAAATTAGTTGCCCTTTTCTTTTATTCTGTAGAACTAAGCTTATCTGTGTATTCTGGACCCTTTGATGCACTGATGTCGATAAGCTATATCCTGAATATTGATTTAAAATAGTATAAAATGATTTAATCTTAGTAGCAGATCTAGATATTTGATTGGATATTTTGCTATTAATATATACTGCTACCTTTTTGATCTGTTTGTTCATGTACTACTATACTTTGCATTTATCAGTTTGTTTTATACTGGTTTCAAATTTGGGTGAATGGGTTGTTGTCATCGTGATGCAACAAAGGAATAAGCATTGGCCACTAGGTGGATATGGAAGGCTGGAGATGGATGCTATGACGATGGTGACATAATTTGGAGCTTGATATTTACATGGACGTCGAGTATGATAGGAGAGATTAATGTTCCAGTCTTCATCAGTAGCACCCATGAATCCTAAGATCGATCGGACATTATTTCTTGATTATTTTCCTGGGAGGAATCCTAAGATTAATTGTTTCTTTATTTTTTACCAACATTTAATGGTTTCGTATCTTATGCCTTTCATCTAACTTTGCCTGCCATTTATATCTACTCCAAGCATACCATATTCAGAACTGATATACAACATATAGTCAGATTAGTTCTGATTTTGCCATGACAATATCACCAGTATTATTCATGATTCCTCTACTAGCATTAAATTTTCCTTTTTCCAACTGAAATTTGAAAAGAGCATTAGTTTAATTTTTTGATAGGATCTCGGATATCCTTCACGTGATTTTACCCCTCTTTTATGTACGGTACTTTCACATGGTCGTCGTCGGTTCGGTGCTTTTACCCCCTCCTTCACTTACGTAAGCAACCATCCCTGCCTCTCTTTACTCATGCTTGTGCTCAGTATAAAGGTTTGTGTGAAGGTTGGCTTTGTGCTCAGTTTATAACATTTCTCCATGGTCTGTAGCTACTACTTCACTATAATTCTAGAATAGGATAATAAGGGAAAGTACTACACTCTATTTTAGTTGTGCTCTCTAACACCAAAATGTTTAGGCCAATAGTTTCGTATAGTAGTATTAAAAATGCATATATATATTCATTCTATGTGTAGGTAGGCTATCACCCTAGGACCAATCATCTGTTGTTTTATTTGGTTACGAGAAACATATTGCTATCTAACACCATGCAAGGACTTGTATCATTCTATTTTGTAAAAGTATGTATCATGCACTCTTTTTCAGAATTATAAGAAACTTTTGATTTTTAATGTTGATACCATGCTAGAGGTAGCTTATAATTTCATCTTCATCTACTATGGCTGCATGTATATTGTGAGCGCATCATGGTGATATGCAAAACCACCATGGAAGAACAACAACTCCTAAGAGGAGCTATTATGTGCCGCTCCTTTGGACAAAACACCTCGCCCTTGCCATGGACCATATCCATGAAGGTAGTGACTCCTTAGCCTTGTCTTTTTCCTTGCAGTGTGTACCTCAATCTCACTTTTGTCGATATGTTATTTTTCTCTCCTCGAGTTCTAGTCCGCACTATCCAGGTTCCATGCTTCGGCTAAGATTCCCACCAAGTAATGTTGTTTCCCCCTTCTGTTATTTAAGGAAAGTATAAACAAGATTCAAGTCAGCATTGTTCATGGGGTTATATTGTAAAGTCTAGTCAAGTAAAGAAACATGTTATTCTCTTTACAACTGAAGTTTTGCAACCACCCTAAATACAAACTGTTCAGACTTCTAAGAAAATAATGTCAATAGTTTATTTCCTTAACTAGTTCTTAACCTTTTGTTGTTCTACAATAAAGGTTGGACATAATGACAAGCAATGGGTCTGTTTGTTACTCATTAAATTCAAACTGATGAATTATCCAATGATTGCCATATACGAGACAATGTGTCTTTATTAACGGTCGGAGGGGAGGAACACAAACAATTAATTAAAACCATTCTTTAGCACTTCAGATTTCTACATATAATTACAAGGTGCATATCATAATATTTTGGGTTCACACTGTTACAATACATTAGCACTTTAGTTTTCTACATATAACAAGATAGTACTTGCTGGAAAATGTCGTATCCCGTGTCCCCGTACCTGTTTGCATATTAGTACTTGCTTTTTAGATTTCAGTTACGTTGTTATGGGTCTGATTGAATTGTAATACTGATGCACTATGGTTCTGGTTGCATACTATGCATGCACCTATTTCTTTGTGAAAATGGTTCCTAGTTCTGTGTGAAACAGTGTGACAACAGACGACATAATTTGCTTTTTTAAGTATTCTTGCGATGGGTCAATCATCGTTTTCTGCTCGATTGTTATTTTCTTGCCAATATGAAGCCCTAGTGATAGTCTTGCTCTGCATCACATGACACCATTGAAGTTCTTCCACACCATAGTCTTTATGTAGCGTACTTTGCTCCCACGCTTAATTTGATCCATGTACATTATGAATTATGTTGGGCGTAGATCAATTAAGTATGCCCCTTCTTCTTTACCCCTAATGATTCAAGGATAGGCCTCAAACGATTCCTGTCATCATACATAGTCCGACTTCATATACCTGTCAATTTTCATCTTTCTACCAACCATATGAGCAAGATCTATAGCAAAATGCCAATAGTGCATTTTTGTTTTATTACGTAAAGATGGGTGATCCTATGGTCATCTGTTTCTTATTTCAGGAATGTCTACAAGGAAAAGAAGTTATTATCTTTAGTTTCATAAAATAATGACAAAAAGCATGAAGGTTTGAAGCGAAACATTATCTGATGAAGAGAACGCTGATAAAGCATGATGGTTGGAAGCAAACCAACGGCCAAGAGAAAATCATCTAGAGTGCTGAAAAAAATAAGGTACTCCACCAACTTTTTCTCTAACCGTTTAGCTAGACAGTGTACTATGCTAACATATTGTACTTTTTCACAACAATTAACAAATGGTATTTTTTGTGACTCGTGTGTTTGGGAGATTGTTAAGATGGTTAAGATTATGCTTTGTCAAGATTGATGTGTTTCTCAACATGGGTTCAATGTATCTGCATGTTTGTGAACATATTTTCATTGTTGTACAATATGTGTTCATCTTGAACCCACTTGTGGATGTGAGGATAATAACTGAATCCGTTTAGAGCTAGTATAAATATTGTTTTGGCTGCACATCACTTTACCAACAATTTATCTGTCGGCAAAGGTAATATCTGTCGGTGTAGGTAGGGTGTATGTTGATAGACTATCTGTCGGTATAAGTAGGGTGTATGTTGTCTAATAAAGTGTCGGCGTAGGCAGGGTGCATGTGAAAATACCATATGTCGGCGTAGGTTGGATGTGCATGGCTAATAAAGTGTCAACATAGGTAGGGTGTATGTGGACATGCTATCTGTCGGTATAAATAGGGTGTATGTTGTGTGACAAAGTGTCGGCGTAGGTAGGGTGTATGTGGACATACCATCTTCCGGCCTAGGTAGGGTGTATGCCGACTGTTTATGTGTCAGGAAGTAAATAACTGTCAGCAATACTATTGCTCTCAGCAAGTCCTCCGACTGTTCCGTCTTCTGTCAGCATTGATGTTAGCGACAACTTATGTGTCGGCAAAGGTACCCTATGCCGACACATAGGTGTGTCACGAAAGCTCTACCATGGTGTAATGTCTTCGCCCTCCAGCTGACCGTCCCCGGCCAGTGCTCTGGGTGCGTGTCCTTCCGGGCTGTGGACGCGATGGCAGGTGAGTGCATCGATATGGAGATCGATCACTTCGCCGAAGGTTTCAGGCTGCAATGGGTGTTCGTGGACGCATGGTAGTACAACCCTCGGGCGCTAACTCGTCCTCCCCAGCAGCGCCGAGCTCCAGGTGGGAGCACGCACTACTTGCTGACTCGAGGTTGTCGCCGATGCAAGGGAGGTTGGAGACCTTGAGGGAAGCAGGGGTGTCCACCGCGCTGGTCGTGAGGGAATTCCTCCCGCGACGGATTGCCACGCTCCATCGTCACTCACACTCGATGTGGTACTTCTTCGGGTCGAATGATCCCATGCGGATCCACCCGGGGCACCTTCCGGCCGACACGCTCGACGGGGTGCTCCAGGTTCTACTCGGCAAGACCGTCGGTAGCCTCCACCGTGGGGGGCGCCCCTTATACAAGTACAAGAACGAGGGAGAAATTGCCCGGGCGATGCCCCGCTCCGGCCAGTGGGCATTGCTTCTCGGAGGCCACGAGGGTCCCAGGACGCACCTGTCTTGGTGGCTTTTGAGTCGGGGGCTGCTGCGACACCAAAAATCCTTCCCTGGCGCGTAGGAATTCTTCTTGTTAGTTCTTTGGTTTGCGTCGGTTTTTCCCTTGAAGAGGAAAGGGTGATGCAGCACAGGACCAGTAAGTATTTCCCTCAGTTTGAGAACCATGGTATCGATCCAGAAGGAGGGCCTCGTCAAGTCCAAAGTACCTACGCAAACACAAACAAGCTTGCACCCAACGCTTCAAAGGGGTTGTCAATCCCTTCAAGATTGTTTGCAAAGTGAGATCTGAAGGCGAAAAGTGCAACGAAGTAAAAAGTGTAAGCTGAAAATATGGTGTGGAGTAGACCCTGGGGGCCATATGTTCACTAGAAGCTTCTCTCATAATAGCAAATATCACGATGCGTGAACAAATTACTGTCGAGCAATTGATAAACCGCGCAAAGTCATGATGATATCTAAGGCAATGATCTAGCATGTAGGCATAACGTCCGAGACAAGTAGACCGATACTTTATGCATCTACTACTGTTACTCCACACATCGACCGCTATTCAGCATGCATCTAGTGTATTGAGTTCATGACGAACAGAGTAACGCTTTAAGCAAGATGACATGATGTAGAGGGATAATCTCAAATCAATGATGAAAACCCCATCTTTTTATCCTTGATGGCAACAACATGATACATGCCTCACTACCTCTTCTGTCACTGGGTGAGGTCACCGCACGGTATGAACCCAAAATGAAGCACTTCTTCCATTGCAAGAATCATAGATCTAGTTAGCCAAACAAAACCCACAACTCGAAGAGAATTACAAGGATATGAAATCATGCATAAGAGAGATCAGAAGAAACTCAAATAAGATTCATAGATAATCTGATCATAAATCCACAATTCATCGGATCTCGATAAACACACCACAAAAGAAGATTACATCGGATAGATCTTCATGAAGATCATGGAGAACTTTGTATTGAAGATCCAAGAGAGAGAAGAAGCCATCTAGTTACTAGCTATGGACCCGTAGGTCTATGGTGAACTACTCACGCATAATCGGAGAGGTCATGGTGTTGATGAAGAAGCCCTCCGTGTCCGAATCTCCCCTCTGACAGGGCACCAGGACGTGCCCCAGATGGGATCTTGAGGAGACAGAAGCTTGCGGCGGCGGAAAAGTAATTGCGATCGTCTCTTGATTTTTTTGGGAATATTTGGAAATTTATAGGCGCAAGATCTAGGCCAGGGGACCTCCAGGGGGCCCACAAGCCTGGATGGCGCGCCCCCTGGCCGCAGGGTGGGGGCTTATGGGGCCCCTCGGGCTCTTCTGACTTGGCTCCCAAGTCCTCCGATCTTCTTCCGTTCCAGAAAAAATCTTTTCGGGATTTTCTTCCGTGTGGACTCCGTTTCAAAATCTCGTCTGAAAGGGGTCAAAAACATGGAAAAATAGGAACTGACACTTGGCACTGAGTTAATAAGTTAGTCCTAGAAAATAAATAAAAGCATGCAAAACATGCAAAGTTTGACAAGATAATAGCATGAAACCATCAAAAAGTATAGATACGTTGGAGACGTATCAGGGGCTTTAACAGGCTCGAAGCCCCAGCCACGGCAGCGGGAGGCGGCGAGCCTGCACCTCAAGCCCGACCTGAAGGTGGCGTTGGGGCCATGCCGAGGGCGCTGAAGAAGAGGAGGAGATGGGCCGCCAAGTACGAGTGAGCACCACCCCTCCATTTTCCTTGCTTCGGCGCTTCAAGTGTGACTAACCCCTCCTCCGTGCAGGCTTCAAGGGGGAAGGGGGCCATGCAACCCCTGGGCCCTGCACACGACTTTTTGCCATCGACCGGGGCTAGGCGGGAGTGGCCCAGGCGCACCGGACTACCGTGCGAGTGAAGCGCCTTGGGACGACGCGACCACGCCCTCGCCTGTTGAGGCTGCGAGGCGACTCTCCCGGCGTTTCCCGCGGGGGCCCCTGCGGGTGAGGATGTGTCAAAGGGGCTGGAGCCCCCAGTCACCCCCGGCACCTGACAAACATCGCAGAGAATCTCGAGAGGCCAACCGCCTTGGATGAGGCCTCGAGCTTCCTGTGCACATCACCCAACCCTGGCGGGGCGGGGCGGGGCGAACATCAACCAGCTTCTAGCCCCAGCGAGCAGAGCCGGAACCTCCGTGGCCTTGACCGGGGGTGGAAGTGTTGGGCCTCAACCAGACTAGGCCTTGGAACTCGTGGCCTCTTGGACCTCGGTCCGCCACGACCTCGTGAGGAACACCTTGAGCATGGTGAGGCGGCTTGGGGCAGAGCTTCAGGACGTAGACGTACGCAAAGGCCAAAGCACATGCCGCCGCGGCGAGGGAGGTGTGCGAGCACGCCCTCCACGAGGCCGACAAAGCGGTCAGGCGCCGCGAGGCCATTGAGAAACGCGATAGGGAGCTTCAGGCTTCGAACGCCACTTTGGAGCAACGATTCTAGGGGCGGAGGGTCGAGGTGGAGGTGTGCGAGCTTGCCCTTCGCGAGATAGATCTCCACGCCCTCGAACAACAGCTCGCCTTGGCATCGTCGGATCTTGTCTTGGAGCGCGATCAACTAGATATGCTCGGTTAGTATGTTGCCAGAGCGAGGCCACCTACAACCAACAAGTAGAAAAGATCCAAGGGGACACCGACGCGCGGGTCGAGCATGCCAGAGGATTATAGGACCAAGCTGCAACTACAGGAGAGCCGCTTCATGGCTCGGCTCGTAGAGCTGCAGTACAAGATAGACAGCCTCAAGGAGGCCCTTACCCTTGTAGGAGGCTGTACTTGGGGCTCAGGCCATCGCCACGGCCGAGCTAGCGTTGCTTCCCTCGTGGACCAGGCGACTGACGAGGCGAGGGAGGCCCGAGGCTTCAACTCCAGCGCTCGAAGATGTTCCAAGGCCTCAAGCGGCGGGCGCACCAAGGCATGTGTTTCATTTGCAGGGGGAGCATCTCCAACCCTCTCCTGTCCGATGAAGCCGGTTACCTTAATTTCTTCACCAAGGTCGTGGAACAGCTTGAAGTGGGCGCACAAGAAGTGGGGGTCCTGATTGAGGAAGAAAGCCACAATCTTCTATCGCACGCGGTGACGCGCGTCTTCAGCAACCTCTTCCATACTGATCCTTGCTTCAATTTCGAGGCCATGATGGCCCATGTCCCCAAGGCGAGCCGCAACATTCTGGGGAAGGCGTTAAAGGGCCACATTGATGCACTGAGTGTGCAGTTCACCCCGACGGCTTCGAGGGTCAGGGGGTGCCGAAGGGCACCCGATCAATGAAGGCGGTGATGAAGCCGAAGCGTATAGGGAATACAACGACGGCGAAGAGAGTTGGGCATCCCTCTAGGCCTCCCCTATCCCATGGCCCTACTGGCTTGTAATCTTGCCGAGGCGCGAAGCGAGCGACTTTTGCTTGAACATCCTGTCCCTGTCATGAATGTTTGTTTTGTATGGGTTGTGATGCCTCTGCTGCTATTTCATACCTTGTGTCGTCCGATGTGTACCCCGTATGCAGGGCTTGGCTGCCACCTGGCAACCAGGCTGCGAGCTCCTGTGTAGGGCCATGCGGTGAGGGTGCCCGGGGCAGGTTAGGGCCCTCCCGCGGCGCGTGTCAGATAGGTCGTTCTTCGCCAGGTGTCACGTCTCTATGTGGGGTGCCGTGCTTCGGGGGCACAACGTATGCTTGTCGACTCGCTTTTGTGCATCGCGCGAGGAAATTAGGCGCTAATGCCTTGGCAAGGTGGTGCGCACGGGAACAGACTCATATGCGGAGCCTGACATGCCAGTGAACAAAGCCTGTATTCCGGGTGCTGGCACCATGCCCTAGCCCTGCTCGCGTGACGTTCGAGAGGGAGGTGGCGAGCGTATGTGGTGAGAAAAGAGAAAGCCAACGAAACTTCGTTAAAACCAGAAGAGATAGATCTTTTAGTAGGGATGAACTTGTTTACAAGGCCAAAAGGGGAGGTAGTACTGCTGTGTCTAGCACAAATCGGCCTGGTGAGCTTGCTTGCAAGTCAAAACGAGAAGAAGGAAACTCGGTTGTCGTACCCAGGCACAAGTCAACCTTGAAAGAAAGTGTGGCTGCCGTATTTAGCATGGGTCAATGATGGAGTTATAGTCCTAGGGTAGGGTCATAGGCCTGCCCTAGGAGGTCCAACCCAAGGACTACCCCTCGTAAGGGATAAGGCCCTTAGTCAGTTCCGACTGAACTAAGGAGTTCCCTTCATCCAGTCGGTAACAGATCCTCGACCGTCCAGTCGGAAATTAGCATTCGGAGTTTATCAAACTAACCGACTGGATTCCACTCTGTGCATCGTAACCCCGCTGGAGGGAAACGGTCATACGTTTCCAGGTGCCTTTATTAGCATTTAAGACGTACGTTACCTGTAACGTAGGCATTTATTGGCCACTACTCCACCCCTGTGCACCGGACCGTTGTGGAGGGCAGCGCACTCTATATAAGCCACCCTCCCCCACTGGTGCAGGGGTTAGCAATTCACTGTATTCTATATTCCACTCGACAACAAGCTCCCTGAGCACTGAGACGTAAGGCTATTACCTCCACCGCAGAGGGGCCTGAACTCATACAACCTCGCCGTAGCTAAGGCTCTGCCCATCCCTTTCGTACCCTACACATCTACTGTCAGGCTTATACCCACGACAGTCAACCTAAAAGAAGTGTTAGTTGCGGCTCACGAGACGTCTTCTTTAATCGATCCCAGGCGTGATGCAAGGGCTTGCAGTATGGCGTGGGCATAGTCGCGGTACCACTGTCATTCCTCTAGCGCCGAGCATAGTGACTTCCACTTGGGCATGGGAGGGGCCCTCCACAGCGACCACGACGCGCCTCATCGTGGGGTTATGCACAGGAGGCCCCGGGCGTTTACAACCCACTCGTTATTATGTGAGAGTGTCACAGGTAGAACCTTCGGAGATGCTGAATGTTCCACGCGTTGGCCACCGTGCTCCCATCCTCAGTCTCCAAGCGCGTGACGCCTGACCTGGAGACATCGGCGATCCTGAAGGGGCCCTTGCACATAGGGGGAGTTTGTGAAGGCCCTCCCCGAAGAGGACCCGCCTCAGGACAAGGTCTCCAGCTTTGAGGGTGCGGGGGCAGTCGTGATGGCCGTGGTAGAGCCACAGGGCATGTTGGTACCTTGTGGCGTAAAGGGCATCCCGGTGATAGGCCTCCTTGAGGAGCAGGAGGTCGGCTTCCCGCGAGTCGGCTTGATTCGCCTCATCAAACGCCAACACCCGTGGGGAACCATACCTTAACTCCACGATAAGGACCGCCTCTTCTCCATAGACGAGGAAGAATGGGGTCTCGTCGGTGGGCTTGGTCGTGGTGGTGCGGATGGACCATGATGACCCACAAGTATAGGGGATCGCAACAGTTTTCGAGGGTAGAGTATTCAACCCAAATTTATTGATTTGACTCAAGGGCAAGCGAAAGAATATTCTCAAGTATTAGCAGCTGAGTTGTCAATTCAACCACACCTGAAAGATTAGTGTCTGCAACAAAGTATGAGTAGCAAGGTAGTATGATAGCAGCAGTAGCAAAGTAGCAAAGTATCAGTAGCAAAGTGGTATGATAGCAACAGTGCGAGAAAAAGGTCTGTTGACAGCAGGCTATTCCTGACTTGTTGTATCAATGGCGTCAGAAAAAAAGTCTTGCAGCAGGTAACAGCAAAGTAGCAAGTAACAACAGTAGTGACAGCAACAGTGACAACAGTAGCAAGTAACATCAGTAGCGGCAAAGTAACGTAGCAAGGACCAGTAGTAAAAGACGCACAGACATTGGATCAGTGATGGATGAGTATGACGGATGTGATTCATCATGTAACAGCTATAACACGGAGAGATAAGTAACTAGCTCTCGTTCGTCAATCTAATGTAGGCATGTATTCCGTATGTAGTCATACGTAGGGAAAAAACTTGCATGACATCTATTGTCCATACCTTCCGCAACGGGGTCCTAATGGAAACTGCGGGATATTAAGGTTCTCCTTCTAATAAAGAACCGGACCAACGCATTAACACGTGGTGAATACATGAACTCCTCATACTATGGTCATCTCCGGTAGTGGTTCCGGCTATTGTCACTCCGGGGTTGTCGGGTCATAACACATAATAGGTGACTACAACTTGCAAGATAGGATCTAAAATACACATATATTGGCGACAACATAATAGGTTCAGATCTGAAATCATGGCACTCGGGCCCTAGTGACAAGCATTAAGCATGGCAAAGTAGTAGCAACATCAATCTCAGAACATAGTGGATACTAGGGATCAATCCCCGTCAAAACTAACTCGATTACATGATAGATCTCATCCAACTCATCACCGTCCAGCAAGCCTATGATGAGATTACTTACGAATGGTGAAGAGCATCATGGAATTGGAGATGGAGGAAGGTTGATGATGACGATGTCGACGATTTCCCCTCTCCGGAGCCCAGAACGGACTCAAGATCTGCCCTCCAGATGAAGAACAGGAGGTGACGGCGCCTCCGTATCATAAAACGCGATGAATCCTTCTCTCTGATTTTTTTCGGGCGAAACGGAATATATAAAGCTGAGTTTGGAGGCGGTGGAGCCTCGTGGGCCCCACAAGCCCTCACGGCGCTGCCGAGGGGGGGGGGGGGGGGGTGGCCGCGACCCCTGGGCTTGTGGCCCACTAGCTCACCTCCTTCGGTGGATCTTTGCGCATGTATTTTTCATTAATTTCAGAAAAATTCTTCGTAAATTTTCAGGTCATTTCGAGAACTTTTATTTCTGCACAAAAACAACATGACAATTCTGCTGAAAACAGCGTTAGTCCGGGTTAGTTCCATTCAAATCATGCAAATTAGAGTCCAAAACAAGGGCAAAAGAGTTCGGGAAAGTAGATACGACGAAGACATATCACACCACAACACAAACTGCACCTCCTCAAGCCAGCCCTTTCTGCGAGCCTCAAGCTTCTTCTTGAAGCTCTTGGTCTTGAGGGCCTTGAGGACCTCGGCATTGGCGTGCTCAGCCTGGGCGTTTGTGCGCGGGTGCGCCACGGAGGCATAGCATATCTACGTACCAAGGTTAGCACAATATGATTTAAAAAAACTGCTCGTGAATTGGGTCCCATTGTCGATGGTGATGCGGTTGGGGACACCGAAGTGGCGTACGAGGCCCTTGATGAACTTGACGATCGAGCCGACTGGCATGGTGCGGAGGGCCTCGACTTCCGTCCACTTGGTGAACTTGTCGACGACGATGTAGCGGTAGCGGTACCCACCGACCGCACAGGGGAAGGGCCCCAGGATGTCTAACCCCCACATCGTGAAAGGCCAGGAGAATGGAATGGTTTGCATCGCCTGCGCGGGTTGATGGATCTGCTTAGCGTGAAACTGGCACGCTTCGAAGGACTGAACCAACTCGGCAACATCATTAAGCGCCGTGGGCCAGTAGAAGCCGCTAGGAATGCCTTTCCCACGAGGGTGCGCGGCGAAGAGTGGTGTCTGCAGTCCCCTTCGTGGATGTTGGCAAGCAGCTCGCACCCTTGCTGCTTCGAGATGCTAATCAAGTGGTGATTTCATATCTTTCCTAAGCGGTGTTCTCATATTTCGATGGGAGTGCTAATCCTTTTGCTGAATCCAATTGTCATGTCAAATTCTATTCAATCGGTGTGCTCCCCTTCAAGTTAATTCAATCTTTCCACTATTTGCAAGATCCATCCTAATATTTCTTTCTAGAGTTCGTCTCATCTGTGCCAAGCTTTCTTTGTTTTCCCCACCCTCCCGCCCTTTTCTTCAATGATTCAATTATCCTCCAAGTGCCTTTCTTTTATTGTTGATTCCGCTATCTTTTCTACCATATTGTTTCTAGTGATTCATTGTTAAGATGATCAAGTGCTAAGTTCATCATTCTTCATTCTAGTTTTTCTTCCCCGAAGAATTCAATTCAAGCTTCGGTGTTCGTCATATCCCTTTATCATTTGTTAAATGATTCCTGTGTTGGAAATTCTTATTCAAGCCCATCTTGTTTATTCACCTCTCTATTCTATACGGAGTGTTGAAGATTTCTTTGAAGATTCATGTTTCTAATCAAATTCTTCCAAATTATTTCGAGGTTCTCTCCTCATCAAGTTTCCATTTATACCAGTGCAGTCTCTCTTTCGAAGCAATCCATTCAATAGTGTTCTCTTTGAGTGGGCCCATAACCCATATGTTTTTCCAGGATCTTACTCGTCTCTTCTAATCTTTCGAGAGGTCGCAAGTTATTTTCAAAAGTTACGTAAGAATGAATTCCATTAATCATGTTCCTTGTCCAAGTTCAATTTGAATTATTTTATCGTTGGCTCAACCTTCTTATTCTTCATTGTTCCGAAGTATCTCAAAATTTTGGTGGTGTGCCTTCTCATCACTCTCTGCTTTGAAGGCCGAAGGAGAGTTTCTCTTAAATCTTGGTCCATTCTCTTGAAGATTCATGGTTTTAGCTTCATGATATCATCTTGAATTGTTTTTGATCATGAGGAATCCCTCCCATATCTATCCGGTGCATTTCAGAGTTATTTTCATTCCTCGATCCTCAGAAGGCCATCATTTCACAATTTTTCTTGTTCTCATCTTTCAGCTTTCATTCTCAAATTCTTCTCAGTTGTTGTCTCTTCGTTCATAGCTCAATTATTTCGGTGCCTTGTTGGAGTTTTCTCTTAGGAGGATCATGATCTCTTCATTCTCATGCATCTCAATTTATTTGAAGTATCCTCATTCATTTCAGATTCTGACTAGTGTTTCGTTGAAGACTTTTTCAAGTTTGTGCCCTCATCTCTCCTCGATATTTTCAAGAAAAATAAGTGGTATGCTAAATCCGTGATTGTCATCAATTTAACTTGATGAAGGATAATCATAACGTAATTCTTGTTCTTCTTTCTTCGAAGTGATCTGAATCCTTCTTCTGGAGTTGTTCTTGTTATCAAATTCTTGGTTCTAAGTTCTTCATCCTTCTTCTCCGGAGTTCCAAGTTTTTCTCAAGTATCTCTTCGCGAAGTTCCCTCTAAATCATGGAAGTTCATAATCTTATTCTGTCAACCTTTATTTCATTATCATTCTTTTGTTCCAGAGTTTCCTCTCTTTGGTCCATCTTCTCGTTTTGTTAAGATCAAGTTCTTCCCTTGCTTGTCCATTTAATCGGAGTGTTGTGCAATATTTCCAAATTCTTTCTATCTTATCAAGTTCTCCCTCTATTACCTATCGAAGTGCTGCCCAAATTTATTTTGATTTCTTTCTTGTTCCTCATGTTATTCTTCATCTCTTTGCAACCTTCAAGGACCATTGATTTCACTCGTTTCTCAAAGAAGCATCTAAGTTTTACCTCTTCCTTCCACATCCTATTCTCATTCTAAGACATCGGATCGAGATCTCTTGTTAGTGGAGGAGAGTTGTAACAACCCGAAGTCTACGCTCCGGAAGATTCCCTTTTTATTTTGTTATCATCGTGTGATTTATTTGGTTGCCGCATTCATCATCGCATCGTGCACATCATACATATTGCATCGACACTCCATTGTAGTCATTTTCAGACATGCATCCGTTACTAGTTGCCGGTTCTCTCCGTTCTGGTCGACGACCGTTTCGAGACCAACCACACACGCACGTGCCCAGGCATCGTAAAATATTGCGTTTAAAAGTGTGTATAAACATTCTCAGAATGGGTTGAAAGTTGGCGTACAGTCTTATTATAGTATAGGTAGACCGCATACCAAATTTCGTCGTGTTCGGAGGTCGTTTGATACCCCAATGGACAATGTAGCGGCATCGTCAACGGTTTAAATATCAGACATTTTTGCGGTTTTAAAAAACTCTGTCATGGGATGCCATCTTCCCTCTCTTCTCAGTCCTAGCCCAGCTAGACAGCCCACCTAACCCAGCTAGCCTAACCCTTCGATCAAAGCCGTCGGATAATGATCCTACGGTCCGAAAGCGGATGAAACCCCCTAAACCTAGCCCCTTGCTATATAAGGAAGCCTATCCCCTGCCCAAATAGGAACCCTTACCCCGCCACCATCTCTCCTCAACCCTCAGCCGCCGCGGCCCGCAAAGCCCGTCAGGAGTCCGCTCGGGCACGAACCAGCGCCGCCTCCCCGAGAGGAGCCCGAGGCTCCTGCCTCCGCCTCCCCGCATGGAGCCGAGCTCCCTCGCGGTTCCAACCCTTGGTGACCCCACCGGGGCCGCCCGTCGGCTGGTCGCCAAAGACAGGCCGGAGCATTGCCGTCCCCGTCTCTCCTTTATCTCCCTTCCCTCTCCCTCTCCCCTCCATCATCTCTTTGTCTCTCTCTTCCTCGCACGACCGAAGCCGCCATGGACAACATCAACATCGTGCCACTGCGCGGAGCTCCGTCAACTGCCGATGATGCCCGGATCCGGCATGGGATAGCTAGACCCGCCTGTTCCCAGCTGCCCCCTTGCGCCTCGCCTCGCCGGACCTCTCCCCGCCATAGACCTCCGGCGTCGCCATCCTTTGTATTAGGAAGACAAGTGCTGCTCGATCCTTGCCCGCTCACGCAACACCCCTTGCATGGGCCGCAGACCGCATCCATCCCTGCACGGAGCCTAGCCGCATTGCCCGGGCCTAGCCGAGCCGCCGGTTGTAGGAGGCCCAGCCCAAGCAGATCTCCGCGCGACCTCCTTTCCGAGTGGGCCGAAGCCCACGAGGTGAGCTCCCCACGCCCAGCTCCGCTATCTGCCACTCACTGAATTGTATAACTATCCCGTGCCCAACATATTCGGCCCGTGATGTTTTTATCCTGTCTATGAATTTAGCTATTATCTACTGAATTTCAGAAAACCCCCTCATCTTGCATTGCTCATAATTAAATAACCGTGCGGAATTAAACATGTCCTATATATATGTGTAGAATTTTGTGTAGATTCACAACATCCAACTTTGATCCATGTTCAAAAAATTTAAACTTTACGTTTGCATCAATTTGCATAAATGCCATGTTAAAATGATTTATTTTATAACTAAATAACCGGAGTTCTCATTTATATAAACTTTATATGAAAAATCATCTATTCTTCGTGCTCTACATGTTTTTCACATTTCCATGCATAATAGGATGCATTTGCATGCTCAAATATGTGTTGCAAGTGCTTCATGAATAAGTCTAAATTATTAGTTTATTCGATCTTGCATGGATGATTGTGTCTATTCCATAGGCCTTCTGCATGTGGTTCCTTCGCGAGAATTGTTCTATGTTATGTCTACTTGGATGCCATGCCTCTTGTTGCCATGTAAATTATCATTAACAGGATCGTTTATTGCTCTAAACATGCTATCACGTTACAGCTGCTAATGTGTTTACGTTAAGTTCGATTTTGCGAAGCTCAAATTAAGTAAACACATGCCTCTTTTGAATGTGTGCAATGGAGTGATTAGTAGTATGCTATGTGTAGTTGTTGTTAGTAGGTTACCCAAGCCATGTATGTCATGCTTAGCTGTATTTTTATCATGTGAACATGCCATGAAAATGTTGCTATTTGTAGGGTCAAAATAATTCTAAGTTTGAGAATCTAATTATTTCAAACTGCCATGTTGTGTTGATTCTAGCTATGAATCTGTGCATATTTAGACCTTGCTAGTATAGAATGAAATGAAGTTCGTCATGCCTAATACCTTGCTGTAAATTTTCATGCCATTATATGCCCTATAGCATGTGTTTTTATTGCTTCCAATATGTCTTCATAATAAAACTTCTATGTTAAAAATGTTTTTTTCACTAAGTCTGAAACTGTGTTCAAGTAACCATCTTGTGAGCTCATTTTTTAGTAATCCATGCTTCTATTCAATTGTTGTTATGAGTTGAATGTTGTGAATCATGCCAACTATTGCCCCATTTATTGTTTGTGCAATTTAGATTCCCATAGCTTGTTGTTTTGGTGTGTGTAAAATGTCATGTTGCTGTTTTGGGTAGATTATCACTATAACTTGTATTGGTTGTATTTTTTAACCGAACACTTTAAGGGCAAAGCCCCAACAACCACAAACCTTTATTAAAAATGGATTACAGTATGTATATGGTTACCTCGGTAACCGAAAGTAAAGTAGAAGGGGAAGGAGCCTAACCTAAAAAGTTGTCTATATTTAGGGTGGTAAGAAAGAGACCCATTTCAGCAGGCCCTCTTTGAACTTAGGCTTTATCCTATGTGCCATAAGGTACACGTCAGTTATAAATCTTGACTTCCAGGCAGCAAATCTAGGCCGAACATTCTGGAATACCTTGGCATTTCTGGCTAGCCAAATATGTCAACATGCAATGAACACCATCTCAGAGAAAAAAGGGTGTTGGAAGGAACTTTTAGCATGGGAGACAACAGCTGCCATATCAATTGTATCACCCAGTCAATTTGCAAATAATTCCAAATTGTGCTGCTGAAGAGGCAGGTGAAGAATAGATGATCCCTATCTTCTCTTACTTGTGCATGGAAAATTCCACAATTGACCCCATCATCCATGTGCCAATGCCTTCTTTCTACCATGTCCTTGGTATTCAATTTGTCCATGATCAGCATCCAGGCAAAGACCTTGATCTTCAATGTGCAAGAACTATCTCATATCATATTCAACAGAGGGTTAAAAGTTTGGTCCCTATGCACATGGGAGTAGAAAGCCTTTGGGGTATAAGGTTTAGATGTTTCCATCCAAGCCCAGACATCATTCTGGCTTGAACTCGGTTGAAAATCCTGGAGGGAAGCTTGAAGTGTCGACAGCTCAAAGTAAGCCTCCTCAAAGAGAGGCAAATTGAACTAGGGGGACAAACCCTAAGTGTTTAGTCCATCTTTGACATTGTCCAATGATCCTTCACATATGAAAACAGTCTAGGAAATCTATCTTTGAGAGGAATAACTGAGTTGCCAATGTTCCATTTGTCCTGCCAAAAGAGGACAGTTTCTCCCTCTTGACTTGCACCCAAGTGACCTCCCTAAAGTTTTCCAATAACTTGATAATACTCTTCCACCAATATGATCCACATGGCTCAGTTCCTTGTGGTACTCGGTCATGGTAGCAAGTGTTCCAGATCAGCTGAACCCAAGGCATATCCATTCTGTTAAGAAATTTGTTGGTATTTGTTGAGCTGTTGCTCCGTTTGGACATGCCCTATATGAAACTTGCTTAGAATTTCATGTAGTTTCATAATATATTACTGCATCCATGATTTGGTATATTTGTGGTTGTCATTTTCATACATTTTGCATTCATGGCATATTATCTTGTATTGGTCATATCTTTTAGACCATAACTCTGTTTTAGATGATCTATATATGTAAATCGACTAGAATGACATGTAGAAGCACATGGTACACTTTATTTTCCTTTTCAATAAATAGAAAATGTGCTTATGGATCAATTTTGAAATTAACATATGGGGTCGCTTAGGAAATACTATAAGTTGTTTCCGGCCTCATTTAAAATGATTAGATTTTGTAGTTTATTTATGATTAACCTCTTGCCATGTTAATAACAATTAATACTATTGTGTACATAAATGAAAGTGAACTAAATAATTTGAATGTGGAGTTTTGTGAGCTTCACTAGTGTAGAAGTTGATTGTTGTGCTTTACTGTGTCATGCATAATTAAATGGACATGCATCATATTTGATTGTGCGTCATGTCATGAATATGTTGTGGTGTTTATTGCGTGGTCATTGTTTTTTCGGATTTTCTCTGCTCGATAGAGTTCCAAAACTACTTCAGAGTGTGAGGATTCATTCGACTACGTTGGTCCGTCTACTTCACGGATTCGTTCTTCTTCCAAGCGGCATCTCAGGCAAGATGATCATTTCCCTGGATACCACTACTATCATTGTTATGCTAGTTGTATTGCTTCTATCGTTATGTCTCGTTATCTACCACTTGAATGTCAAGCTTCCCAACATTGTCATAAAAAGCCTCTAACCCCCTCCACATCCCAGCAAACCTTTGTTTGGCTATGTTACCACTTGGTCGACCCTTCTTATAACATTGCTAGTGGCATGTATAAATTGCTTTCCATGTGAAAAGACTGGTTCCTTGATATATCACAATATTATTGCTATTTAATTCAATGCACATATATACTTGGTAAAAGGTGGAAGGCTTGGCCTTTTTGCTTGGTGTTTGGTTCCACCTTTGCCGCCTTGTTTACTTGTGTATCGGTGTTAAGTTCCATATTGAACGCTCCTAACATGCTTGGCGTTGTTATGGCCCCCCCTTGATAATTCATCTTAGTTTAAAATTCTTCCGGTGACCCAACTTTGGTACAACACTTACCTAGTAACTAATAAAACTGCATAGGGACTTCCAGACCTTGTGGATAATTAATCAACCCCCGGACCAGTGCTCCTCATGGGTGTTGGTTCAAAACGGGCAGACTGCAGGGCCACCACGAGGAAACTCGGGGTTTGGTTTTACTAGTAGGCTTTCCCATCCAGTCATGTCCGGAGAATGAGATACGCGGCTTCTATCGAGTTCGTCGACACGTTAGGCGGCCTTGCTGGATATGTTTTACTTTTTACGAAATATCTTGTGCACCGAGATTCCGAGGATACTTTGGGTTATTTCAAGGTTGAGGCTTTCCACCAGGATTTCGAGGAGACTACGAGTTTTTCCTTGGTTGAGGTTTTCCACGCAGCTTGTGGCTAGTTTGTCATGGATGAGTTGGAGCACCCCTACAAGGTTAAATCTGTCTGATAGCCGTGCCCGCGGTTATTTGGCAACTTGGAAACTTTGTTTAACAACCGGTAATAGCAAACTTGAAGTAAACTCAAATAAAATATGCCAACTGTATGCGTAATCGAGACTGTCTCTACTCATGAGTTCTGACTCTGAGAGAGGACACGGTGGGGTTATGTTTGAATCATAAGTAGGTGTTCAGGATTATTTTTTATCATGATTAGCTCACGTCCGGTATGCGTGATCACCCCCCTCTTATCATGATTAGCCACTCAAATAAATGCTTATTGATTCCTGCAGCCTCATCACTTAACCATACCTCACCCATTAGGCTTTGCTTGTATTGATACCTTTGGAAATGAGATTGTTGAGTCCCTATGGCTCACAGATTAATACAACAACAGTTTCAGGTACAGGTAAAGCGATACTTTAACATGAGGGCGACGATTGTTCTATTTGGAGTTTCTTATTCTTATTCTTTTCTTCTTCATGGATCATAGGATGGGTTCGAGACCGGTAGCCTAGGATAGCAAGGGTGGGCGTCGTTTTAACGTTTGAATTTGTGTGTAGTCGGACCCCGCTATTCTGAATGGTGATTGAATGTATGTATGTATTGAGATGATTATGATAAGCTTGTGGTGAGTGTAAGACAATTCCATATACTCATATCTCTTTGTATGTATTTGTAACGATATCCATTCTTGCGAAATGACAAGATGCGCTTCTATCCATGTCGAGGCCCTAGAGCCAAAATAAGGACAAGACCACATCTTGGGCGTTACACTAAAAGTAGCTCAGAGCTTTAGAACTAGATGTCGTGAGGAATGTGCTGGTTTGGTGTGTGTATCTGGAGAGGATCGACCTCTCTTTTATAGGCACAAGAGAAGGAGGCAAATAGTATGTGAAGGAAGATGAAACGAAAAGATGGGAGATGAAGCGAACAACCAGCAGATGAAGGGTGCAACATTCATATTCGATTCCCACTATAGCAAAAACTTTTCAACTTTCGTGTAACCTTTCACATACCATCCATGTGTGGCAAAAATTTAGACAATGACTCAACACATTCCCACAACCCACGAAGCGTCATGACGAGGCGTGGCGTGGCGAGGCGAGCGGCAAAGAAGGAGCACGTGAATGTCTCTCTTGTTCTCATCCTCATACATGTGGAGAAACAACCTCCCTTATAAGGAGGTCCAATTTCTACTAGGTGAGCAGTATGAGACTAAACTTTAGTCCCACCTCTTGCCTTGCATGAATGGGATAAATGGGCCTATATGATTTCTTAGGAATTATGAAAATGCTATTGGGCTGGCCCCAAAATAGACTACATTCTAGTAATCCCCCACCAGATCCGAGAGGCACATAAAATTTGCCTTTGGCTCCAAAATACTGTTTATATACCGGTACTACAGTGGAGACTGTTAAGTTGAACTTTCATCTAGAACTATATGCTACACTAGTAAGCAACTTGAATAGTGAACTAGGCCTTGAAGTGCCATTTTTTCTGCGAATCTAGTTTAACACAAAACCTCGACTGATATTGGGCTACCATGGGACTTCCACGCAAGTGGAGCTTATGTGTCATATCTATTGCCCTTCATGAGTTTACTAGAGAGCACCCTACTCTCATAGACTGCGATGTTTAACAATCAGACTCATATAGGTGTATTCTTCAAAAGATGTTCTATAGTGCAACATATCTGATTAAATAAGCCACTTAGAACACATTAAGATATACGTCAACCTACCATGCAGATTAGTAGAGTATCATGGAGTGGTATTGTTAAAAGTATGGATACTCTCCTCTTAGCCGACCAACAACTTGTCGTCCAATTCTAATTTACGGGATCTCCAATTACATAGAACATGTTACCATTGTGAATAACTCATATTGTGGGTCTCATACCCATCCTCTTTGTTGCATTATCTATCACATTATGTGATAGACCCTTAGTAGAAGGATCTACTGGATTTTTAGACCTATGGATATAGTCCAATGCAATAACTTTGGAGTTTCTCATTATTCTAACAGATTTTAATCTTGTTTGTACATGTCTTGATGATTTCATGTTATCCTTTGAACTACTCACTTTGGCGATCATAGTTTGATTGTCGCAGTTCATACAGATACCTGGTACAGGTTTCTCAACAACCGACAAGTCATTCAAGAGCCATGAAGCCAGTTTGATTCGACTGTATCTGTATCTAGTGCTCTGATTTCCGCTTCCATTGTTGACCTTGTTAAGATGGTCTGCTGGCAAGACTTACAAGAAACAAAGACACCTTCATGAGTGAATACATATCCACTTGTGGCCTTTGTCTCATTAGCACCAGAGATCCAATTTGAGTCACTATACCCTTCTAGTACCTTTGGGTATCCAGTATAATGAATTCCATAACTCGTAGTTCCTTTCAAATAACACATAAC
This sequence comes from Hordeum vulgare subsp. vulgare, assembly GCF_904849725.1. Lineage (NCBI taxonomy): Eukaryota > Viridiplantae > Streptophyta > Magnoliopsida > Poales > Poaceae > Hordeum > Hordeum vulgare. The sequence goes on along the minus strand of NC_058522.1, from coordinate 152,668,449 downwards.
TCTCTCTAGAGATTTCCAATGAATATCTCCTGGTTTTGAGACAAACCGACTCAGTTTGCTAAAGCAAAAGAGATGCCAGCGCTTCGTAGCGCTGGCTAAATACATAAGCGACTCAATAATCTGAGAGTATTTCAGTTGATCTCTAGCAGTTCTTCGATTCTTTCGATCCAACAAGCTAGCATCATACGGTGTTGGAGAGGGCTTGCAGTCACTATAACAAAAGCAACTCAAGAATTGTTTTTCACATAGTGAGATTTTAGCAATGTAACCCCACCATCATCATCTTTCAACAACTTGATGTTCAGAATCACTTGAGCTACTCCTAAATCCTTCATCTCAAAACAATGAGATAGGAAATCCTTGACCTCCTTAATAACATTTAGATTTGTTTCAAAAATTAATATGTCATCAACATACAAGCAAAGCATAGCTCCCTGACCCCCATCATGGCAATAGTACACACATTTGCCAGCTTGGTTTTACAACAATTCCTGCAGCTGTTAGACATCTTTCAAACTTCGCCTGCCATTACTTAGGTGCTTTCTTAAGTCCATACAAGGACTTCAACAATTTGCACACCTTTCCTTCCCGTTTCATGTAAATTTCCTTGCCCAACTCTCCATTTAGGAAAAATGTCTTAACATACATTTGATGAATGAGAAGACCATGTGAGGCAACTAGTGAAAATAGTACTCAAATCGTGGTCAGTCGAGCCAGAGGTGAGTACGTATCAAAGAAGTCTTCACCTTCCTTTTGGGTATGGCCACGAGTCATGTCTTGTACTTCTCAATACTATCATCAGACCTAAGCTTCTTCTTGAATACTCATTTGCACCCTATAGGTTTGCACCCATAAGGACGATTAGGGATCTCCCAAGTTTCATTTGCCAAGATGGAATCCATCTCACTACGGACCGCGTCCTTCCAGTAGTCAGCATGTTTATATGCATAGGCGTCTAAAATAAAATTGGGAGTGTCATCTGTGAAATACACAAGAAAATCATCACCAAAGGACCTTCTAGTCCTGTGTCTCTTACTCCTTTTAGGAGTGTCATTATTACCCTCCACATGATATTCAAAATATTGCGTAAGAATGGTAGGTCCATAAATTGCAACTATATCCCGACTCAATGAACTAGTCAACTCCTGATTTGATGAGTGATACGTCTCCATCATATCTACTTTCCCTAGCGCTTTTAGTCTTGTTTTGGACTCTAATTTGCATGATTTGAATGAAACTAACCCGGACTGACGTTGTTTTCAGTGGAAGTACCATGGTGTTGTTTTTTTGTAGAAATAAAAGTTGTCAGAATGGAACCAATTTGTTTGGAGAATTTTTATACAATAAAAGAAAAATACTGAAGCCAAGAACCATCGGAGGGGTGTCCCTGGGGAGCAAAACCCACCAGGGTGCGCCCCCTCCTGGCCCGCCCAGGTGGGCTGTGCCCACCTTGTGGCCCCGCTGACCCTATCTTCGACGCTATAAAATCATATTGTCAGAAAAAAAATCAAGGAGAAAAAATTATCTCGTTTCGCGATACGGAGCCGCCGCCACCTCCACTTCTTCATCGGGAGGCCATATCTGGAGTCCGTTTGGGGCTCCGAAGAGGGGAATCTTCGGTCTTCATCATCACCAACCCTCCTTCATCACCAATTCCATGATGCTCCCCACTGGAGTGAGTAATTCTATCGTAGGCTCGCTGGTCAGTGAGGAGTTGGATTAGATTCATCATGTAATTGAGTTAGTTTTGTTAGGGCTTGATCCCTAGTATCCATCATGTTCTGAGATTGATGTTTCTATGACTTTGCCATGCTTAATGCTTGTCACTTTGGGCCCGGGTGCCATGATATCAGATCTGAACTGTTTATGTTATCACCATTATATCTATGTTCTAGATCTGATCTTGCAAGTTATAGTCACCTATTATGTGTTATGATCCGTAAACCCCGGAGTGACAATATTCACGATACTTTTTGATGATGACCGTAGTTTGAGAAGTTCATGTATTCACTATGTGCCAATGGTTTTTTTCCGGTTCTCTATTAAAAGGAGGCCTTAATATCCCTTAGTTTCCTTATGGACCCCGCTGACACGGGATGGTAGGACAAAAGATTTTATACAAGTTCTTTCCATAAGCACGTTTGACTATTTACGGAATGCATGCCTACATTATATTTATGAACTAGAGCTAGTTTTGTATCGCCCTAGGTTATGACTATCATATGATGAATATCATCCAACGAATCCACCGATCCAATGCCTACGAATTTCCTACATATTGTTCTTCCTAAGTTACTACTGTTGCTGCTACTGTTACAACTGCTACAAAACCTTTGTTATCATTGTTACAGTAACTACTGCTCTTACCACTACTATCCAAACTATCATATTGACCGTGCTACCAATCACTTTGGTGCAGATATTTAATCTCCAGGTGTGGCCGAATTGAAAACTCAGTTGCTAATACTTGCAAATATTCTTTGACTCCCCTTGTGTCGAATCTATAAATTTGGGTTTAATACTCTATCCACGAAAACTGTTGCGATCCCCTATACTTGAGGGTTATCAAGGCCTTTTTCTGGCGCCGTTGCCGAGGAGCATAGCTATATTTGTTGAGTCACTTGGAATTATTATCTACTCCCTCCGTTCCTAAATATAAGTCTTTTTAGAGATTCCACTAGTAGACTACATACAGATGTATGTAGACATACTTTAGAGTGTAGATTCACTTATTTTGCTTCGTATGTAGACTCCTAGTGAAATCTCTTAAAAGACTTATATTTAGGAACGGAGGGAGTATTTATCACTATGAAGAATATGAAGGATGATAGAACCAATATCTTTTCCTCAAAGACGAGGGGAGGGAAGGAATTGCCATCTAGCTCTATACTTGATCCTCCTTCGGTTATAAGTAAACTTGCAACACCACCATGTGCTAATAATCCTGATATTTCGCAAGTTATTGATGATGCTACTTCTGCTATGAATGACGCTTATGATGATGCTAGTACCTTGCTTGATAAGACCGTGCCATTAGGTTAACTATTTGATGAACAACTTGCTAGAATTAAAGATATTGAGAATGTTGAATCTGATGAAATTATTGGAACTGATGAAGTAATTGAAGGTGAAAACCGTGAAACACCTGTTAGATCTAGCTCTACTAGATATGAATTACCTAAGGTACCCGAAGGTTATATTATGGATGAGGAGACATCGAGAGACTTTCTTGCTTGTAATGATAGAGCTAATCTTGATAAATTACTATGGAAACTAAAAGAAAAATGTTTGAATGCTAGAATGAAATGGGATCCTTAGTTTTCTACTTCACCTATCTATTCTACCGATAAGTATTATGAATTCTATCTCAACCGAGAGTTAATTACTTCGGTAGAATCTGATCCTTTCCATGGCTATAAAACTGAAACCGTAGTGGCACATCTTACTAAACTGAATGATATAGCCACCATATTTGCTCATGATGAGAAATATCGCTTCTACTTTATCCTCAAATTATTTCCATTCTCATTAAAGAGTTTTGCTAAAGCTTGGTACAATACTCTTGCTCCTCGTTGTGTGCATAGTCCATAGGATATAATTTACTACTTCTCTGAAAAATATATTCCTGCTCAGAAGAAACAAGGTGCCTTGCAGGAAATATTTAACTTTATGCAAATTGAAGAAGAGAGTCTCCCACAAGCTTGGGGGAGGCTTCTCCAATTGCTTAATGCTTTTCCTGATCATCACTTAAGAAAAATGAAATAGTTGATATCTTCTATAATGGACTAACCGATGCTTCTAGGGACTTCCTAGATAGTTGTGGTGGTTGTGTTTTCACAGAATGAACCATTGAACAAGCGGAGGAATTATTGAATAATATATTAAAGAATTATGATTATTGGACTCTTCCTAACACATGCATATGCCCACTCCGAAGAAGAGGGGTCTCTGATATCTAAGTCCTGAAGATATGGAAGAGGGAAAGAAATATATGAAGGAAAAAGGTATTAAAGCCGAGGATGTTAATAATTTACCACCTGTTGAAGAAATACATGGACTTGACATACCACCACCAAAGCACCACCAAAGGTGGTAGAGGTAAATCCTTTAATGAAATTTGATGAAAGTAATATCCCTTACAATAAAAATCCTAGCCAATGCCTTTATGAGTTTCATAACTACATCGGGAAACAAGATCCCATTAGTGCTAATGTCATGAAACAATTGAAATACAACTCTGATATGATTGCTCACTTGAGTGACTTGTTACTTAGAATCTCCAATGATGTTAGAGGTGTAGGAAAACATGCCTCTATGGTTCAAACACAGTTAGAACAAGTTGCTAAATCTCAAAGAGAATTGCTTGATGAATGAATAATAATATGAATGATCATGCTATTAGAGTAGTAACTAGAGAAGGTAGAATGACTTAGAAACCACTTCATCCTGAGGGACACCCTAAGAGAATTGAACAAGATTCACAAAGAGTTAACACCAATGCACCTAGTCCTTCGAGAAATAAAAAGAAAAAGAAACATGATAGGACTCTACATACCTCTGGTGAACCTCAAATGGAAATACCTCCTCAAAGTAGTAATGATGTCTCTATATCTCATGCTGAAACCCAATCTGGTAATGAACATTCATCTAGTGATAATGAAGAGGATGATGATGCTATTCATAAACACACTCAACGAGACAATGATAAACAACCACAGAATGATGTTGAGATAGAACCTGCTATTGATCTTCATAACCCACCATCCAAAAATAAAAAGTATGATAAAGAGACTTCGTTGCTAGAAAACATGGTAAAGAAAGAGAACCATGGGTACAAAAACCCATGCCCTTTCCACCTAAGTGAACTAAGAAAAAAAATGATGACAAATTTGAATGCTTTGCTGAAATGCTTAGTTCAGTCTTTTTGCGCACTCGCTTGACTGATATTTTAAAGATGGCCCCTTATGCAAAATACATGAAAGACATCATCACCAATAAAAGAAAAATACTGGAACCTTAAATCTCCACCAGGCTTGCTAACTATTCTTTTAAGGATGGAGTACCTAAAAAACTTGGAGATCCGAGAATACCAACTATACCTTGCTCCATAAAAAGAAACGATGTTAAGACTACTTTATTTGATGCTGGTGTTAGTGTTATGCCTTTCTCTTTTTATAAAATACTTGATTTGAATATAATCACACCTACCGAAATATCTGTGCAAATGGCTGACAAATCAATTACCATACCTATCGAGATTTGTGAGGATATGCCCGTTGTTTTTGCAAATGTTACTATCTTAACTGACTTTGTTGTACTTGAGATGCCGAGATCGACAACATGTGTATTATCCTTGGTAGACCCTTTTTGAATACTGCAGGGGTTGTTATTGATTGCAATAAAAGCAAGGTCACTTTTCATATCAATGGTAACGAGCATACGATGCACTTCCCAAAGAAAAAAAAATCCAAGTGAATGGTATAAATGTTATTGAAAAATCTCCGACACTCACTATTGGAAGGTTTCAACTACCTCTACCTACTGCCAAAAAAAATATGAAATGCTTACTGTTGGGGACATGCATATCCCCATTGAGGTAACTTAGTGTTTTATGGAAGTTCTTCGGTTTCATGCTAATCGAAGGTGGTTGCTAATAAGACTTAATCAAACTTATTAATGGATCATTTTTGAGAAGTATGAAGTTGATGAATTTAGTAAGCACAACCTTCTGTCCTAACTTTTATTTTCTCTTTTTCCTAGTTAAATATAATGAAATGTCATGACTTGTGTGTTTCCTGAATTTTCCCGTGCAATTAAAAAATGACCCAAAAATAAAAGTGCTTAGGATGCCGTGAAAATTTAACACGATTCTTTTCTGAATATTTTAAAATTTTAAGTGCAAATAACATCAGAGGAGGGGGGGGGGGGGGTGCACCAGGTGAGCACAACCCACATAGGCGCGCCGTGATGGGTTTTCGTCCCCACATGGGCCCTCTCACTTATCTCTTTAGACCACTCCTTCTCCTACCTCCAGAATTTGTTTGCCATTGCGCTCTCGTTCGTTTTCTTGCTCTCAAACCCACGGATTTCAATCTCTTTGCTCGAAACTACGTTTCCAAAACTGTTTTGGGGGATTGCTATTTGGTATGTAACTCCTTCATTCCTCCAATTAGTTTTTTCTTTTGTGGTTTATATTTCGAATAATTAGCTACTCTTGCTGATGTTGTAGATGAGCTTGCATGATGAATTCTTAGAGTTCTAGGTAGTTTGAATGCTCAAAATGGTCTCTATGCATTCTCTTGAGTAGTTACTACTAATCTTGTGAAGTTTTGTTGACAAAAATTTTGTGGACTAATTTTTTGAAATTTGATCTATAGGAACAAGATAAGTTTCTTTAGGAAGTTTGCCTCTAAGAAAATGCCAAGGGAGTCATTGGGGAATCATCGTACAATGACCTCCATACTTGGAGAAGGGCAGAAGTGCGGCCTTCTGAATGGCCGCATAACCCCTTCATGGAGGCGCCCGATATTCATCAAGAATTCACACAATTTACTGCAAATTCCGGTATAACCAACTTCATCACAACTGAGTGTGAACAATACCATCTCCTTACAAATTCCTTTGTGCAAAATTTCCATTTCCTAAGTAAGAATAACCCCCTATGGTGCAGCTTGATTTATATTCTGAAAGTAGTGAGATACCACTCACAGACTTTTGTAAGATATGCTTGATTCCTGCTGACGTGGAAATTAGAGAGCCTAGGCCTACAGAGTTTGAGGACTTTTATTGTACTCTGTCAGTGGGAGATGAGATAGGTGTATCGAGAGTCACAACCACTAGCTTGCAGTTTCCTTTTGTGCATTATTTTGCTCTATTCATTGCAAAGTGCTTACTTTCTAGGGAGAAGGTCGGACAAAAAAATCAAGGAGGAAGAATCATCTTGTTTCGCGATATGAAGCCGCCACCACCTCATCTTCTTTATCGAGAGGCCACATGTGGAGTCTGTTTCGGGCTCCGAGAGGGGAATCTTCGTTCTTCGTCATCACCAACCCCCCTTCATCGCCAATTCCATGATCCTCCCCACTGGGAGTGAGTAATTCCTTTGTAGGCTCGCTGGTCGGTTAGGAGTTGGATGGGATTCATCATGTAGTCGAGTTAGTTTTCTTAGGGCTTGATCCGTAGTATCCATCATGTTATGAGATTGATGTTTCTATGACTTTGCTATGCTTAATGGTTGTCACTTTTGGCTCAGGCGCCATGATTTCAGATCTGAGCCGTTTATGTTATCACCATTATACCTATGTTCTAGATCTAATCTTGCAAGTTATAATCACCTATTATGTATTATGATCCATAAACCCCAGAGTGACAAAAGTTTTGGGATACTTTGTGCAGATGACCGTAGTTTGAGGAGTTCATGTATTCACTATGTGCTAATTCTTTGTTCCGGTTCTCTATTGAAAGGAGGCCTTAATATCCCTTAGTTTTCTTATAGACCCCGCTGCCACGGGACGGTAGAACAAAAGATGTCACACAAGTTCTTTCCATAAGGACGTATGACTATTTATGGAATACATGCCTACATTATATTTGTGAACTAGAGCTAGTTTTGTATCGCCCTAGGTTATGAGTGTCATATGATGAATATCATCCAACGAATCCACCGATGCAACGCCTATGAATTTCCTACATATTGTTCTTGCTAAGTTACTACTATTGCTGCTACTGTTACAACTGCTACAAAACCATTGCTATCATTGTTACCGTTACTACCGCAGTTACAGTTACTATCCAAACTATCATATTACTGTGCTACCGATCACTTTGCTGTAGATATTTAATCTCCAGGTGTGGCTGAATTGAAAACTCAGTTGCTATTACTTGGAAATATTCTTTGGCTCCCATTGTCTTGAATCTATAAATTTGGGTTAAATACTCTACCCCCGAAAACTATTGCGATCCCCTATACTTGTGGGTTATGAGTGAGCTATCTTCAATGAAAGTCACATCATTTGACTCCGTGATTATACCGACATGCATGTATGATACCTTAGATTTTACAATCAAGAATCTATAACCAATGTGATGAAAATAATAGCCCGTGAAAACACAATCCATCATTTTTGGTCCAAGTTTGTGCTTCTTTGGAATTGGCACATTGACTTTCGTCAAGCAGCCCCAAGTTCGTAGGTAAGAGAGTTTTAACCTTTTATTATCCCATTCCTTGAATGGAGTTATCCCTTTGTTCTTCATGGGAACTCAATTTATGGTATGACATGCAGTCACTAACGCCTGCCCCCACCATGCCTTGGATAGACCCGATGTGTCTAATATGACGTTAACCAAATCCGTTAGAGTAAGATTCTTTATTTTGGCTACCCCATTTGACTCATATGAATAGGGATGCGTCCACTCATGGATTATATCATGTTCCGCACAAAAAAATCAAATTAATTAGAAATACACTCTCCACGAGGATCAAACTTTCGATCAAGTTAGTTTTTCACTTCATCTTTATAGATTTTGAAAAAGCTCAAAGCCTCATGTTTTGATTTCAGAAGATACACACGACGATATGTGGTGGAGTCATCAATTAATGTCATGAATTGTTTCTTTCCACCTTTTTTCAAAACACCATTCATTTCACAAAGATCTGAATATATGAGTTCTAGTGGCGCAAGATTTCATGTTTCCGCACTTATATGAGACTTAAGAAGTTGCTTAGCTTGCACACAAACTTGACACTTACATACCTTGACAAGGTGAAATTAGAGATTAAGTGCAACTTAGCTAGCCGCGTCATGCAACCAAAATTAACATGATAGAGACATGAATGCTAGTCATTTGATTCACTAGTGTTGTAAACATGATTAACACCTTTATTACAAACATCTCACAATGATAGTAAGAACAAGCCTCTTGATTCATAACCTTTACCAACAAAAGATCCTTACTTGGATATTACAAATTTATTTAACTAGAAGACAAGCTTGTAGCCATTTCTGCATAGAAGAGATCCGCTAACAAGGTTTTTATTGATGGAGGGCATATAATGCATATTCTTTAGCCGCATGATCTTCCTTCAAGTAAACTTCACATTGACCGTGCCAACACCTTGAACAGAAACACTTGAACCATTGCCCTCAATACGGAAGTAGTACTTGCAGTCTTATAAGAAGAGAACATGGGTATATCAGCGCATACATATACATTAGTGCCCGTATCAATCAACCAATCAGGGGAACGACATACCAAGAGAATAGTGGGAAGTATTCCGTACCCAACATCCTTCATCCCAATGTCACCAATTCCAACATTGTCAATCTTGTCACCTTTCCCATGTTGATGATTGTCATAATGGTTAGGGAAGCTAGGAGACCAATGACTAGGATATCCGCACACATGAAAAACACCTTTCTTCTTGTCATTCTTATTCTTGAAGTTGGTGTGGTGTGAAGCCTTGTTATTCCCATCAAACTTTCCTTTACCATCAAACTTGCCCTTGTTCTTGAATTTATGGGGCTGGTAGTTTTTCTTGTGTACCAAATTGGTAGTAGAACCTTCCTCAATACCTCGAGCACGTATGTCTTTTGCTCTCGCCTTTTCTTCCACATTAAGAATGTTAGAATACATGTTATGTGTACTGTAAAGAGTATGGTACTAAGGTAGTGTATTTGCGTGTAGTTTTCCCGCGTAACACACATGTGCTCCCACTACTCGTCATGGCCTTGCCCACAATCACCAACGTGTGCTCACCCCCTCTGTATAAGTTCAGTCGAACCTCTTTGAATCAATTTTGTTCAATCTCTTACACCTCAAACATGGTATCATATGCTTGTCAACCAAGAGATCTTGAACTACAACAACATTAGGCTCCACATTTATTTGTTCAGAAGGTTAGAGTGTTCTAACATAACTTTTATTAACCATAGTTGTAGCTTTAGCATGCTCCCTAATCCTAATAGAAAAATGCGGTTTCTCGATATAAGTAGTAGGTACAACTAGATCAACATGATAAGCAACTGCTTCCTATTTAACTGTAGAGAGTTCCTCTAATATTTTTTCAATAGGTGGATGATATTCAAACCACTTCTCCTTAGGGAGGTCAACATGAGTAGCAAATGATTCACATAAAGTAGCTACTATCTCAAAGTCAAGCACATATTTATTGCTAAACTTATGAAAAGTATTAGTTTACATAAAAGATTTAACACAATCAAACTTCATCTTTATACGTGGCTCTTTACCTTTGTCGAATTCCCAGTCTTCAGAGTTAGGTTTAATTCTTTTAGAAGATCCCATTTGAATTCAATAGTCTTCCTCATATTAAGAACCAGTAGAAGAAGAATCAAGTTGTACTTGATCATTATGAGAAAGCTGAGCATAAAAAATTGTATAATAATTTCTCTCAAGAGCTAATGATTGGGGCAAGTGTGCATCATAGATTTAAGCCTCCCCAAGCTTGAGCGATGATTTATCCTTCATGAGGCTATCAATTATAAATAAAATTCCAATCACGATGAACTAGATGCACTGGATAAAACTTTTGATGAGATTCCAGCTTCAACCTATTCCAGTCCCATGATACAATATCATCCAATAACATGTGCCACATCAATGCTTTTCCCTCCAAAGATGAAGGGACAACTTTCTTCTTAACTCTGTCTCCACGCAAACTTGTAAGCTTAAATAATCCACAAACCTCACCGACATATATCAAGTGGTAATCGTGATGAGTTGTACCATCATAAGAATTAGCTATCAGTTTCCCTAGCATACCTAGAGGAATCTCGTAATAAATATCTTCAGTAGGTTGAGGAGCAACCTTTTCAACTTGTGTTCAAGGCGTAGATGCCCCGAACGAGCCACTCAAAGGGTGACCGTCCATATTAACAAGCAACAACAAATTTTAGCACGTGTCTAAAATGTTTCCTTACCAATTTCCACTGGCCAAAGGTGCTTCAATCCCTGGCAACAGTGCTAGAAAATAGTCTTGATGACCCACAATTATTAGGTATCAATCGTAGTACTTTCGATAAACAAGGGTTTCCAACCCAACGAGGAGCAGAAGGAAATGACAAGTAGTTTTCAGCAAGGTATTCTCTCAAGTGTTGTAAGTAATAGTGATAGATAGTTTTGTAGCAAGATAATTCGTAACAAGTGACAAGTAACGACAGCAGCAAGTGTGCATCAAGCTATCCCAATCCTTTATAGCAAAGGACAAGCCTGCAAGTACTCTTACGTAAAGCAAACCCTCCCGAGGACACATGTGAATTACTGTCTAGTCATGTTCATCATGGTAAGTCAATTCGCGTTCGTTACTTTGATAATTTGATATGTGGCTGGACCAGTGCCAAGGTGATGTTCTTACTTGAGCAAGAAACCCACTTATGATTAACCCCTCTCGGAAGCATCCACAACTATGAAAGGAGAATTAAGATAAATCTAACCATAGCATGAAACATATCGATCCAAATGAGCCCCTTATGGAGCAACACATAAACTGGGGTTTAAACTTATGTTACTCCCGCAACCCATCATCTACTTGTTAATCCACAATGCCTTCCCTTATGCCCATAACATGGTGAAGTGTCATCTAGTTGACGTACACACAACACCACTAAGAGAAGCAACAACATACACATAATCAAAATATCGAACAAATACCAACTTCACATGATTAGTTGTAACAAGACTTCTCCCATGTCGCCAGGAATAATATTAACTAATCACACCTCATGAACATGTTCAAGATTAGAGGTATAATAATGGTGATCAAAGATCTGGACATAATATCCTCCACCAAGTAATCCAACAAGCATCAACTACGTAATGTAATCAACATTAGTAGTAACCCACATGTACCAATATGAGGTTTTGAGACAAAGATGGAATACAAGAGATGAACTAGGGTTGGAGATGATATGGTGCTGGTGAAGGTGTTGATGAAGATTGTTCCTCCCACGAAGGAGGAAGCCTTGGTGATCACGATGGCTTCGATTTCCCCCTCCGAGAGAGGAATTCCCCCGGTAGAATCTCTCCGTGGGAGAGGAAAAGGGACTCTGCCCAATAATTCTTATATATTCCATAAAAATTCTTTATGAAATTTCAGGTCATTTGGAGTCCAATGATTTTTCACCCTTTTTTTGGTTTTCAGGTCCAGAATTCCAGATTTTGGCAGTTTCCCTCTTTGTGGTGTACCCTGCACATTTAGAGAGAAAAGGCATAATAATTGCATTATAATGAATAATAATGGACAAGAATAAAATAAATATCAATAATAATTCATGCATAATGGATGTATCAATGACACAATCTTGCTCGACGTCCATCTTCGTGCCTTGGCATTGTTGGATCTCCACGCTTACCCTGATGCTGACTCGGCCAGCTGCACCAACACGAGGCGTTCTACCTTCGGCTTCCGTGTCTTCCTCGTGGATGCTCTCGTCTCCTGGTGATCAAAGTGGTAGGACACTATCTTATGCTCCAGCATTGAGGCGGAATACCACGGCGTCGCCAACGCTTTTGCCTAGTGCGTCTGGCTCTGGCAGCTCCTCGGTGAACTCCATTGCATAGTGGGTGCGGCGACTGTGGTTTACTGCAACAACGTGTCTGTGGTCTATCTCTTGAGTAATCCACTTCATCATCAATATACGAAGCGTATAAAACGGACCTTCACTTCGTCCGTGAGCATGTGACACTTAGTGATTTCCGTGTCATGCATGTCCGAACCTCGCAGCAGGTCGCCGACCTGATGACGAAAGGCATGTCGAGAACAGTCTTTGGTGAATCCCACTCCAGCCTTTGCGTCTCCAGCCACGACGCCAAGGCTGGGGGGGGGGGGTGTTAGAATACATGTTATGTATACTGTAAAGAGTATGGTACTGAGGTAGTGTACGTGCGTGTAGTTTTCCTGTGTAACACGCACGTCCTGCCACTCCTTATCATGGCCTTTTCCACGATCACCATCGTGCGCTCGCCCCCTCTGTATAAGTTCAGCCGAACCTTTGTGAATCAATTGTGTTCAATCCGTTCCCCCTCAAACAAAGAGTACCAATGGGATTCGAAACGTAACACTCCTCTCTCTTATGGTCCACATGGTAGCAAAGTCCCCCCATGAGGGAGGAAGCTTAGTGATGATGCCTCCGGCAACAAACTTATCTCGTAACATACAATAGAAGTGATCAACTTCTCTTGCAAATGACTATATCTTGTGAGATTCCTCAGCCACGGAGCGCTCATCAGTCATCTTGTAGTCATAGAATTGTTCCATGACATACAACTCAGTACCAGCATTCGAGACCCCAAACTTGGCCTCAAGTGCGTCCCACATATCTTTTCCATTATCAATTGACACATAAGAATCAACTATGTTCTCACCAAGAACACTCAAGCAAGGTGCCTTAAACAATGGATCAAGAACTCCTTCAGGTTAGCCAAGAGTGGTGTCATAGTAGCTCATGGTTTGAAACCATAGTACGACCCTCATCCACCTCTTATAGTGCACATACTCAAACATAGGAGGCCTCATGGAAGTAGCAAAACCACTCGGGGTAAATTACCTATCGTAAGTTTTTTGGATGGTTGGAAATATAAGCAATTTACAGAACGATTTAAAACATATAAAAGTAGATAAAAATGATCATTGTAACAAATACAATACTATACATGCAAATTTGAGGAAAGTAGGCCACAAATAGAGAGGCAAGACTAGGAGAGCAGGCAAATATCATATGAATATGTGTGTTAGAACAGAATAAATTTAGAACATATACTCGACCAAGAAACTCTAGTAGGATCTCGAATAGAAAAGACACAAACACATACTGAGCAACATCAGTAGCATTGGCGTTGGCAATGACATTGGCATTGTTGTCGACCATGTCATCGAAGAGGTTGTCGACGTCGGGGAAGAAGTTGTCGTTGGGGAAGTAGTCGTTGGCGTTTGAGACGTCTGCGATGAAGAGGTCAGTAGCCGCGCAAAACGCTCCCCAAAAACCTTGTCACCCTTCTCCCATAGAGGTGGGGTTTCGGAGGCCTACTGTCCCGAACTGTGGTGCACGTGTAGGATCAAAAGTATGTCTGGAGGGGGGGTGAATAGACTACATGACTAAATTAAAACTTAACCCTTTTCGCAATTTTATAGGTTGGCAAGTTTTAGTGATTTTATCAAGTCTCGCAGACCCTACACATGCAAGTCTACGAGTATAACAATGGGAAGTAATGACACTGCAAGTGTAAGTAAAGTGAGGGATAGGAAGAACAAATGCAATGAAGAAACATAGATTTTTGGCGTGGTTCCGATAGGTAGTGCTATTGTACGTCCACGTTGATGGAAACTTCAACGCACGGAGGATAACAACTGCGTGAGTCCACGGAGGGATCCACCCATGAAGGGTCCACGAAGAAGCAACCTCGTCTATTCCATCATGTTTTACGTCCACGAAGGACCAACCTCACTCGGGGTAGATCTTCACGAAGTAGGCAGTCTCCTTGCCCTTACAAACCTCTTGGTTCAACTCCACACGATTTGAAGGATCCCAAGCGACACCTAACCAATCTAGCAGACATCACTCTCCAAAAGATAATAGATGGTGTACATGATAGGTTGATTGGGTGGAAAGCAACTTGAGGAGGCTAGAAATCAAGATTCATATGGTTGGAATGAAATATATTGATCTCGACAGATGAGTAGGTGGTTCTCGCTTAGAAAATGAATGGATGAAGTGTACAAATATTCTGAGGGCTCTCTCTATGCAAGAGAGGGGGTGGGGTGGTATTTATATCCATCTTGAAAAATACAATAATTACAATATTATTGTCGAATTCGATGAAACCGAAGTAAAAACTATGTTGCACCGACTAGGGCAAATGTCTAAATTTTGGCTTCTCCATGACACCTATTTGGATTTGCCTAAGCACCTCCAGTACATCAGTGGCTCCAAAAAGTCAAACTTGGAATTTCTGAATTTTAACATGTTGATACGAGAAACTTGGTCACTGCTTTTCAGCGTCAACGAACCAAATCTTGGTAGTACCGAGGTGCTATGTACCATCCCAATTTTTTTAAATTTGGATGTTAACAGAATCATCATTATTGTATCTCATGTTTATTGCATTTTGGAATTTATGATATTCATATAATTTTCATACTCAAGAAAAAAGAGAGAGAGGATAATATGACTTCCTCAAATATAAAATGAGTTGGGAAGTGCGACGCCCTCGATTTGATCGTATGCTAGTCATACACGCAAATGCATACGACCAAGCTCAAGGACTCATGGGAAGATATCACAACAAAACTCTAGACACAAATAAAAACATACAAGCTTCATATTACAAGCCACGGGCCTCAAGGGCTAGAATAGAGAAGCTTGATAAACACACGAGTCAGCGTAAACAACAAATGTCCGAGTACAGACATGAAACATTATAATGCCTTAGAGAAGGCTAGCACAAAAGATACAATGATCGAATGAGGCGAGGCCTCCTCCCTGTGAACCTCCTAAACTACTCCTAGTTGTCAGCCGCCTCCACATAGTAGTAGGCACAGTCGGGGTAGTAGTCGTCGTCTGTGGGGAACGCCATCTCCTGGGCTCCATCATCTGGTCGCAGCAACGCAACAAGGGGAAAAGGGGGAACAAAGCAACGTTGAGTACTCATCCAAAGTACTCGCAAGACTGACATCAGAACTATGCTAAATATGCATCAGTATCAAAGGAAGGGGTTATATGTGGACTGACTGCAGCAAAGCGAGAATAGAGAGAGGGGACTAGTCCTATCAAAGATTTGCATCTTCAGGGGTCTTGCAACAATAGATGAGAGTAGAGAAGGTAAAACAATTAATAGTCATATTGTTGCACCAATATTAATTAAGGTCGTGCCCAGAGATTCTTCCTCGACTCCCGGCGAGGAAGCAATCCCGGAGCAAACATTCCCGTTAACTAACAGTTGTAGTTGTATAAGATCGGGGCACAACTCCAAATGGTCCTATAACCGTGGACACGACTATCCGAATAGTTAATTTTCACCCCTGCAGGGGTGCACCAAATTTCCCGTCATGCTTGATAAACTTTGGTCGGACACACTTTCCTGGGTCATGCCCAGCCTGAGAACATCAACACGTCGCATCCCCACCTAGGCTCAATAGGGAGGCCAGCCCTACGGTCTAAATCCTAAGCGCGCACAGGTCATGGGCCGATCACCCTTTGCGCTCCTACATGACGGGAGGGTGGCCGATGTCAGTCCTAACACCTCTTATACAAGAACGATGCTTATCCGGGCCACTCGGGCGCGCGCCGCTCCATTCCTTACGTGTGAAGAGCTTCGGCTCATACTAGGACGTCGAGAACCCATAGCTCCTCCCATGTAGACGGTTAGTGCGAAAAGGTCTCCGACCAACCCAGATCAAATACCCAAATCCTCAGCATTTTCATTAACACATCGACCCATCCACACGGGAATCTGATACGTCTTCGTCGTATCTACTTTTCTGAACTATTTTGCCCTTGTTTTGGACTCTAATTTGCATGATTTGAATGGAACTAACCCGGACTAACGCTGATTTCAGCAGAATTCCATGGTGTTGTTTTTGCATAGAAATAAAAGTTCTCGGAATGACCTGAAAATTTACGGAGAATTTTTCTAGAATTAATGAAACATACTGGCGCAAGAATCAGCGGAGGGAGTGGAGCCGCGAGCCCACAAGCCCACCAGGCGCGCCCCGTGGCCGCGCCTGGCAGGATTGTGGAGCCCACGACGCTCCACCGCCTCTCAATCCAGCTCTATATAGTGTGTTTCGTCCGAAAAAAAATCAGGGAGAAGGATTCATCGCGTTTTACGATATGGAGGCGCCGCCACCTCGTGTTCTTCATCAGGAGGGCAGATCTGGAGTCTGTTCTCGGCTCCGGAGAGGGGTGATCGTCGCCATCGTCATCATCAACCTTCCTCCATCGCCAATTCCCTGATGCTCTTCACCGTTCGTGAGTAATCTCATCGTAGGCTTGCTGGATGGCGATGGGTTCGATGAATTCTATCATGTAATCGAGTTAGTTTTGACGGGGATTGATCCCTAGTATCCACTATGTTCTGAGATTGATGTTGCTACTACTTTGCCATGCTTAATGCTTGTCACTAGGGCCTGAGTGCCATGATTTCAGATCTGAACCTATTATGTTGTCGCCAATATATGTGTGTTCTTGATCCTATCTTGAAAGTTGTAGTCACCTACTATGTGTTATGACCCGGCAACCCCGGAGTGACAATAGCGGGAACCACTCCCGGAGATGACCATAGTATGAGGAGTTCATGTATTCACCAAGTGTTAATGCGTTGGTCCGGTTCTTTATTAAAAGGAGTACCTTAATATCCCGTAGTTTCCATTAGGACCCCGCTGCCACGAGAGGGATGGACAGTAGATGTCATGCAAGTTCTTTTCCCTAAGCACGTATGACTACATACAGAATACATGCCTATATTAGATTGACGAACGAGAGCTAGTTACGTATCTCTCCCTGTTATAACTGTTACATGATGAATAGCATCCGACATAACCATCCATCACCGATCCAATGCCTACGAGCCTTTCCTACTGGTCCTTGCTACGTTACTTTGCTGCTGCTGGTGTTACTTTGTTGCTACTACTGTTACTCTTTGCTACTGCTGCTATCATACTACCTTGCTACTGATACTTTGTTGACACTAAATCTTTCAGGTGTGGTTGGATTGACAACTCAACTTCTAATACTTGAGAATATTCTTTCGCTACCCCTTAAGTCGAATCAATAAATTTGGGTTGAATACTCTACCCTCGAGAACTGTTGCGATCCCCTATACTTGTGGGTTATCAAGACCTTTTTCTGGCGCTGTTGCCGGGGAGGTACAACTATATTCTCTGAGTCACTTGGGATTGATGTCTGCTGATCACTATGAGGAATCCGAAAGATCCAAGAACTGAAATCTTGCCCTCAACTACGAGGAGAGGTAAGGAACTGCCATCTAGCTCTGCACTTGATTCACCTTCAGTTATGAGTAAGTTTGCGACACCACCTCCTGCTAGAAATCTTCATATGTCGCCTATGCTTGATGATGCTACTTCTGCTGCCCATGATGCTTATGATGATGCTATGATTGATACTGCTTTGCCTGATGATGCTATGCATGATACTGCTTTGCCACTAGGTGCCCTTGATGCACAAATTGCTAGAGTTGCTGCTAGATGTGATGATACTTCTGAAACTGCTGATACTATTGAAGTAGAACCTACTGTTTTGCCTGCTAGAACTAGCTCTCCTAGAAATGAATTGCCTGATATGCCTGAGTGTTATGTTATGTAGGGAGAGATAGATGAGGACTTTCTTGCGTGTAAGGATAGCTATGATGTTGAGAAACTACTGCTCAAGTGGAAACAAAAATCTTTGAACGCTAGGATGAAATACGACCCGAAGTTTGATACTTCGCCTATGTTTGTGACCGATAAGGATTATGAATTCTCTGTCGACCCTGAGTTAATCACTCGTCGAATCAGATCCTTTTCACGGTTATGAGTCTGAAACGGTTGTAGCCCATTTACCAAACTGCACGATATAGCCACCCTATTCACTAGTTAGGAAAAGATCCGCCACTACTATATCCTCAAGCTGTTTCCTTTCTCGCTAAAGGATGATGCTAAGACTTGGTTCACTTCTCTTGCTCCTGGTTGTGTGCGTAGCCCCAATGATATGGTCTACTACTTCTCTGAAAAATATTTCCCTACCCATAAGAAGCAAGCTGGCTTGCAGGAAATATACAACTTTGCTCAAGCTGAGGAAGAGAGTCTCCCACAAGCTTGGGGGAGGCTCGTCCATCTACTGAATGCTTTGCCTGATCACCGTATTGAGAAGAATGAAATACTTGATATCTTCTATAATGGACTTACCGATGCTTCTAAAGACCACCTAGATAGTTGTGCCGGTTGTGTTTTGAGGGAACGAGCCGTAGAACAAGCTGAGATCCTATTGAATAACATCTTGTGCATTGAGAATGCTTGGACTATTCCCAAACCACCTCCTAAGCCAACTCCGAAGAAAAGAGGTATTATATTCCTCAGTCCTGAAGATATGCAAGAAGCTAAGAAATCTATGCAAGAGAAAGGCATTAAATCGGAAGATGTCAAAAATCTACCACCTATCAAAGAGATCCATGGTCTTGATAACCCGATACAGGTAGTAGAAGTAAGTTCTCTGCGTAGGTTTGATGAGAGTGATATTACTTTTGATAAGCCTGCTAGCTTATGCCTGGATGAATTTGATAACTTTGTTGCTAAACAACAGAGTTTCAATGATTATGTTAGCAGACAACTGGAACAGAATGCTCATATGCATAGTCATTTAAGTGCTTGTGTGGACAGAAATGTCAATGATCTTAAGCTCCCGAGTAAACATGCCTCTATGGTTACTTCTCAAGTAGAACAAGTACTTAAAGCTCAGAATGAATTTCTCAATGAGTTGAATGAAAATTCCATTAGAGTCGTTACTAGAGGTGGTAGAATGACCCAGGAACCTTTGTATCCTGAGGGTCATCCGAAGAGAATTGCACATTCTCAAGGAGTTAGCACTGATGCACCTAGTCATCCTAGAAAGAAGAAGAAAGATGATAGGAACTTACACGCTAGCAACCCTGATGCTGGCACACCTGAGAGTCCAAATGATGCTTCTATTTCTGATGCTGAGACACAATCTGGTGATGAACATGAGCCTAATGATAATATCAATAGTGATGTTCATGAAGATGCTCAACCTAACAATGATAAGGATGTCGAGATTGAACCTGTTGATCTTGATAACCCACAACCTAAGAATAGAAGATATGATAAGAATGACTTCGCTGCTAGGAAGCATGGTAAAGAAACGGAACCATGGGTTCAGAAACCCATGCCCTTTCCTCCCAAACCATCCAAGAAAAAGGATGATGAGGATTTTGAGTGCTTTGTTGAAATGATCAGACCTGTCTTTCTGCAAATGTGTTTGATAGATATGCTCAAAATGTCTCCGTATGCTAAGTACATGAAAGATATTGTGACTAATAAGAGGAGGATACCTGAGGTTGAGATTTCCACCATGATCGCTAATTACACTTTCAAGGGTGGAACTCCCAAGAAACTAGGTGATCCCGGTGTGCCCACTATACCTTGCTTCATTAAAGGTGACTATGTTATAACTACTTTATGCGACCTTGGAGCCGGTGTTAGTGTTATGCCTCTCTCTCTTTATCGTAGACTTGAATTGGATAAGTTGACACCCACTGAAATCTCTCTGCAAATGGCTTACAAATCAACTGCTTTCCCTATCGGCATTTGCGAGGATGTGCCCGTTGTGGTTGCCAACATCACTATCTTAACAGACTTTGTTATCTTGGATATTCCCGAGGACGATGCCACGGCGGTCATCCTCGGCAGACCCTTTTTAAACACCGCAGGGTCTGTTATAGATTGCAACAAAGGCAATGTCACTTTCCATATGAACGGTAATGAGCATACGATGTACTTTCCGAAGAAACAATATTGAGTACATTGCATCAATGCTATCGAAAAAACTTCATCGATTCTTATTGGGAGCTTTGAATGCCCTATTCTCCTGTTAAGATGATGTATGATTTGCTTGTTGGGGAGATACATATCCCCATTGAGGTGACCTAGTGACTATTTGAAAATTCTCCGTCTTCTTTTGCGATTCAAAAAGCTTTGTCGAGGAGACTTGATCAACCTCATTGACGGATTTCTTTCGATGACCATGAGATGGATGAATCAAGGAGTCACAACCTCTTTTCCAAGCTTTCACCTTCGGTTCTTAGAACAAAAATGATAGGTTTAGTTTAGTTTTCCCTGTTTATTGTTTTAGCGTCCTGGAGAAAAGTACCCCGAAAATAAAAGTTCTCCGAACGCCGTGAAAATCAAGTATGATTTTTTCTGGAATTTTTGAAAATACTGAGACAAAGAGCTTGTCTGGGGGCTGCACCAGTGGGCCACAAGCCCTGGAGGCACGGGCACCCCCTTGGCCGCGCCACCCAGGCTTGTGGGGCCCACGTGCACCCCCTCCACTCATTCTTGCTCTCATCTGGTTCTCCTACCTCCAGAAAAAATCGTTTCGCAGCTCAAACCCGTGTTCTTGCTCCTCTTGCTGGGATTTTCAATCTCTTTGCTCAAAGCACCGTTCTCCGTACTGTTTTGGGGAAATTACTCCTTGGTAAGTGACTCCTCCATTGGTCCAATTAGTTTTTGCTCTAGTGCCCTATACTTCGCGTATTTTTGCTGCCTTGGTGACCATGTTCTTGAGCTTTGCATGCTAATTCTAGCTGGTCCCAAGTAGTTTTGATGCGTAATATGGCCCCTAGGCACTTGTGGGAGTAGTTGCGATGAGTTTTGTTGAGCCTTGTTCACTTTTCCTTAGAATCAATAAATATTTCAGAAATTTTCAGAGATAGAAAAGGGGAAAGATGAGGAGGTTCTTAAGAGGCTCTTCAAGCCGTGACCCCAAGGATGATGGAAGTGAGAAGAAGCCCAATTATCTGGTCCCTCGAGTCACAGAAGTTCGAGCGTGCGAGTGGCCAAGCGATGTGTTCTTACGCGCCGCCGAACTTTATGAGGACTTTTATCACTTGGTGGAGGACGCATGCCTTACCGCCTTCGTTGAAGATAAGTGTCCGCAATACCTCCTCCTCACTAATATCTTCGTACAAAGCTTTAACTTCTATCTGAGGAAGAATCCTCCTATGGTTGAGTTCAAACTTTATGATATCCCCTAGCGCATGTCACTCCAGGATTTTTGCAATGCCTACAAATTACCTTACGTTGGGGATATTCATGAACCTCGTCCACGGGACTTGGAATCTTTCATCGATACTATTGCCGTAGGAGAAGAGAGAGGAGTGTCTTGCACTAGAGATGCTAGCATTCATTTTCCGTGCTTCGGTACTTCTCATTATTTGTGGAAAATGTTTGATTGGCCGCGGGAAAGCTGGGTCACTTAGTTCCCCAGATCTTGCGGTCTTGCGCGAAGCCCTTTATAATGATAAAACTTATAACTTGGGTGCTATAGTAGCTCAACGGTTGAACATGAACCGTTCTAAAGGCATTGTCTATGGAGGTATCTATGCTAGTCGTCTTGCTAGACATTTTGAGATACCTATTAGACTAGAGGATGAAGAAGAGATTCTTCTTCCCGAGAGATATCTAGATTATGATAGCATGGTTCTCCATGACTTTCTTGATAGAGATATAAATAGAAGGATGATTTAGAACCTGGTATTTAGTCAGGGTACTCGTGAGACTATTACTTTGCCTGCTCCTTCTTTGTTCAATCTTCATGCAGACAGGTACATTATTATGCCCTCAGACATCTACGCATATTGGGGCCTAGCCCAACCACATGTGCCCGTGCCCGAGCCACCAGTCGAGTACCAGAAGCCAGTTTATCAGTGGGAGCCAAAGGATCTCACACAACAGTGGCATCCTCAGTCCACTTCGGAGTATCCCGGAGCTGGTTATTTCCCTCCTTGGGAGTAGACCAACTTAGGCCAAAAGCCTAATCTTGGGGGAGTACGTGTTTCTCACCGACTTTACATTCTTGCTTATGCTTTCACTTTGTTCGTCGGTGTTCACACTTTGCCACTATATCATCCAGGCTAGTTTATTTTCTTTTTCTCGTTTTCTTTTTGTGTGTCTGTCTAGTTTGAGAAAACCCAAGAAGATTTTCTTGTTCTTCTTTTTCTTGTTGGGAGCTTTCCCGTGTAAATAGTTTTCTTTTTCTTTGGGTCAAGGTAGAAGACCATGGTTACAATGTTTAGTGGCTCTTGCATGCATATCTGTTTGTCTGTTAAAGAGCCATATTACTTTGTATTCTCCTTTGTGTCTGCTTGCACATTCTAGCTTTAGTCCAATGCACGAGCATGCTTATTATTGTTCACGTCGTTCGGTCGTGCAAGTGAAAGGCAATAATGACGATATATGATGAAGTGACTGAGCCTGGAAAAGCTGTTATGAACTCGATCTATTTTCTTTTTGTAAATATGACTAGCTCATCGTGCCTGATTCGGCTTTGTTGTGAGAGAAACATGTTTGCAATGACAACTTAGAGATCATAGTTTCTTATTCCATGCTTACTTACCTAGGAGCTTATAATGGTTTGTCTTGGATGCCCACATGAATGTTGAGATGACTACGATGTAGTATGATAGGATGGTATCCTCCTTTGAATGATTCAAGTGGCTTGACTTTGCGCATGTTCACACATGTAGTTGAAACAAAATCAACATAGCATCTATGATGTTCATGTTCATGGTGATTTATGTCCTACTCATGCTTGCACTCAATGTTGGTTAATCTCAATGCATTTTGATGACTGTTGTCACTCTCTAGTTGGTCGCTTCCCAGTCTTTTGCTAGCCTTCACTTGTACTAAGTGGGAATACTGCTTGTGCATCCACTTCCATAAACCCAAAGTTGTTCCATGTGAGTCCACCATACCTACCTATATGCGGTATCTACCTGCCATTCCAAGTAAATTTGCATGTGTCACTCTCTAAACCTTCAAGAAATAATATGTTTTGCATGCTCGAACCTCTCATGTGGTGACAGGGGGCTATCAGTATCATCCATGCTAGGCGTGTTATCCTCGATATGTGTTTATTCAATATCATTCACGAGAAAGGGGTCGGTAATTGGAATTCCCAGTTCCATGCTCAAATCGAAAAGATAATTGCAAACAAAACTCCCCTTAGATTGATGTTGGCATGGACGGCACCTGAGTATTCGGCTAGTCGTGGAGTGTGATTGATTGGTGGTGGGGGAGTCAAAACTTTACTTTTCTGTTTGGGAACCGCCTATAGCATGTGTAGCGTGGAAGATGGTGAGAACTCTTAGTCATTGCGTTGACAATGAAAGCTTGCCGCCCAAAATTATTATCTCTGTTTTCAAAGCTTGAGCTGTGGCACCTCTGCAAATCAATGCTTCCCTCTATGAAGGGCCTGTTTATTTATGTTCCTGTTGAGTCATCCTCCTCTTATAAAAGCACCAATTAGAGAGCACCTCTGTCATTTTTATGCTTTGCTTTTAACTGTGTTGAGTATGACCATGACTGGATCTTCATTGCCATGAATTATAATGTTTAGTCAGCCCTTGGTCTTTGAAGGTGCTCTGCATTTATGTTTTGCGGTCTCAGAAAGAGCTAGCGAGATACCATCTGTTCGTACTGCTTCATGATTGTTTTGATTGAAGTGTTGACGTTTGAGACTTATTATTATTTGCTCGCTAGTTGATTATGCTATTGATATGAGTTTACCGTGAGACCTAGATGTCATTTGCTTATGTGGTTTGCTTGTGATCTT
Source organism: Hordeum vulgare subsp. vulgare (assembly GCF_904849725.1). Taxonomy (NCBI): domain Eukaryota; kingdom Viridiplantae; phylum Streptophyta; class Magnoliopsida; order Poales; family Poaceae; genus Hordeum; species Hordeum vulgare. The sequence continues at coordinate 152,644,090 of NC_058522.1, read as the reverse complement.
GCTGAAATTCTGGTTATGAGTTAGAGATAGTTGCAACAACAAGATCAAACGGAGTTCGTCAAAGTTTTTCTTTTGTCTCTTTCAGTTTGTCAACTGAATTGCTTGAGGACAAGCAAGGCTTTAAGCTTGGGGGAGTTGATACGTCTCCGTCGTATCAATTTTTCCGAACTCTTTTGCCCTTGTTTTGGACTGTAATTTGCATGATTTGAATGGAACTAACCCGGACTAACGTTGTTTTGAACAGAATTGCCATGGTGTTGTTTTTGTGCAGAAATAAAAGTTCTCGGAATGACCTAAAAATTTACGGAGCATTTTTCTGGAATTAATGAAAAATACCTGCGCAAAGATCCACCGGAGGAGGTGAGCCAGTGGGCCACAAGCCCACCAGGCGTGGCCACCCACCTAGCCGCGCCTGGCAGGCTAGTTGGGCCCATAGAGCTCCACCGCCTCCAATCTCAGCTCTATATATTCTGTTTTGTCCGGAAAAAAATCAGGGAGAAGGATTCATCGCGTTTTACGATACGGAGGCGCCGCCACCTCCTGTTCTTCATCTAGAGGGCATATCTGGAGTCCATTCTGGGCTCCGGAGAGGGGATATCGTCGCCATCGTCATCATCAACCTTCCTTCATCGCCAATTCCATGATGCTCTTCACCGTTCGTGAGTAATCTCATCGTAGGCTTGCTGGACGGTGATGGGTTGGATGAGATCTATCAAGTAATCGAGTTAGTTTTGACGGGGATTGATCCCTAGTATCCACTATGTTCTGAGATTGATGTTGCTACTACTTTGCCATGCTTAATGCTTGTCAATAGGGCCCGAGTGTCATGATTTCAGATCTGAACCTATTATGTTGTCGCCAATATATGTGTGTTATAGATCCTATCTTGCAAGTTGTAGTCACCTACTATGTCTTATGACCCGGCAACCCCGGAGTGACAATAGCCGGAACCACTCCCGGAGATGACCATAGTATGAGGAGTTCATGTATTCACCAAGTGTTAATGCGTTGGTCCGGTTCTTTATTAAAAGGAGAACCTTAATATCCCGTAGTTTCCATTAGGACCCCGCTGCCACGGGAGGGATGGATAATAGATGTCATGCAAGTTCTTTTCCCTAAGCACGTATGACTACATACGGAATACATGCCTACATTAGATTGACGAACGGGAGCTAGTTACATATATCTCCGTGTTATAACTGTTACATGATGAATATCATCCTGCATAACCATCCATCACTGATCCAATGCCTACGAGTCTTTCCTATTGGTCCTTGCTATGTTACTTTGTTGCTGCTGCTGCTACTCTGTTGCTACTACTGTTACTCTGCTGCTATTGCTGCTATCATACTACCTTGCTACTGATACTTTGCTGCAAACACTAAATCTTTCAGGTGTGGTTTAATTGAAAACTCAACTGCTAATACTTGAGAATATTCTTTCGCTTCCCCTTGAGTCGAATCAATAAATTTGGGTTGAATACTCTACCCTCAAAAACTATTGCGATCCCCTATACTTGTGGGTTATCAGAATCCACCCGCAACACATCATCCATCAAAGTTCCTAGTAACAAGGTCAAGTTACCATGTGGCTATAACATCAAAGGGATCTGAGGTATCACCCTCGATGGATTCTGAACAATGTAACCGGCAAGGTGGCCAGGGAGGAATCACCCTCGGTGGACCATGCTTGAGGGGTTGTACGGCAGAGTCATTATCGAAGGTGGTGAAGGAGGAATCACCCTTCGAGAACCACCGCCGGTCAACTACACTACAACACTAACATCGGAGTACGTAACGAGGTGTCACCCTCGGTACATGATAGTAGCTCTGCAACGTCGTACAACTAAGGTGGTGTGAGTGCTATGTGGGGTCTTGGCTCGTCGATTAGTTGATCGAGACTTGACAATAAAGTGGGGGCAACTGGACAAAGGGGGCAAAGGGGATGACTGGTCCACCTATAGTAAACGGTTTTAATGTGAAGTAGAAAATGTAGCAGATTATCAAAACATGCTATGCATCACATATAGGAGCTAACTACAAGAGTAGCAAAATTATAAAGCAAGCTTGAGGGAGAAAGAATAGGCGATATAGGAATGATCAAGGGGGGTTGCTTGCCTTGTTGCTCTGCAGCAAAGGGCTGGTCGTCAGGAGGGTAGTCGTACCCGGCAGCAGGGTCAGTCTCGAGGTCTAGCGGAGAGAAGAGGGGAAGAAACAATAAATATAAACACACATGCAACACTAAGCATGACATGGAAATATGCATGACTAGGCATGCACTAACGCAGTATCATCTATCATAGACGGATCGGGAAAATATCTGATGATATTTCCCGGGTCTCTAGCTACTACCAGACAGGCGAAAGAGATGGAAAAGTACCACGTTTGCTATGCTAGGGACGCGTGACAAACAAACGGATAGCGTATCCGGATTCGACTCGTTTTTCTAATCAACTTTCATGTAAAAATTATTTTCATGTGACTTACAATTTATTTTATATTAATTTTAAAAGTTTTATAAATATTCAAAATTTGAACTAGATTATTTAAATTCAATAATTAGAATTATTACATCAGCATGATGTCACGCTGACATCACGAGTCAACAGCTGAGTTGACTGGTCAACTCTGACTAGTGGGTCTCACATGTCATTGACATGGTTTTAATTAATGTTTAATTAACTTTTAGTCAGTTTAATTAGTGGGGTGGGACCGACGTGTCATAGTGTTTAACTTAATTAATTAAGAAATTAATTAATAGTTTACTTAGTTAATCTATTTAATCTTAATCATCTAATTAATTATTCAATTACCTAATTAATTAATTCACTAATTAAATAATTAATTAATTTAACTAGTTATATATATTTTTATTTTTATCCTTATATTATCTATTATAAGATGTTTTGGGGGGTGGGGGTGGGGCCCCCATGTCATTGGGCCTAGGGGGCAATTTGCCCCAAATGCCACATCAAAAGAGGGGTTAATCCCCGTGGATTTGCAGGGAAAAGGGGTTCCGAGAATCGGCCGGGGCATGGGCAACGACCCCGTGGCCGTATCGGGGCGGTGGTCGGCCGTAGTGGGTTGGGGAGGCCGCCGGCAGCGGGGCCACTTGGCGGGGCGGTCGGAGGGGCGAGGCCGCGGGACATGCAGGGGCATGGGTTTGCCGGAGGGCCGATGGGGCGCGGCGAGCGAGACCTACGCTGTGCTCGGTCGGGCCTGGGCGTGAGCGGTGCTCCGGTGACCCGGAGTGAGAGGGGCGTCGGAGTGGGTGATACGTACCAAATGCATCTATAATTTATGCTTGATCCATGCAAGTTTTGGGTGATATTGCTATGTGTTTTGTACACTTTCATACCTTTTTCAATATATTTGGACTAACGTACTAACTCAGTGCACCCAGTGCGAGTTTCTGTCTACTCATGTCTGTGAATTGCAGGTTTATACCCATATTTACAATGCCCAAAATGTTCCACGAAAAATATATATAAAATCAGCGTTTGAGAAGACTCCAGACAGCCGAAGGAGGGCCAGAGAGGGGCCACCAGCCCCGAGGCGCCCTGGTGGCGCGGCCTGCCCCCTCTAGTGCCCTACCTTAGCTCCTATTTTTACCCCATGGAGGAAACCCTGATGGCGGAACCCTTTTCTCCATAAGCAATTCCGATCTCCGCCGCCATCGCCAACAAGTTTTGGGGGACCAGAATTCCTGTGTCCGCACCCTGCCGGGATGGGGAAGTGCCCCCGGATTCATCTCCATTTACTTAGCTTCCTCCCTCCATGAAGCGGGAGTAGTTCCTCCTCGGGGCAGAGGTCTTCTACAGTAGCTATGTGGTTAATTCTTTCTCCCATGATGTGATCTTGATTGTGATCATAGGCTATGTTAACCTAGGGTGATCCTGTATGTTTGCCCTTCTTGTATGTATTGGATTGATGTACTCACTTGATCTTATCTAGTATAATCTTCGAGACCATGGTGACTGCGGTCTATTGGACATGGATTAGAAGAATATTTTCGTGAGTGATTTCCTCTTTTGTGAATTGATTGAAGATTGAGAGTCTCTTGGTGCTTGTCTTTGACTATCCTTGAGATACGTTGCGGTTATTGTGGTACTCTCTTTGGATGGCCGCGGTGACATTGGGAAATCCATAGATGAGAACTACGAACTCTGAGGTGTGATTTTGTAGCCCTACATAATTCTCGTCCTCTCTTGATCACAAAGGAATGACCTCCGAGTACGTCACCATTGCATGTTTTAATGGAAATATCATGTGATTAGACTATGTTAATGTTGTTGGGAGTTGCCACTAGTGACAGTATGAAGCATGGGCCTTGTTTCTCACCATTTTTACACCGTTTATGCTCACTTTTGTCACTTGCTACCTTGCTGTAATTTTTATTACAGATTTATATTACCTTGCTTTGCCACACCAATCACCCATATTTTACCATCTCTTTGCTGAACTAGTGCACCTATACAATTTACCATTGTATTATGTGTGTTGGGGACACAAGAGACTTCTTGTTTCTTAATTGAGGGTTGCTTGAGAGGGACCATCTTCAACCTCTACTTTGCTGAGTTCGATAAACCTTAGGTCATCCACTAGAGGGAAATTGCTGCTGTCCTACAAACCTCTGCGCTTGGAGGCCCAACATAGTCTACAAGAATAGAAGCATGTGTAGACATCAAGCTATTTCTAGGAGGTGAGTGCTTGAAGGTATATCTTTAGATATTGCAATTAAATATTTTCGTTTCTTGCTTTTATTTTCACTAGTTAGGCTTATGGAAAATTGCACTCTTAGTTCACTGCTTGGGGAAGGCCGCTTTACCACACCCGTGGTAGAGAAGTCTACTCCACATACTGATTGTATCCCATTCGAAATACCACTTGGGATAATTGAAATAATTAGGAATGATTGTTATGCAGGAGATGGAATAGTCAATACTAGTATTCATTTGTTGAAACTTACAGAACTTTGTGAGTTGTTTAAGATTTCAGGTTTGACAAGAGATGGAGTCATGAGGAAATTCTTTGACTTGTCACTGAAAGGAAAAGCATTTGAATGGTATATGCTACTAGATGATTGTCACCTACGGGACTGGGAAGAGATTCAGTCTCTCTTTTACTCCATGTTTTATCCTCTTCATGAAGTCCATGAGAATAGGAATTCTGTTCATAATTTCTATCCTCATGACAGAGAGATCATAGCTCAAGCTTGGCGGAGACTGAAAACTTTAATGCTAAAATGTCCTAACTATGGACTCCCTAAAGATTATGCTTATGTGGAGAGTAAGAGTACCTTTCTGCATGTCGATCATGGTAACAATGCTTTATGTGATACTTATATTGTTGAGTTTATTCATGATCCCACTGAAAATTATTATGAGAAGGGAACATATGCTTATAGATATTTCAATAATATCAAGTTCCCTCTCTTTATGTTGAAGGTTTTGAAGCTGCACTTGTTTTGCCATCCTCTGCTTATTGCTTTGTGCTTCAATGAATTATTCTATTGCAATATTCCTATGCATAGGAAGCATGCTAGACTTAAATGTGTTTGGTATTTGCTTCTTGATGCTCTGTTTTCTTCTACAACTCTTATTCCTACGAGAGCATTGATACGTCTCCATCGTATCTACTTTTCCAAACTCTTTTGCCCTTGTTTTGGACTCTAATTTGCATGATTTGAATGGAACTAACCTGGACTAACGCTGTTTTCAGCAGAATTGCCTTGGTGTTAGTTTTGTGAAGAAATCAAAGTTCTCCAAACGTCCTGAAAATTTACGGAGATCATTTTCGGAAAATATGGAAAATACCTGCGCGAAGATCCACCTGAGGGGGTGGGCCAGTGGGCCACAAGCCCTGCCTCCGCCACCCCCTAGTGGCGGTGGGCAAGCTTGTGGGGCCCACACAGCTCTGCCACCCCCAACCTCAGCTCTATAAGTTCACTTTCGTCCCAAAAAAATAAAAAAGAGAAGATTTCGTCGCGTTTAGGATACGGAGGTGCCACCACAACCTGTTCTTCATTTGGAGGGCAGATCTGGAGTCCGTCTTGGGCTACGGAGAGGGGAAATCGCCGCCATCGTCATCATCAACCTTCTTCCCTCTCCAATTCCGTAAAGCTCTTTGTCGTTCGTGAGTAATCTATTCGTAGGCTCGCTGGGCGGTGATGAGTAGGATGAGATCTATCATGTAATCGAGTTAGTTTTGATGGGGATTGATCACTAGTATCCACTATGTTCTGAGATTGATGTTGCTACTACTTTGCCATGCTTAATGCTTGTCACTAGGGCCCGAGTGCCATGATTTCAGATCTGAAATTATTATGTTGTCACCAATATATGTGTGTTTTAGATCCGATCTTGCAAGTTGTAGTTACCTACTATGTGTTATGATCCGGCAACCCCGGAGTGACAATAACCGGAACCACTCCTGGTGATGACCATAATTTGAGGAGTTCATGTGTTCACCAAGTGTTAATGCGTTGGTCCGGTTCTTTATTAAAAGGAGAACCTTAATATCCCGTAGTTCCCTTTTGGACCCCGCTGCCACGGGAGAGATGGACAATAGATGCCATGCAAGTTCTTTTCCCTAAGCATGTATGAAGACACACGGAATGCATGCCTACATCACATTGACGAACGGGAGCTAGCCACATATCTCTCCGTGTTATAACTGTTGCATGATGAATATCATCCAAACAAATCACAGACCCATTGCCTACGAGTTTGTCCTACTGTTGCTGTTGTTGTTACTTGTTTTGCTCTGCTGCTGTTACTACTGTTGCTGCTGCTGTTACTTGTTTTGCTGTGCTGCTGTTACTACTGTTGCTGCTGTTGTTACTTGTCTTGCTCTGCTCCTACTATTGCTACTACTGTCGCTTGCTACTGTTGCTACTTGATACTACTGTCACTACTGCTGTTCCTTGCCACTGCCGTTACTCGCTACTTTGCTGTTACTACTTTTCTTGCAGATACTAATCTTTCAGGTGTGCTTGAATCTGACACATTCAGCTACTAATACTTGAGAGTATCCTCTCACCTCCTGTTTGGCGATCAACAAATTTGGGTCGAATACTCTACCTCGAAAACTGCTACAATCCCACGCGCTGGTGGGCCATCAACAACATTCTTCTAGTTTCGATTGCCGGAGAGTGCTAGCAGCATTCTTCTGGTGCCGGTGCAAGGGAAGGTCTGCTATTACGGAGTCAACATTTTTCTGGCGCCGTTGCCGGGGAGGTATTGCTATGTTCTCTGAGTCATTTGGGATTTATATCTGCTGATCACTATGAAGAATCTGAAGGATCCAAAGACCAAAGTCTTGCCCTCAACTACGAGGGGAGGTAAGGAATTGCCATCTAGCTCTGCACTTGATTCACCTTCAGTTATGAGTAAGTTTGCGACATCACCTCCTCCTAGAAATCTTGATATGTCGCCTGTGCTTATTGATGCTACTGCTAGAGATGCTATGCTTGATACTATGCCTGATGATGCTATGCTTGATACTACTAGAGATGCTATGCTTGATACTGCTAGAGATACTATGCCTCATATTGCGAGAGATGCTATGCTTGATACTGCTAGAGATGCCATTTTTCCGGATGATGCTATGCTTGATACTGCTAGAGATACTACTTTGCCTGATGTTCCACTAGGGGTATTCCTTGATGATCATATTGCTAGAGTTACTGCCAATGCTCGTGATGCTTCTGAAACTGCCGATAATATTGAGATAGAACCTACTTTTGCTCCTGCTAGATCTAGCTCTCCTAGATATGAATTGCCTGATATACCTGAGGGTTACGTTATGGAGGGAGAGATAGCTGAGGATTTACTTGCGTGTAAGGATGCCTATGACGCTAAGAAATTACTTCTCAAGTGGAAGGAAAAATCTGTGAAAGGTAGGATGAAATACGACCCGAAGTTTGCCACTTCTCCTATCTTTATTACCGATAAGGATTATGAATTCTCTGTCGACCCTGAGATAATCTCTCTAGGCGAATCTGATCCTTTTCACGGTTATGAGTCTGAGACGGTCGTAGCCCATCTTACCAAACTACACGATATAGCCACCCTTTTCACTAGTGAGGAGGAGATCCGCTACTACTATATCCTCAAGCTGTTTCCTTTCTCTCTAAAGGATGACGCTAAAGCCCGGTTCACTTCTCTTGCTCCTGGATGTGTGAGTAGTCCCCAGGATATGGTCTATTACTTCTGTGAGAAATATTTCCCTGCCCATAAGAAGCAAGCTGCCTTGCAGGAAATATACGACTTTGCTCAACTCAAAGAAGAGAGTCTCCCACAAGCTTGGGGGAGGCTCATCCAGCTACAGAATGCTTTGCCTGATCACCCTCTTAATAAGAACGAGATACTTGATATATTCTATAATGGACTTACCGATGCTTCTAGAGACCACCTAGATAGTTGTGCCGGTTGTGTTTTTAGGGAACGAACTATAGAACAAGCCGAGACTCTACTGAATAACCTCTTGATCAAGGATAATGCTTGGACTATTCCCGAACCACCTCCTAAGCCAACTCCTAAGAAAAGAGGTACTCTATTCCTTAGTACCGAAGATATGCAAGAAGCCAAGAAATCTATGCAAGAGAAAGGCATTAGATCTGAAGATGTCAAAAATCTACCACCTATCGAAGAGATCCATGGTCTCGATAACCCGATACAGGTAGTAGAAGTAAATTCTCTACGTAGGTTTGATGAGAGTGATATTCCTTTTGACAAACCTGCTAGCCTATGCTTTGATGAATTTGACAACTTTGTTGCCAAACAACAGAGTTTCAATGATTATGTTAGCAGACAATTGGAACAGAGTACTCGTATGCTTAGTCATTTAAGTGCTTGTGTGGACAGAAATGTCAATGGTCTGAAGCTTCTGAGTAAACATGCCTCTATGATTACTACTCAGGTAGAACAAGTACTTAAAGCTCAGAATGACTTGCTCAATGAATTAAATGACAACTCTTTCAGAGTCATTACTAGAGGAGGCAAAATGACTCAGGAACCTTTGTATCCTGAAGGCCATCCTAAGAGAATTGATCAAGATTCTCAAGGAATTAATGCTGATACACCGAGTCATCCTAAGGAGAAGAAGAAGGATGATAGAAACCTACATGTGAGTTTACCAAATACCGTCACACCTGAAGAACCAAATGATATTTCTACGTCTGATGCAGAAACACAATCTCGTGATGAACATGAACCTGGTGACAATATGGACAGCGATGTTCATAATGATGCTCAACCTAGCAATGATAAGGATGTGGAGATTGAACCTACGATTAATCCTGATAACCCACAACCTAAGAGATACGATAAGAATGACTTCACTGCTAGGAAGCATGGTAAATAAAGGGAGCCATGGGTTCAGAGACCTATGGCCTTTCCTCCTAAGCAATCCAAGAAAAAGGATGATGAGGATTTTGAGCGCTTTATTGAAATGATAAGACCCGTCTTTCTGCAGATGCGGTTAGTTGATATGCTCAAAATATCTCCATGTGCCAAGTACATGAAAGATATCATGACCAATAAACGGAAGATACTAGATCTTGAGATCTCCACCATGCTTGCCAATTACACTTTCAAAGGTGGAACTCCTAAGAAACTTGGTGATCCCGGAGTGCCCACTATACCTTGCTCCATTAAAGGAAACTACGTAAGAACTGCCTTATGTGACCTTGGAGCCGGTTTTAGTGTTATGCCTCTCTCTCTTTATCATAGACTTGAACTGGATAAGTTGACACCCACTAAAATCTCTCTGCAAATGGCCGACTAATCGACTGCTTTCCCTATCGGCATTTGCGAGGATGTGCCTGTTGTGGTTGCTAACACCACTATGTTAACAGACTTTGTTATCTTGGATATTCCCGAGGACGATGCCATCGTTGTCATCCTCGGAAGACCCTTTTTAAACACTGCAGGGGATGTTATAGATTGCAACAAAGGCAATGTCACTTTCCATGTCAACGGTAATGAACATACAATGCACTTTCTGACGAAACGATATCAAGTACATTGCATCAATGCTATCGAAAAAACTTCATCGATTCTTATTGGGAGCTTTGAATGCCTATTCCTCGTGTCAAGATGAAGTATGATTTTCTTGTTGGGGAGATTCATATCCCCATTGAGGTGACTTAGTGGCCATTTGAAAATTCTCCGTTTCCTTTTGCGATTCGGAAAAGTTTTGTCATGAGGATTTGATCAACCCCATTGACGGATTTCTTTTGATGGCCATGAAATGGATGAATCAAAGAGTCACATACCTCTGTTTTAAGCTTTCACTTTCTGTTGCTTAGAAGAAGAATGATAGATTTAGTTTAGTTTTCCCTGTTTCCTGTTTTAGCGTCCCGGAGAAAAGTACCCCGAAAATAAAAGTTCTCCGATGGTCCTGAAAATCGAGTATGATTTTTTCTGGAATATTTGAAAAATACTCGGACTGAGAGCTAGCCTGGGGGCCACACCAGTGGGCCACAAGCCCTGTCACCGCGGCCTCCCCTGGCCGCGGGGACCAAGCTTGTGGGGCCCACAGGGACCCCCTCCACTCATTCCAGCTCCCATCCTCTTCTTCTACCTCCAGAAAAAATCGTTTCACAGCTCAAACCCGTGTTCTTGCTCATTTGGCTGAGATTTTCGATCTCCTTGCTCAAAGCACCATTCTCCGAACCGTTTTGGGGAAATTACTCCTTGGTAAGTGACTCCTCCATTGGTCCAATTAGTTTATACTCTAGTGCCTTATCCTTCGTGTATTCTTGCTACCTTGGTGACCCTGTTCTTGAGCTTGAAATGTTGATTTTAGCTGGTCGCAAGTAGTTTTAGCGCGTGATACGGTCTCTAGGCACTAGTAGGAGTAGTTGCTACAAGGTGTGGTTGGTCTTTATTCACTTTTCTCTTGAACTTCAAAAATTTCAGCGAAAAGAAATTATGTTCAGGAGGAAGTTTCATGGTGGTTCCTCAAGTAAGAAGGGTCCCCGTCTTTCTATTCGGGAGCCCGATCCTTATCAACTAAGGGACGCACCGGTACAACCATCTGAATGGCCTTCCGATGAGTTCATGATCGAAGCAGGCTTCAAGGATGAGTTTCATACACTTGTCCGCAATGCCGGGTTAGAAGAATTCCTCTCAGATAAATGCGAACAGTATGCTTTGCTCACTGCCTCTTTCGTGCGTAGATTTAAATTTTCAGTTGGCCGTGACTCATCCATACTGTTTGATCTTTATGATAAATCCTCTGCCATGGATTTGGAGGATTTCAATAGGATTTGCAAGATAACCGATGGGGGTAATCTTAAAGATCCTGCTAAGTCTTCGGTTAGAGATTTTGTCTCTAGTATAACTGGTGGAGAAACTAGAGACATCACGCAAGCTACCATAGGAAGCATTCATTTCCCTGCCTTGCACTACTTTGCCCTCTTCACAGGTAGATGCACTAACTGCAAGGTTGAACATTGCCACCTATGCGCATCCAACCTTAGTATCCTTAAGAGCGCAGTGACGGGTGACAAAAGCTTCAACATGGGAGATATTATAGCAAGGAGGCTGAATATGAATGCTATTGATGGGAATTTCTTTGGCGGCATCTATGCCACTCACATAACAAATTTTCTTGGAGTACCCATCCGCGCAGGAGATCCCCCGCTCCATACATCTTTCCTTGACTGCGTCGCTATGACACGCTACCAGTTACTTGAGAGGGATGATGAATCCCTCGTATACCGATTGATATTTAAGCGGCAGCGGGTTTTCCCTATTACCCTTCTTGCTCCTGCTTTCTTTGACTTTCAGGTAAAACGGAGATACTACATAACCATAGGAGAGGCAGAGGAGTATGAGAGGGAGGCGACGGCTGCTCGTCTCCGTGAGGCAGCTATTCACGCAGTGGCTGCAGCGCTCCCGTATAACCCCGATTATGATTTTGGGTTTCGCCAGGACCATCCTTGGGAGTAGACCAAGCTAGGCCAAAATCCTAAGCTTGGGGGAGTATGTGTTCTCACCGACTTTACATTCTTGCTTATGCTTTCACTTTGTTAGTCGGTGTTTGCACTTTGCCACTGTATTATCCATGCTAGTTTATTTTCGTTTTCTTGTTTTCTTGTATTGTGTCCTTTTGAGAAAACCCAAAAAGATTTTCCTTTCCTCTTTTGCTTGTTGGGAGCTTTCCCGTGTAAATAGTTTTCTTTTTCTTTGGGTCAAGGTAGAAGATATTGGTTACAATGTTTAGTGGCTCTTGCATGCATACCTGTTTAGCTTTCAAAGAGCCATATTACTTTGTCTTATCCTTTGTGTTTTCCTGCAGATTCAGCTTAGTACAATGCACTAGCACTCTTATTATTGTTCACATCGTTCGATCGTGCAAGTGAAAGGCAATAATGACGGTATATGATGAAGTGACTAAGACTGGAAAAGCTGGTATGAACTCTATCTATTTTGTTTTTGTAAATATGACTAGCTTGTCATTCCAGATTCAGCTTTGTCAAGAGAGAACCATGTTTGCAATGAAAACTTAGAGATCATAGTTTCTGATGCCATGCTTAATTAGCTAGGAGCTTATAATGGTTTGTCTTGAATGCCAACGTAGATTTTGAGATGACTATACTGTAGTATGATAGGATGGTATTCTCCTTTGAATGATTCAAGTGGCTTTACTTGGCGCATGTTCATGCATGTAGTTGAAACAAAATCAACATAGCCTCTATGATGTTCGTGTTCATGGTGATTTATATCCTGTTCATGCTTGCACTCCATGTTAGTCAAACTCATTACATCTTGATGACTGTTGTCGCTCCCTAGTTGGTCGCTTCCCAGTCTTTTGCTAGCCTTCACTTGTACTAAGCGGAATACTGCTTGTGCACCCACTTCCATAAACCCAAAAGTTTTTCCATGAGAGTCCACCATACCTACCTATTTGCGGTATTTACCTGCTGTTCCAAGTAAATTTGTCTGTGCCATTCTCTAAACCTTCAAGAAATAATCTGTTTTGCATGCCCGAACCGCTCATGTGGTGACAGGGGGCTATTGGTTCTTCCATGTTAGGCGTGTTATCCTCAACATGTGTTTATTCACCGTCATTCATGAGAAAGGGGCCGGTAATTGGAATGCCCAGTTCCACGCTTAAATCGAACACATAAGTATAAAACAAGACTCCCCCCGGATTAATGTTAGTATGGACGGTACCCGAGGATTCGGCTAGCCGTGGAGTGTGATTGATTGGTGGTGGGGGAGTTAAAACTTTACTTTTCTGTTTGGGAACCGCCTATAGCATGAGTAGCATGGAAGATATTGAGAACTCTTGGTCATTGCGTTGACAATGAAAGCATGCCACCCAAAATTATTATCTCTATTTTCAAAGCTTGAGCTCTCGCACCTCTCCAAATCAATGCTTCCCTCTGCGAAGGGCCTGTCTATTTATGTTCCTGTTGAGTCATACTCTTCTTATATAAGCACCAATTAGACAGCACCTTTGTCATTTTTATGCTTTGCTTTTGATTGATATTGAGTATGACTATGAGTAAATCTTCGTTGCTATGAATTACAATGTTTAGTCAGCCCTTGATCTTCGAAAGTGCTCTGCATTTATGTTTTGCGGCCTCAGAAAGAGCTAGCGAGATACCACCTATTCATATTGCTTCATGCTTGTTTTGATTGAATTGTTGGTATCTGAAACTCATTATTATTTGCTCGCTAGCTGATTATGCCATTGATATTAGTTTACCGTGAGACCTTTGTGTCACTTGCTTATGTGGTTAACTTGTGATCTTACTGAAATTCTGGTTATGAGTTAGACATAGTTGCAACAACAAGATCAAACAGAGTTTGTCAAAGTTTTTCTTTCTCTTTCAGTTTGTCAACTGAGTTGCTTGAGGACAAGCAAGGTTTTAAGATTGGGGGAGTTTGATACATCTCCATCGTATCTACTTTTCCAAACTCTTTTGCAGTTGTTTTGGACTCTAATTTGCATGATTTGAATGGAACTAACCCGGACTAACGCTGTTTTCAGCAGAATTGTCATGGTGTTGTTTTTGTGCAGAAATGAAAGTTCTCGGAACGTCCTGAAAATTTACGGAGAATATTTCTAGAAAATATGAAAAATACCTGCGCAAAGATCCACCGGAGGGGACGGGCCAGTGGGCCACAAGCCATGTCGCCGCGGCCACCCCCCTAGGCCGCGGCAACAAAGCTTGTGGGGCCCACGTGGCTCTGCCGCCCCAACTCCAGCTCTATTTATTCCCTTTCGTCCCGAAAAAATCAGAAGAGAAGATTTCATCGCGTTTGCGATACGGAGGCGCCGCCACATCCTGTTCTTATCTGGAGGGCAGATCTGGAGTCCGTTTTCGGCTCCGGATCAAGGAGATCGTCGCCATCGTCATCATCAACCTTCTTCCCTGTCCAATTACATGAAGCTCTTCATCGTTCGTGAGTAATCTATTCGTAGGCTCGCTGGGCGGTGATGAGTAGGATGAGATCTATCATGTAATCGAGTTAGTTTTGACGGGGATTGATCCCTAGTATCCACTATGTTCTGAGATTGATGTTGCTACTACTTTGCCATGCTTAATGCTTGTCACTAGGGCCCGAGTGCCATGATTTCAGATCTGAAATTATTATGTTGTCACACATATATGTGTGTTTTAGATCCGATCTTGCAAGTTATAGTTACCTACTATGTGTTATGACCCGGCAACCCCGGAGTGACAATAACCGGAACCACTCCCGGTGATGACCATAGTTTGAGGAGTTCATGTGTTCACCAATTGCTAATGTGTTGCTCCGGTTCTTTATTAAAAGGAGAACCTTAATGTCCCGTAGTATCCATTTGGACCACGCTGCCACGGGAGGGATGGACAATAGATGTCATGCAAGTTCTTTTCCCTAAGCACGTATGACGACACACAGAATGCATGCCTACATCACATTGACGAACGGGAGCTAGCCACATATCTCTCCGTGTTATAGCTGTTGCATGATGAATGCCATCCAACGAATCGCCGACCCATTGCCTACGAGTTTGTCCCACTGTTGTTGTTACTTGTTTTGCTCTGTTGATGTTACTTGCTTTGTCCTGCTACTGCTGCCACTACTGCTACCTGCTGCTACTCGTTACACTGCTGCTACCTGCTACAATACTTTTCTGGGGCCATTGATACTTCAGTTAGAAATAGTCTGCCGTCAATAGATCATTTCTGGCACCGTTGTTACCATACTACTTTGCTTGCAGACACTAATTTTTCAGGTGTGGTTGAATCTGACACATTCAGCTGCTAATACTTGAGAATATTCTTTCACTTCCCGTCGCACAAACCAACAAATTTGGGTTGAATACTCTACCCTCGAAAACTGTCGCGATCCCACGCGCTGGTGGGTCATTTCAAGACAATTGCTAATTGTTGAGAAACTAGGACAAGCTCTTTTCTGGCTCCGTTGCCGTGGAGGCATCAAGTCAGGAATAGTTGCACGTCAGCAGTCACCCATCCTAGAACTACTCCAAGCCGAGCACGCTTAACCTGAGAGTTCTGTTCGAATGGGCTCCCGGAAAGAAGGAATTCATTATTGATACGAGTAGTCAATCATCCCAGATAAGCCAGGCTATCACATGCACCCCCAAGAAATATTCAAGGAGACTCAAGCGTCTAAGCTTGGGATGCCCCCGTGCATCCCCTTCTCCATTAACAATCATCAATTCGTCCTTCTCCATGCTATATTTTTATCACTTCATATGTTATGTGATATGCTTGGAGCGTACTGCTCTTTACTTTTTTAGTTTTTTTTATAGTTTTGCTTGCTGTTCATAACAAGTTGGACCCTAGCCTTCTTTGTTTGGGATAGAAACATGCTCCACTCCACCCTAGAACACAACATAGGTTTGCATGTTAATCTTTTTGTGTGTTCTTTATCTTTTCATAGCTGCTATCACGTTTAGCTCCTAGTTTTCATGCTTTATCTTTTTAAGAGCTTTTATTTAGGATGCTTTTGGAACTCTCTTGAGTTATCATGTTTATCTTGTTTAGAGAGTTGTCTTCTTGCACTGAGTTGTGTGTCTTGCATGAGTAGGTATATGAGGTTGCTATTTAAGAATAGTAGTAACTTGCAATAGTTTTGAGGTATCGATTTGAGTAATATTTTGACTATTGGTGTCAAGATCTTGAGCCTATTAGTGATAGGTGTCGTATTTTGGGAAATCCGTGTGTATTTTCGAAAAATAAAAAATTAGTTGAGAACTCTAGCTACTAGATGGATCGCTAACCGCTGGAGGGGTTGGAATATATAGGTTCCCTCGCGTTATCATGGCTCGAGGATGCGCAAGGATAACCAAACCCCCAAACACTCCTCCCCGGGGTACTTGTCTCTTTGTGAATCTTCTTACTAGATAGAGAGTTACCGATAATAAGTGCTTGAGTTCTTTGGACTAATGCGAGTATTCAATTGTTGGCACTTCCACCATCCATATTTTGCTAGCCTCTTCGATACCGTGCATTGCCCTTTCCCATATTGAAAGTTGGTGCAAACTTCGCCGGTGCATCCAAACCCTTGGCATGATACACTTTGTCATCATAAGCCTCATTATATCCTTCCTCAAAACAGCCACCATACCTACCTATTAAGGCATTTACATAGCCTTTCTGAGATACATTGTCATGCAACATCCACCATCTCATGACTTGATCTTCATTTCTAACATGCTTTTGCTTCATCGAGGAGCCGCATGCTAGTTGGGCCTTGCCCTTATTATTTCTACATGACGCGCTAGTTTCATTGCATATCCTGCTACACTGGCAGAGGCATACATTTGCATACATCATGATAGTTTTCATTTGTCTTTACGTTGAGTACTTCTGATAAAGTGTGAAGATCTTTTTTTATTCTTGTAGAATATAGAGTGTTCCCTTAAGTGAGGAAAAGATCCCAAAGAGGAAAAATTAAAAGATCCCAAAAGAAGACACATGAGAAGATCCCAAAGAGGACAAATGAGAGATAAATAGAAAGAGCCAAAGAGGCCACTGATACGTCTCCATCGTATCTACTTTCCCAAACTCTTTTGCCCTTGTTTTGGACTCTAATTTGCATGATTTGAATGGAACTAACCCGGACTGACGCTTTTTTCAGCAGAATTGCCATGGTGTTGTTTTTGCGCAGAAATAGAAGTTCTCGGAATGACCTGGAAATTTCCGAGGTTTTTTTGTGGAATATATAAAAAAGACTGGAGCAAGAATCACCTGGAGACGTGGAGCTAGGAGCCCATAAGCCCAGGGGGCGCGGGCCCCCTGGCAGCGCCTGGCAGGCTTGTGAGGCCCTCGTGGCTCCGCAACCTCCAACTCCAGCTCTATATATTCTCTTTCGCCCAGAAAAAATTAGGAGAGAAGAGTTCATCGCGTTTTACGATACGGAGCCGCCGCCACCACCTGTTCTTCCTCTAGAGGGCATATCTAGAGTCCGTTCTGGGCTCCGGAGAGGGGGAATCATCGTCGTCGTCATCAGCAACCACCCTTCATCGCCAATTCCATGATGCTCTTAATCGTTCGTGAATAATATCATCATAGGCTTGCTGGGCGGTTATGGGTTGGATGAGATCTATCATGTAATCAAGTTAGATTTAATGGGGTTTGTTCCCTAGTATCCAGTATGTTCTGAGATTGATGTTGCTACTACTTTGCTATGTTTAATGCTTGTCACTAGGGCCCGAGTGCCAAGATTTCAGATCTGAACCTATTACGTTCTCATCAATATATGTGTGTTCTTGATCCTATCTTGCAAGTGGTAGTCACCTACTATGTGTTATGAGCCGGCAACCCCGGAGTGACAATAGCCGGAACCACTCCCGGAGATGACCATAGTATGAGGAGTTCATGTATTCACTTTGCACTAATGCTTTGTTCCGGTTCTCTATTAAAAGGAGACCTTAATATCCCTTAGTTTCCATTAGGACCCCGCTGTCACGGGAGGGATGGACAATATATGTCATGCAAGTTCTTTTCCATAAGCACGTATGACTAAATACGGAATACATGCCTATAGTACATTGACGAACTAGAGCTAGATACATATCAACCTACGTTATAACTGTCACATGATGAATGTTATCCGGCATAATTATCCATCACTGATCCAATGCCTACAAGTCTTTTCCTACTGGTCCTTGCTAAGTTACTTTACCGCTGCTGCTGTCATTGTTGCTACTGTCACTACTGCTACCGTTACTATCACACTACTTTGCTACTGAAACTTTGCTGCAGATACTAAATATTTCAGGTGTGGTTGACTTGACAACTCAACTGCTAATACTCGAGAATATTCTTTGACTTCCCCTTGTGTCGAATCAACAAATTGGGTTGAATAATCTACCCTCGAAAACTGTTGCGGTCCCTATACTTGTGGGTTATCAAGACCTTTTTCTGGTGCCGTTGCCTGGGAGGCATAGCTTTATTTTCTGAGTCACTTGGGATTTACGTCTCTTGATCACTATGAGGAATCCGAGAGATCCAAAAACTAAAGTCTTGCCCTCAACTACGAGGACAGGTAAGGAACTGCCATCTAGCTCTGCACTTGATTCACCTTCAGTTATGAGTAAATTTGCGACACCACCACCTATTGGCAATTCTGATTTGTCGCCTGTGGTTGATGATGCTACTTCTGCTATCCATGATGCTTATGATGATGCTTTGCTTGATAATGATTTGCCACTGGGTGCATTTCTTGATGCACAAATTGCTAGAGTTACTCATGAATGTGATGATACTTCTGAAACTGATGAAATTATTGAAGTAGAACCTGCTGTTACACCTGTTAGACCTAGCTCTCCTAGATATGAATTGCCTAATATACCTAATGGTTATGTTATGGAGGGATATGTAGCTGAAGACTTTCTTTCTTGTAAGGATAGCTATGATCTTGAGAATTTATTGCGCAAGTGGAAAGAAAAATCTCTGAGTGCTAGAATGAAATACGATCCTAAGTTTGCTACTTCGCCTATCTTTTTTACTGATAAGGATTATGAATTCTCTATCGATCCTGAGTTAATCACTTTGATCGAATCTGATCCTTTTCATGGTTATGAGTCTGAAACGGTTGTAGCACATCTTACCAAACTGCATGATATAGCCACCCTATTCACGAATGAGGAAAATATCCGCCATTACTATATCCTTAAGTTGTTTCCTTTCTCACTAAAGGGTGATGCTAAGACTTGGTTCACTTCTCTTGCTCTTGGTTGTGTGCGTAGTCCCGAGGATATGATTTACTACTTCTCTGAGAAATATTTTCGTGCCCATAAGACACAAGCTGCCTTGCAGGATATATATAATTTTGTGCAAGTTGAAGAAGAGAGTCTCCCACATGCTTGGGGAGGCTTGTCCAGCTACTTAATGCTTTGCCTGATCACCCCCTTGAGAAAAATGAAATACTTTATATCTTTTATAATGAACTAACCGATGCTTCTAGGGACCACCTAGATAGTTGTGCTGGTTGTGTTTTCAGGGAACGAACTATGGAACAAGCTGAAATCCTATTGAATAATATCTTGAGCAATGATAATGCTTGGACTATTCCCGAACCACCTTCGAAGCCAACTTCGAAGAAAAGACGTATTCTATTCCTGAGTCCTGATGATATGCAAGAAGCTAAGAAATCTATGCAAGAGAAAGGCATTAAATATTAAGATGTTAAGAATCTACCACCTATCGAAGAAATACATGGCCTTGATAACCTAACACAGGTAGTAGAGGTAAATTCTCTTCGTAGATTCAATGAGAGTGATATTCCTTATGATAAACCTGCTAGCTTATGCTTAGATGAATTTGATAACTTTGTTGCCAAACAAGAAAGTTTTAATGATTATGTTAGCAGACAATTGGGATAAAATGCTCGTATGATTGATCATATAAGTGCTTGTGTGGATAGAAATGTCTATGATCTGAAGCTTTTGGGTAAACATGCCTCTATGGTCACTACTCAAGTAGAACATGTACTTAAGGCTCAAAATGACCTGCTCAATGAGTTGAATGACAAGTCTGTTAGAGTTGTCACTAGAGCTGGTAGAATGACTCAGGAACCTTTGTATCGTGAGGGTCATCCTAAGAGAATTGAACAAGATTCTCAAGGAGTTAGCACTGATGCACCTACTCATCCTGGTATTAGGAAGAAAAAGAAAGATTATTGGAACTTGCATGCTAGCAACCATGTTGCTGTTACACCCGAGAATCCAAACGATGTCTCTGTTTCTGATGCTGAAACACAATTTGGTGATGAACATGAGCCTAGTGATAATGTTGATAGTGGTGTTCATGCTGATGCTCAACCTAGCAATGATAAGGATGTGGAGATTGAACCTGTTGATCTTGATAACCCACAACCTAAGAATAGGAGATATGGTAAGAATGACTTCATTGCTAGGAAGCATGGTAAAGAAAGAGAACCATGGGTTCAGAAACCAATGCCCTTTCCTCCTAAACCATCCAAGAAAAAAGATGATGAGGATTTTGAGCGCTTTGTTGAAATGATTAGACCTGTCTTGTTGCAATTGTGTTTGAGAGATATGCTCAAAATGTCTCCTTATGCTAAGTACAGGAAAGAAATTGTGACTAATAAAAGGAGGATACCTGAGGTTGAGATTTCCACCATGCTCGCTAATTACACCTTCAAGGGTGGAACTCCTAAGAAACTAGGTGATCCCGGAGTGCCCACTATACCTTGCTCCATTAAAGGAAACTATGTTAGAACTGCTTTATGCGATCTTGGAGCCGGTGTTAGTGTTATGCCTCTCTCTTTATATCATAGACTTGAATTGGATAAGTTGACACCTACTGAAATGTCTTTGCAAATGGCCGACAAATCAACTGCTTTTCCTATCGGCATTTGCGAGGATGTGCCTGTTGTAGTTGCTAACGTTACTATCTTAACAGACTTTGTTATTTTGGATATTCCGGAGGATGATGCCATGGCGGTCATCCTTGGAAGACCCTTTTTAAACACTGCAGGGGCTGTTATTGATTGCAACAAAGGTAATGTCACTTTCCATGTCAATTGTAATGAGCATACGATGCACTTTCCGAAGAAATAATATCGAGTTCATTGTATCAATGCTATTGAAAAAACTTCATCAATTCTTATTGGAAGCTTTTAATGCCCTATACCTACTGTCAAGATGAGGTATGATTTACTTGTTGGGGATATGCACATCCCCATTGAGGTAACCTAGTGATTAGTTGAAAGTTGTCCGGTTTTATGTGATTCGAAAAAAGTTTGTCAAGGAGACTCGATCAACCTCATTGACGGATTTCTTTTGATGACCATGAGATAGATGAATCTAGGAGTCACAACCTTCTGTTCCCATTATTTTACTTTCTATTGTTTAGAAGAAAAATGATAAATTTAGCTTTAGTTTTTCCCGTTTTCTGCTTTCTCCGTCCCTTAGAAAAGTGTACCAAAAATAAAAGTTCTCCAAATGCCCTGAGATTCAAGTATGATTTTTTCTAGAATTTTTGAAAAATTCTGAAATAGAGAACTAGTCAGGGGGATGCACCAGTGAGCCACAAGCCAAGGAGGCGCGGGCACCCCCTTGGCCGCGCCTGGCAGGCTTGTGGGTTCCACGTGCCCCCCTCCACTTATTCCAGCTCCCATCTCCTTCTCCTACCTCCAGAAAAAAATCATTCCACAACTCAAACCCGTGTTCTTGCTCTTCTTGCTGCATTTCTCGATCTCCTTGTGCAAAGCCCCATTCACCAAACTGTTTCGGGGATTGTTCCTTGGTATGTGACTCCTCCATTGGTCAAATTAGTTTTTGCTCTAGTGCTCCATTCGTTGCGTATTTTTGCTGTCTTGGTGACCATGTTCTTGAGCTTTGCATGTTAATTTTAGTTTGTCCCAAGTAGTTTTGATGCATGATATGGCCTCTAGGCACATGTAGGAGTAGTTGCTAAGAGTTTTGTTGAGCCTTGTTCATTTTTATTTTGAGTCACTAAAAATTTCAGAAAAAGAAGATGTTCAGGAAAAAACTATATGGTGGTTCTTCAAGCAAGAGGGGTCCCCGTCTGGCAATTCGGGAGCCCGATCCTTACCAACCGAGGAACGCACAGGTACAACCATGTGAATGGCCTTCTGATGAATTCATGATTGATGCAGGTTTCAAAGACGAGTTTGATACATTTGTTCACAATGCCGGGCTCGAAGAATTTATCTCAAATAAATGTGAACAGTATACTACTCTCACTGCCTCTTTTGTTCGTAGATTTAAGTTTTCAGTTGGCCGTGACACATCCATACTGTTTGATCTTTATGACAAATCGTATACCATGGATTTAGAGGATTTCAATAGAATTTCCAAGATACCTGATTGGGGTAGTCTCAATGATCCTCCTACGTCTTCGGTTAGAGATTTTATCTCTAGTATAACTGTCGGAGAAACTAGAGATATTACGCATGCTACCATGGGGAGCATTCATTTTCCTGCCTTGCATTATTTTGCCCTCTTCATAGGTAGATGCATTAACGGCAAGACTGAAAATTGTCACCTCTGCGCACCTGACCTTAGTATTCTTAAGAGCGCAGTAACGGGTGATAGAAGTTTCAACATGGGAGCTATAATTGCGAGGAGGCTAAATAATAATGCTAATGAAGGGGGATTTTTTCGGTGGGATCTATGCCACTCGCATAGCAAATTTTCTTGGAATACCCATCCACGCAGGAGATCCCCCGCTCCATACAGCTTTCCTTGATCGTGTCGCTATGACAAGTTATCAGTTCCTTGAGAGGGATAATGAATCCCTCCTATACCGGTTAATATTTAACCGACAACGTGTTTTCCATATTACACTTCCTGCTCCTGCCTTCTTTGACTTTCAGGTAAAACGGAGATATTACATAACCCGAGGAGAGGTAGAGGAGTATGAGAGGGAGGCGAAGGCTGCTCGCCTCCGTGAGGCAGCTATTCAGGCGGTAGCTGTCGCATTCCCGTACAACCCCCATTATGATTTTGGATATCGCCCGGACCAGCCGTGGGAGTAGATCAACTTAGGCCAAAAGCCTAAGCTTGGGGGAGTACGTGTTTCTCACCGACTTTACATTCATGCTCACACTTTCACTTTGATAGTCGGTATTCACACTTTGCCACTGTATCATCGATGCTAGTTTATTTATTTTTGTCGCTTTCTTCTTGTGTGTTTGTTTAAATTTGAGAAAAACAAAAAAAAATAGTTGTAAGTTTACTTTCCAGCTTGCTTAGTGGTTTTTAAAAGGAAAACCCAAAAAGATTTCCCGTTCTTCTTTTGCTTGTTGGGAGCTGTCGGGGGGATAACCCCGGGGTAGGCTCATCGAGCCTGCTCCTTCATCTCTTGCCCAAAAGATATGACCAAGTACAGTTTCCCAAGGCCCAAGTCTTCTGGCCGGCCAGGCTACACTTGTCGGCTCGAAGAGAAGGCGGAAAACTCTCTGGCCGGCCAGGCAACCCCTGCCGGCTAGAGGCGAGATGGCTACCTCTTCCTGACCGTCTTGGCCAAGCTAGTCGGCTAGAATGAGGCGGCCGTGCCCAAGCCGGCTAGCCAAGCAGGCTAGCCGGTCAGGGATATCAAGTCACATCGGATCGTAGGTCATGACGAGACTCTACGATTAAAGGTAGCTACGCGTCAGCAAAGGTACTGGATCGGAGTGCCCGGCAGGTACGAGCATCGCCGGCCACGCCGCTAACCTACCCCGGCTCTGATCCATCACCCAACATAGTGTCGAACCATCAAACTTCCACTCCATTACTGCACTCAGCGTGGGGACCAGTGGAGGCGGTCGTACTATCTGCCCATGACGAATCTCGCTGGACGACGCCGGTCATACACCGCGTGCTCGGCGTCAACCTTATGCGAGAGCTTCATTGGCTAGCCGGAGGGTCCCACAGCCAGACGAGACCTTGTAGCCGGCGGGCCCCTCAAGCGACAAGACAAGACCCTCGTGGGCCCCCTGGCCAGCCGGCGAGGCTGTCCGCCGGGTCCCACTCTTGTACCCTTTATCCATATTGTAGGTCGGTGGGTTCGTCTATAAAACCCCCCGGTCACCCTCCATGCAGAGGGTCGGTCGAACAACACTTCACACCCACCAACGACATAGAGAGAGGCAAAGACGAGCCGGCTGCTCCCCTCTTCCTCCTCCTCAACGCAACTCCAAGAGCAACCTTGTAATCCATCCATATACATCATACACTCCGGCAGGACTAGGGGTCTTATCTCTACGGAGAGCCCTGAACCTGGGTACATCGTGCGTTCCATGCTTGTACCAACCTCGTCCCGAGCGCCCTCGATTGTCCCTTTAGTTCTCACCGACTTTAGCCTACCTATGACATATGTTGTAAGTATTCACCGACATTTGGCGCCCACCGTGGGGCTGATCCCGGCATCGGCTGGCTTTACGCGCTGGGCGGGGCCCCACACCTACACCATCGGATGCATCACGTCCGGATCGATCTGCATGCCCGTCGAGCCCGCTTTCGATGAGGCAACACCGATGATGATTGGCGTCCCCGTCCGCCATGCGGATTCGGACGAAGATTCCAAAGACGAGGCGCCTCCTAGCGTCATCGTCGCTGCTATGTAGAACCTCAGCGTTCTCTTTAGCGACCTACATCTCAACGATGGTCCTCGCTACTTTGGCGAGGACTTCGACGTTGAGGCGCTATGCGCCAGCTTCAGTAGGCTCTCTATCGCTGATATGCCTGCGCATGACATGTACCCTAGCAATGTACTCGTCTTCGACGGCCCTCCGCCGTCGGTGGGGTTCTTCACCCCGTACCATGTCGCCGCCATCTCCAACGTCGTGGAGGTGATGGTTATCCGCGCAAAACGACTCATGGCAAGGCGTCAGCAGGCGCTGGTGAGCCTGTTGCTGTCACCGCTGATAACCTTCAGGATGCTCTCGTCGGCCTGAAGACGCCCATCGCTGCTTCCGCAAACCCAAACGACGCCCGAGCCTCACTGGAGGAGGCTCGCAAGCATATCTTGGAGGAGGGCATTGCCGTCGCCTCGGCAAAGCGTCGGATGAAGGCTACACAACGCGAGTATAACTCCGCATACGGCCTCACTCCAATTTCCGAGGACCCTAGCCGGCTTGCATTGGTCCGCGGCCACGGCCGGTTCATTTCCGAGATCCTAGGCGGCAACCAGCCCGTCTACGAGACCCCTGCGGCCAATTTGCGGGCGGCACAAGCAGCCATGGAAGAAATGCGAAGCCTGGGGGGCGAGGAGCGCGCCTTCCAGGAGAAGCGGGTCAAGGATCTCCTTGACGCCGCCAACGAAAATCAGACGCGGCTTGACCCCGGTCAAGCCCAGTCAGAGTCTCCCGGAGCGCGCCGCAACCCTAGCGGTCATCATCACACGGAGGGATCTTCCTCGCATCGCACCTCCGGCCGGAGGAGCGAGGGAAGTCAAGACCGGCGCTCCCAGCGCCAGAGCGAGCATACTTTGAGCAGGCATCGCGGACGCGACGAGAGCGACACGGCGTGTGAGGTTCCTCTTCCGGGGAGGACCCATGCCTCCGGTTTGCGAGGTGCTTCTCCGCTCATAGCTCGGTTCGGCCCTCGCGTTCCCGAGGGTGACCAGGACGCCCGCAGGAGTCTCATCACCCTGGCCCAGTCAGCCCTCCTGGAGGAGGACGGTCCCATCGGTCCGACCTGCTTCGGCCCCCGGATCCGAGGGGAGCCTTTCCCCCGAGGCTTCACCTTGTCTCGGGACAGCCCCAAATACAATGGCACTGCCAAGCCACAGGATTGGCTGATCGACTACACCATAGCCATCGGCACTGCTAGGGGAAACAAGCGCGTAGCAGTCCGCTACGTGCCACTCATGTTGGCCGGCTCGGCTCGGACTTGGCTTAACAGCCTTCCAGCCGGCAGCGTCAACTCATGGGTGGACTTCGAGGAGGCGTTCGTCCGCAACTTCACTGGCACCTACAAGCGCCCTGGCCGGCCTCGCGAGCTGGCCATGTGCGTCCAGAGGCCGGCGAACCCCTTCGCGACTACGTCACTCGGTGGACGGAGCTCCGCAACTCCTGCGACGGGATGCATGAGGTACAAGCCATCCAGTACTTCATCGACGGCTGCCGAGACGGCACCCTCCTCAAGCACAAGCTCATGTGCTTCGAGCCCACATCTCTGGCGATGCTCATGGCAAGGCAAACAAGTATGCCACGGCCGACTCGGCGATGCGAGTCAAGGTGACCGCCTCGTACAAGGCTGTCCCCACGTCGGCTACTCCCAAGCCGGCTGGAGACGGTTGAGGCGGCCAGAACAACAACAAGTGCAAGGCGGATCAGATGGATTCGCGCTCCAACAACAAGTTGGTAGCCAGCGTGGAGGGCGAGACGTGGGCTCCCCAAGCCGCCTCTTAGCAGAAGCGCCCCAACAGGGGCAATGCAAACTGGCTGCCCAAGCAAACCTTCGAGCAGCTCCTCGACGCCCCCTGTAATATACATTTTGGGGCACAGCCATCTACCCCCATCCTTCGACAGTGCAGCTTCACACGCCGGCTGTCGCAAGGGGATGGCCTGCCTGTCACACCCTGTTTTTCACCACCAATGTTTTGAGTTGCAAAAATCAGGGCTTGTTAAAACTTTTTCAAATGATGCTGTGAATGCCATGAATGCCTTGTATGATTGTATGCTTGTCTCTTGTTGAACCAAACCCATGGCTAAACCATTTATTTATTTAAAATGAATTTCCAAAACTCCTTTCTTTGACATCAGATCACCTCTACCTTGCTTGGGTTACACTACTATCTCAGGATGCGTAGTAGTACTTCCAACCAAAGTTGGTGATCTGAACTCAAATACTATAATGTCTTGCCAAAAACATTATTTAATGATTTAAAACATTATTTTTCTATTTAAAATACATGTCTGTTTCTAAGGCCAGAAATGATATTCCCACAAGGAAAAATGCTTCTCTGCCTTAGAAAATTCTAAGTATATTCATGGAAACTCAGAAGGACATATATTTTCCATACATAACATTTTCAACCCTATTTTATATTATAATTATTTGAGTAAAACCCTGAAAACCATTTTTGTCTGTTTTAATCTTTTGAGATATTTCCAACGGAAATATTCTCAATAAAATCCCATTAAATGACAGGAGCCCCCCCAACCATATTTGGTGCCCACTTAAACTCTCAACTTGATCCAAGGTGGGGAAGGTCACGAAATGAGCCTAAAACCCTCTCTGTCTAGAATAGAGTTGGAACAACTCTACATAACAAAGTTTGTCCAATGGGGCTGAAACTTTGCAGGAGTGTTTTGCACCTCAAATGAGGACTCCACACCAAAAATGAAATTTGCTATACTCTGTTTAGTCACACTCCCTTTGGAGAAGATAGATCCGGCCATTTTCATGCATTTTCAAGTTTACAAAGCTAAACTTGTGCAATGGAGCTCAAAATTGGTGGAAGCCTCTAATTTAACCCCAATACCAAACCTCTTAAGTGGCAGTTCCAATGGTGGAGTGGAAGCACCACAAACAACTGTCGAACACCTTCTGACAGCAAGGTAAAAACCCACCTAGCCACTGTTTTACCCCATGTCACAGCCTCAAACTTGTTGTATTAGTGCATCAGACCAACCTAAACACCCAGTCAACTGCCCCCTCCCCAGTTCAAAGCACAAGTGACAAAAACTCCAATTTGTGCCACAGATCAGGACTGGCAGCACTAGTAAACCATGTCCCCCTTGACCAGACGGTGCTCTCACTTGCACACAACGGCTAGATACACTCCCAGCAACACCCAGGACATGAGCGACACATCTGAAGTGCCCCAGAGCATGCCAGCATGCCGTGGCATGCCAAAACAGTGCTCTGCACGCGCTACAGGGAGCAACCGAGAAGGGGACGACGCTCCCGGCTGGTTCCAACCTCCCCCGAAGTGTCCAAGACCTCCCCCGACAACCCCTCAGTGTAAAGCGGCCGCCAGGGACCCTCCTCCCCTGCGTTAGAGCTCGGGAGACGCGTGCCCGCGCGCACCCGACTCGGCCGGGCATGCACGGACGCTGCAGCTCGACCCCACGCTCTCTCCCTCTGTGGCCGATGCTTCAGAGCGTCTTAGACCACGTCCGGAGACCATGGTTTCGCAACCAGCTCCACACTGTGCACACACGCGCGCCACGGTGAGTCACCGGCTCACCGAGTTCAGCTCACCGTCGCTAGCCTATAAATAGGCCCCCCGGCACCTCAGCACCCCTCCAACAGCCTCTGCACGACCACTAGCTCCCCCTAGCCACCCAATCGAGCTCGCAGAGCCCCGGTACTCGAGATCGACCGAGGCCCCTCCGCCTCGGAGCTCCGGTCGATCTTTGGTTATGCGTCAGCTCCTGCGACACTCGACCCACCAGAACACTCCCCTCGACACCAGGAACCTTTTCCCCAACAACCCCAAGCTTTTCCGTGCCCCTAACTATCAGTTCAACCACCTCCCAAAACTCCTCCGCCACGGCCACCTCGTCGCCGGCGACTCCAAGCCTCTCCGGCGCTGTCCCGACCACCTACAGGTAGGCGGAGGCATGCTGAACCCATTCCTGCCCTTAGCTAGGCCCATGGACGACGGTAGCCTCGCCGGCATTCGTCCCCTCCTCTCTGGCTGGAGGTTAGCCTCGTCGGCGTTCGTCTGCTCCTCTCCTAGAGGTGCCTCACGCGCAACCACTATCGCTGACTCCAGGGGCCCGCACGTCAGGTTCAAACCTGGCGCGCGCGCGCCTGGCAGCCTGCTGGCTGGCTGGGCCGGCCTGCTTCCCAGGCCAGGCTTTGGCCTTTTCTTTGATTTTAAAAACCTGAGACTAAATGATTTTTGTAAAAATAACTATCCAGTGGAAAAATATGATTCTTCCACCGATATTTTTCTAAAAATGAGTAGTATTTGATTCTGCCATTGTTGATATTTTCCAAAAACAGAATCTGTTTAATAACAATATAAAGGCATTAAAAGCAATAATTTGGTTCTATTTTGTAATTATTAAAAATGCTTTGCTAGTAAATAAAAAGAGAAGATATTTTTCAAAGTAACAACCTGATTTTTACCAAGACTTGCAACATTTTTTAAAGTGGTTTTTGATCTGTTTTTGTGTGAGCTATTTCTTATTTATTCTATTCTCAACGATAGAATTACCGAGTGACGAAGGATTCAAAGCAGAAGACCTCGAAGACCCAGGATAGTTAGCTGACCAAGGCAAGCAACCCTTTGACCATGACTTGAGCATATGAATTGATGCATGCTAGAATAGCAAGTACTTTTCCGTTGCATGTGATCACAGTGCCGGTTCATCATTGGTGTGATGGTACCGAAGGCTTCTTTGAAGCACTTGCATGATAGTGATGTTATACATATGCCTCCTCGGAGCACAAGCATCATGAGCTTGACCCTACCATCTATGAGGATCATGCTACTGTCATGTTGACTAGTAAAGTTATAGGACCATTGCATTGAGCTTGACCCTACCCCTTGAGGGTCATACTAATACCATGTTGACAAGTAAAGATAGAGCATATTATCCTGAGCATGATGATGAGTTAAATCAAGAGTTTATGAAAACCCCGTCGAGTGCCACTAATGCCCGAGGGTGATGATGAGTTGGTGATCACTTTTGGTGAAGTGATCCACCGGTGTTTTGTGTGAGTATGGTTTCGGAAAGGGGATTTGATTTATGATGTGTCGACCGTCCCAACCTTACGAGTACGACCACGATACCCCTTTATGGGACGGGGCTTTGTTGATTACTCTGGTCGGTACTAGCAAAGAGCCACATTACTAGTGGCGGGAGTGATTGTCGTCACTCTCGTGATGGGGTCGTGCCAGGTAGGACAACTATGCCATTATTATGAGTTCCAGGCACACCGTTGGTCCCCGCTTGGTTGATACTGTCCAGAGTCGGTGCTCGTAAGACGTACAACATGTTGGTTGGGTACCGATCGAGTGGACCTCTTTGTTTAGTATCGTCAGGGGAAAGATGATGATCGGGTACTTACCTCGGGTATATGTGATATACCGCGAGTCGTGGATGACATGAAAGTTTCCCGTTTCTCGTGGGTCCAGCGTACTACCTCTACAGAGTGTAAACTATTCGAATAGCCGTGTCCACGGTCAAGGACAGTTGGGTAATCCTGCTTAAACTATGTCCTGATGTTTCCGCATAAACCAAGTGTGAGTGAGTGTGTGTGTGTGGTGTTAAAAAGGTGTTGTTATAAAGATAGTAATATGACCAAGTTCGGTGACTTGGCATATAGGGTAAACCTGGATGGTTTAACCCTTAGTTGATACATTGAGGTTATGACAAGTCCGATGACTTGGCATATAGGGTGAACCCGGATGGTTCAACTCTTAGCAGATATGTTGATATATGTAACCTATTCTTCAAAAGTAATTCTTTAAACTTGATGCATAATCATGATCATTCCACCCAGATGAATTGTACTAGAAATGCATGATATTGTTATCCTTCACTTTCATTGTTCATATCATGGGCTGTTTGCGAGTACATTCAAAAGTACTCATTGGCTTGCCACTGGTTATATTTTTGACCAGACAAGGAAGGACTGGAGTTTGGCGACGAGTACGTCTTCGGAGACGGACCTGCGATCTAGGATGCTTCCAAGTCAGAATGCCTGTTGGTGTAGGCTTGATGGCATGGGCACCCGCTTAGCCCTTATGAGTTTCCGCTACCCGTTGTACCCGCTTTATTTGGCCTTAGGCCCTGTTTGTGAACCTGACCCTTCGGTCATGTGATGTAATATTCGGTATTTGGATGTAAGACTCTATTATTCAGTATCTATGTTCAGTGAACATTGATCCTTGGGATCACTGGGCACGGCGATCTCGACTCACCAGTCGGGGTCCCCACAGAACTGGTATGAGAGCCATCCTGACTATAGGAAGCCTTAGTAGCATGGACGATAGCCGGAAACGATTAGTACCCCAGCCTTACACTTTGCACCTAAAACCTTATGATTTTCTCTCTCTCCTATATCTTGTAGATGGCCGCCGTACCTGAGACGCTTCTGGAGACCGGCTTTCCCCTACATCTGGTGGATAGTCTCAAGAAGTGCCACGTACGCCGCACGCCCATCTTCCTCTACCACGAGCACTGGGTCAACGCCGACACCGAGGAATATCACGTGGACGTGATAGTGAAGGCAAATGACTACTCGACTAGTTGGTTCTTTTAAGGACCACAAATGGGAGAACAGATGCTGGCAGTGGAGACAGCCGCACGAGAGGCGGTCGTGCGTCTCTGCGATATCCTTCCTAAGATTGCTGATGAACCCCCTACTCGCCACCTACCTTTTCTTAAGAACAGAGTGGACGGGAGCTGGACGCTCACCCCATCGTCTGAGGACGGGATGCCATTAAGGTTTCAGACCTACTTCAGTCTCTCATCCGACACCCTGACGCACCTTCTGGTTAAGGAAACAACGAAGCTTCGCCAATAACTACACCAAGTCAAGGGCCTAATTCACACCGAGAAGATGAAGAATCGCAAGATGAAGAAAGAAGGCGCACTTGAAGGAAGGGTCGGTATTGCTACCAGGGGTGGTGTGCTACCAATCCGGGACGTTCCTCTTCAGAGTCGCCGCCTGACAGCGGAAGAATATACTGAGCTCTTTGCCGTCTCATCTAAGAGACGCCGTGATGTGAGGATTCTTTCTTCCACTCCATTGAAGGAAGAAAACACCGACGAAGACGAAGATCCTGCCGAACCCACTTTTGAGACCGAGCAGTCCGCCGCGTAGGATTTCAGCGTAGGCAACTAGGAGTACCCCCTGAGCATAGGGTATCCATGTATCTGATCTTTTTAAAATTATGAGTGTGTATGACATAAGCCGCATTCTGCCTTAGGCAGCCTGTACGCAACTACGTTATTTGTTTTCAATGAATGCAAATTCCGTTTCCAAGACGTTGATTTTAAAAAACTCGCACTAGCACATTTGGACCCCCTCTTATTAGAGCGAACCCTTGTGGTTTCAAGCAAGGCGGATTTTTGACTTGTCTGTTTCCATGAGAGGATAGTGAATGCAACTCGCAACAGCACCTTCGGCAACCCCGGCACCGCCTCCTCAGGTCAGCCGCAGGGAACCGAAGGAGAAGCTCACGCTGGAGATCACCATGAGCAGCATGGCAATGTTCCTATGCCACCTCGTCCCGAGAACTTGACTATGGCTCAGTTCCTACATGCTCTTTGTGAGAACGTCAACAAAGTTGTCAGAATCGCGATTCTGAATCGGATCGAAGCTACGTTGCTGGGATCGTGAATCGTAGAATCTTAACTATCAGGATCGTAGAAACTTAGATTCTACGAGCAAAATTGTAGAATCAGAGGGGCTAGTTTGGATCGTAAGATTCTAAGATCTGAGTGACGATTCTGACAACTTTGAACGTCAAGCCAACAATGCCGCCATTCAGCAGCTGACTCAAGTCCTAGTGAACAACCCGCCGCAGAACGGGAATGGAAATGGCCGCTCTACTCTCTCACAGTTTATGCGGACTACGCCTCCCATATTCAGGGAGACGACTGAACCATTGGATGCCGATGACTGGATTCTCACTATTGAAGACCTCTTTGCGCTGGTCAATTGCACCAACGAACGTGAGAAGGTCCTTTATGCTTCTCACTGTCTCGGAGGCACCGCCAGGGCTTGGTAGGATGGTTTCCAGATCATGCGAGATGGACAAGTCATCACTTGGGCAATGTTCGAGGAAGGATTCTGTGCAGCTCATATTCCGCCCGGAATGATGACCATCAAGAAGCGGGAATTCCGAGCCTTGAGGCAAGGCAGTGGAACTGTTAAGGAGTATGTGCAGAAGTTTAACCTCTTGTCGAGGTATGCCCCTGAGGATGTTAACACTGAGGCCGCTAAGGTGGAACGCTTCATGGAAGGATTGCAGCAGTCCCTGCAATACCAGTTGGTAGTTTGCGACTGCAAAACCTTCAGCGACCTGGTTAATAAGGCACTTATGCTGGAAGACAAGCGTCGTGCAATGGACGACACCCGCAAGTGCAAGATAATAGGCAGTGGAGGACCCACTAATGCAAGACCAAGACCATGGCAGTCGACACCCGCGAGGCCCAACTATCAGCAGCAGCAGTACAAGACCCCGGTGTTCCGTCAGAATTATCAGCCTCAAGTCAACACCAAGATAGTTTCCAACCCGCCGAACAACAATGGAGTCAAGACCAACCCTCCGGGTCAGGTCACCTGTTTTGGGTGTGGTCAAATAGGCACTATTCCACGCAGTGTCCCAACAAGAAGCCCGATGCACCGCGTCCCAATGCACCCAACCCAGGTCAAGGAGCACCAGGAAGAAACCAAGTTCCCCGCAATCAGCAGTTCAACAGCAAGGGGCGGATCAATCACATCACCGCCGAAGAGGCACAGGAAGACCTGGACTGCATTCTAGGTACGTTCCTCGTCAACTCCACCCCAGCTACAGTGTTGTTTGATTGTGGTGCTTCACACTCTTTTGTTACTCAAAGGTTTGCGGAGAAGTGTGGTTTAAAACCCACTCTGCTTCACGGGCAGATGGCGATTCGAACCCCGGGAGCAGTGTTGAGGTCGAATCTAGGGTGTAGAAAGGTCGAGATAGTTATCAATGGGACGAGCTTCTTGGCAGACCTCATTGTGCTCAAGTGGCAAGGCTTAGAAGTAATTCTTGGCATGGATTGGCTGGCCAAGCACCAGAGTCTCTTGGACTATGCCAACAGGGCCATTACCATGACAAGCGACCAAGGGGTCAAGGTCAAGTATGTCTCTGAGCCGGTATCAACTCAAGTACCTTGAATCAACAGCCTATCTGAGGTAGAGCTCGACCAAGTGCCAGTAGTCTGTGAGTACTCGGACGTCTTTCCTGACGAGCTACCCGGAATGCCTCCTGACCGAGACATCAAGTTCATCATCGAGCTCATGCCCAGGTCAAGGCCTATTTATAAGAAGCCTTACAGGATGGGATTCGAGGAGTTAACAGAGCTGAAGAAGCAGCTGGAGGAGCAACTCAGGAAAGGATTCATCCGTCCGAGTGCGTCACCTTGGGGATCATCTGTTTTGTTTGTATCAAAGAAGGATGGTACCATTCGACTCTGCGTCGATTACCGTTCTCTCAACAAAGTCACAATCAAGAACAAGTACCTGCTCCCCAAGATAGAAGACCTGTTTGACCAGTTAAATGGAGCTAAGGTATTTTCCAAGATCGATCTTCGATCCGGATATTACGAGTTGAAGATTCGACCTGAGGACATACCCAAGACTGCATTCGTGACCCGATACTGTCTCTATGAATGCACAGTCATGCACTTCGGATTGACAAATGCCCCAGCTTACTTCA
This sequence comes from Hordeum vulgare subsp. vulgare, assembly GCF_904849725.1. Taxonomy (NCBI): domain Eukaryota; kingdom Viridiplantae; phylum Streptophyta; class Magnoliopsida; order Poales; family Poaceae; genus Hordeum; species Hordeum vulgare. The sequence goes on along the minus strand of NC_058522.1, from coordinate 152,609,758 downwards.
TGTACCTCATGAACAAGGTTTTCATGGAGTATTTAGATAAGTTTGTCATCGTATTCATCGACGACATTCTAATCTTCTGAAAATTCGAAGAAGAACATGAGCAACACTTGAGGATAGTTCTGGGAAAGCTTCAAGAGCACCAACTATATGCCAAGTTCAGCAAGTGTCAATTCTGGCTGAACTAAGTTGGATTTTGGGTCATATCATGACGACAAGCGGATTGGCAGTAGATCCGTCCAAGATTTCCACAGTGGCCAACTCGGAATCGCCAAGGGACGTGAAGGATGTCAGGAGTTTCCTCGGACTCGCGGGATACTACCGCAAGTTCGTAGAGGGATTCTCTAGCATTGCTCGACCCATGACTCAGCTTTTGAAGAAAGGTCGGAAGTTCGAGTGGACACCGACATGTGAAGAAAGCTTCCAAGAGTTGAAGAAAAGACTGACTACCGCCCCGGTACTAGCTACCCCGGACATCAACAAGGAGTTTGTGATTTACTGTGATGCCTCCGGAACCGGACTCGATGGAGTCCTAATGCAAGATGGTAGAGTTGTGGCGTACTTGTCACGGCAACTGCGTCCGCATGAGGAGAACTACGCCACCCATGATCTCGAGTTAGCAGCCGTAGTGCATGCCTTGAAGACATGGCGACATTACCTTCTGGGGAAGCGATGTGAAATATACACGGACCACAAGAGTCTGAAATATATTTTCACCCAAAGGGAGCTGAATATGAGGCAACGAAGATGGCTTGAGTTAATCAAGGATTATGACCTCAGCATTGAGTACCACCCCGGTAAGGCTAATGTGGTAGCCGATGCTTTAAGCCGAAAGGCCGGGACCTTGAACGTCATGCTCAAGGAACGGTTGCCCGCCCTGTATGAAGAGATGGAAACCTTCAGATTGGAGTTGGTGAGATCAGGATACCTAGACAACCTCAAAGTCAAACCAACTCTGGCCGATGATATCAAGGAAGCCCAGAAGGGACACAAGAGTATTGAAGGCCTCAAGAGGAAGATTCGGAAAGGCAAGGCGCCAGGGTTCTCGATCGATGATAAAGGAGTGGTATGGTACGAAAAACGCTTATGTGTGCCCAACAAGGCCGAACTCAAGGACTTGATCCTGCAAGAGTCCCACGACACGCCATACTCCATCCATCCCGGTGGTACCAAGATGTATCAAGATCTCCGAGAACGATTCTGGTGGCATGGCATGAGAACAGAAATAGGCTCCTACGTCGTTAAGTGTGATGTATGCCAGCGGGTCAAGGCTGAGCATCAACGACCTGCTCGGCTGCTACAACCTCTTCAAGTGGCAGAATGGAAATGGGACAAGGTCGGCATGGACTTCATTACCGGACTACCCCGGTCAAGCAGGGGTCATGACTCCATACGGGTCATCGTCGACCACTTAACTAAGGTGTCTCATTTCATTCTGGTCAACACCACCTATGGGGGCGACAAGTTGGCTAGCCTCTACATTGAGCGCATCGTTAGCCTTCATGGAGTTCCTAAGGAGATTGTGTCCGACCGCGGCACGCAGTTCACCTCAAGATTCTGGAAGAAGTTTCAAGAAGCTCTCGGAACCAAACTCTCTTTCAGCACGGCTTTCCACCCACACACGGGCGGACAGACCGAGAGGGTGAACCAGATACTCGAGGACATGCTCCGCGCATGTGTCCTGGCCCATGGTGCCAAGTGGGAAGACTGTCTGCCGTTTGCTGAGTTCTCATACAACAAAAACTACCAGTCCAGTCTTCAAATGGCCCCATTCGAAGTGCTATATGGACGGAAGTGCCGCACCCCTCTCAATTGGTCCGAAACCGGAGAAGGACTAGTTTTTGGGCCAGAAGCGTTGCACGAAGCGGAAAGAAAGGTGCAGCTTGTCCAAGAAAACCTGAAGGCAGCTAAGTCGCGACAGAAGAGCTATGCGGACTCTCACCGCAAGAATATGGAGTTCATTCCCGGAGATCGGGTGTACCTGCGCGTTACGCCTCTCAAGGGAACCAAGCGTTCCCACGTCAAGGGGAAGCTAGCCCCAAGGTTTATTGGACCCTTCAAGATCATGGCAAGGCGCGGGGAAGTGGATTATCAGTTGGAGCTACCCCCAGAACTTTCGGGTGTGCACAACGTGTTCCACGTGTCACAACTCCGGAAGTGCTTACAAGTGCCGAACCGTTCCGATCATTGCAAGGACATTGACCACCAAGCTGTCGACCTTCAACCAGACCTTACCTATCGTGAGAAACCGATTCGCGTTCTGGATGAAGCAGAGCGTTGCACCAGAAGCCGCACCATCAAGTATTTCAAGGTTAAGTGGAGCAACCATACCGAAGTAGAAGAAACATGGGAACGTGAAGACTATCTCCGATCAGAATTTCCAGAGCTATTTAACGCCTAGCTATCTATACACCAGAAGCCGCACCATCAAGTATTTCAAGGTTAAGTGGAGCAACCATACCGAAGTAGAAGAAACATGGGAACGTGAAGACTATCTCCGATCAGAATTTCCAGAGCTATTTAACGCCTAGCTATCTAATCTCTGGGACGAGATTCTTGTAAGAGGGACAGGTTTGTCACACCCTGTTTTTCACCACCAATGTTTTGAGTTGCAAAAATCAGGGCTTGTTAAAACTTTTTCAAATGATGTTGTGAATGCCATGAATGCCTTGTATGATTGTATCCTTGTTGCTTGTTGAACCAAACCCATGGCTAAATCATTTATTTATTTAAAATGAATTTCCAAAACTCCTTTCTTTGACATCAGATCACCTCTACCTTGCTTGGGTTACACTACTATCTCAGGATGCCTAGTAGTACTTCCAACCAAAGTTGGTGATCTGAACTCAAATACTATTATGTCTTGCCAAAAACATTATTTAATGATTTAAAACATTATTTTTCTATTTAAAATACATGTTTGTTTCTAAGGCCAGAAATGATATTCCCACAAGGAAAAATGCTTCTGTGCCTTAGAAAATTCTGAGTAAATATATGGAAACTCAGAAGGACATATATTTTCCATACATAACATTTTCAACCCTATTTTATATTATAATTATTTGAGTAAAACCCTGAAAACCATTTCTGTCTGTTTTAACCTTTTGAGATATTTCCAAAGGAAATATTCTCAATAAAATCCCATTAAATTACAAGAGCCTCCCCAAGCCATATTTGGTGCCCACATAAACTCTCACCTTGATTCAAGGTGGGGAAGGTCACGAAATGAGCCTAAAACCCTCTCTGTACAGAATAGAGTTGGAACAACTGTACATAGCAAAGTTTGTCCAATGGGGCTGAAACTTTGCACGAGTGTTTTGCACCTCAAATGAGGACTCCACACCAAAAATGAAATTTTCTAGACTCTGTTTAGTCACACTCCCTTTGGAGAAGACAGATCTGGCCATTTTCATGCATTTTCAAGTTTACAAAGCTAAACTTGTGCAATGGAGCTCAAAATTGGTGGAAGCCTCTACTTTAACCCCAAGACCAAACCTGTTAAGTGGCAGTTCCAGTGGTGGAGTGGAAGCACCCCAAACCACTGTCGAACACCTTCTCACAGCAAGGTAAAACCCCACCTAGCCACTGTTTTACCCCATGTCAGAGCCTCAAACTTGTTGTATTAGTGCATCAGACCAACCTAAACACCCATTCAACTGGCCCCTCCCCAGTTCAAAGCACAAGTGACAAAAACTCCAATTTGTGCCACAGATCAGGACTGGCAGCACTAGTAAACCATGTCCCCCTTGGCGAGCCGGTGCTCTCACTAGCACACAACGGCTAGATACACTCCCAGCAACACCCAGGACATGAGGGACACGTCTGAAGTGCCCCAGAGCACGCCAGCATGCCGTGGCATGCCAAAACCGCGCTCTGGACGCGCTACAGGGAGCAACCGAGAAGGGGACGACGCTCCCGGCCGGTTCCAAGCTCCCCCGAAGTGTCCAAGACCTCCCCCGACAACCCCTTAGTGTAAAGCAGTCGCCAGGGACCCTCCTCCCCCGCGCTAGAGCTCGGGCGACGCATGCCCGCGCGCACTCGAATCGGCCAAGCGTGCACGGATGCTGCAGCTCGACCCCACGCTCTTTCCCTCTACGGCCGATGCTTCAGAGCGTCCTAAACCACGTCTTGAGACCGTGGTTTCGCAGCGAGCTCCTCACTGTGCACACACGCGCGGCACGGTGAGTCACCGCGCACCAAGTTGGGCTCACCGTCGCAAGCCTATAAATAGTCCGCCCCGACACCTCAGCACCCCTCCAACAGCCTCTACACGACCACTAGCTCCCCCTAGTCACCCAATCGAGCTCGCAGAGCCCCGGTACTCGAGATCGACCGAGGCCCCTCCGCCTCGGAGCTCCGGTCGATCTCCGGTTACGCGCCGGCTCCTGCGACACTCGACCCACCAGAACACTCCCCTCGACACGAGGAACCTTTTCCCCAACAGCCCCGAGCTTTTCTGTGCCCCTAGCTATCAGCAACCACCTCCCGAAACTCGTCCGCCACGGCCACCTCGTCGTCGGCGACTCCAAGCCTCTCCGGCGCTGTCCCAACCACCTATAGGTAGGCAGAGGTATGCTGAACCCATTCCTGCCCTTAGCTAGGCCCATGGACGACGGTAGCCTCGTCGGCATTCGTCTCCTCCTCTCTTGCTGGAGGTAGGGGAAGAACCAAACAGGTGGGCTCCACCTGTCGGCGTCCTGGAGCTGCCCCGCGCGCAGCCACTGCCGCTGACTCTAGCGGCCTGCACGTCAGGTTCAAACCTGCTGCGCGCGCGCCTGGCAGCCTGCTGGCTGGCTGGGCTGGCCTGCTTCCTAGGCCAGGCTTTGGCCTTTTCTTTTATTTTAAAATCCTAAGACTAAATGATTTTCGTAAAAATAACTATCCAGTGGAAAAATATGATTCTTCCACTGATATTTTTCTAAAAATGAGTAGTATTTGATTCTGCAATTGTTGATATTTTTCAAAAACAGAATCTGTTTTATAACAATATAAAGGCATTAAAAGCAATAATTTGCTTCTGTTTTGTAATTATTAAGAATGCTTTGCTAGTAAAAACAAAGAGAATATATTTTTCAAAGTAACAACCTGATTTTTACCAAGACTTGCAAATTTTTTAAAAGTGGTTTGTGATCTGTTTTTGTGTGAGCTATTTCTTATTTATTCTATTCTCGACGATAGAATTACCGAGTGACGAAGGATTCGGAGCGGAAGACCTCGAAGACCCAGGATACTTAGCTGACCAAGGCAAGCAGCCCTTTGACCATGACTTGAGCATATGAATTGATGCATGCTATAATAGCAAGTACTTTTTCGTTGCATGTGATCACAATGCCGGTTCATCATTGGTGTGATGGTACCGAAGGCTTCTTCGAAGCACTTGCATGATAGTGATGTTATACATATGGCTCCTCCGAGCACAAGCATCATGAGCTTGACCCTACCATCTATGAGGATCATGCTACTGTCATGTTGACTAGTAAAGTTATAGGACCATTGCATTGAGCTTGACCCTACCCCTTGAGGGTCATACTAATACCACGTTGACAAGTAAAGATAGAGTATATTATCATGAGCATGATGATGAGTTAAATCAAGAGTTTATGAAAACCCCGTCGGGTGCCACTAATGCCCGAGGGTGAAGATGAGTTGGTGATCACTTTTGGTGAAGTGATGCACCGGTGTTTTGTGTGAGTATGGTTTCGGAAAGGGGATTAGATTTATGATGTGTCGACCGTCCCAACCTTACCAGTACGACCACGATACCCCTTTATGGGACGGGGCTTTGTTGATTACTCTGGTCGGTACTAGCAAAGAGCCACATTACTAGTGGCGGGAGTGATTGTCGTCACTCTCGTGATGGGGTCGTGCCAGGTAGGACGACTATGCCATTATTATGAATTCCAGGCACACCGTTGGTCCCCGCATGGTTGATACTGTCCAGATTCAATGCTCGTAAGACGTACAACATGTGGGCTGGGTACCAATCGAGTGGACCTCTGTGTCTAGTATCATCAGGGGAAAGATGATGATCGGGTACTTACCTCGGGTATATGTGATATACCGCGAGTCGTGGATGACACGGAAGTTTCCCGTTTCTCGTGGGTCAAGCGTACTTCCTCTGGAGAGTGTAAACTATTCGAATAGCCGTGTCCACGGTCAAGGACAGTTGGGTAATCCTGCTTAAACTACGTCCTGATGTTTCTGCATAAACCAAGTGTGAGTGTGTGTGTGTGTGGTGTTAAAAAGGTGTTGTTATAAAGATAGTAATATGACCAAGTTCGGTGACTTGGCATATAGGGTAAACCCGGATGGTTTAACCCTCAGCTGATACATTGAGGTTATGACAAGTCCGATGACTTGGCATATAGGGTGAACCCGTATGGTGCAACCCTTAGCAGATATGTTGATATATGTAACCTGTTCTTCAAAAGTAATTCTTTAAACTTGATGCATAATCATGATCATTCCACCCAGATGAATTATACTAGAAATGCATGATATTGTTATCCTTCACTTTCATTGTTCATATCATGGGCTGTTTGTGAGTACATTCAAAAGTACTCATTGGCTTGCCACTTGTTATATTATTGACCAGACAAGGAAGGACTGGAGTTTGGCGACGAGTACATCTTCGGAGACGGACCTGCAATCTAGGACGCTTCCAAGTCAGAATGCCTGTCGGTGTAGGCTTGATGGCATGGGCACCCGCTTAGCCCTTATTAGTTTCCGCTACCCGTTGTACCCGCTTTATTTTGCCTTAGGCCCTGTTTGTGAACCTGACCCTTCGGTCATGTGATGTAATATTCGGTATTTGGATGTAGGACTATATTATTCAGTATCTGTGTTTAGTGAGCATTGATCCTTGGGATCACTAGGCACGGCGATATCGACTCACCAGTCGGGGTCCCCACACTGTCGGCTGCCCCAGGTGCGCAGGCTGCGCCTCATGCACCGGCCCCTGGTTCTGCTCCGGCTCCGCCGCCGCCGCCTCGCGACGACGGCCGCCTCCATGACGACTACCCCCATCAAGACGGAGCATTCGTGAGGTGAATGCCACGGTTTCCCCGGTTCCCCAATACATGCATTGGTCTGACAGACCAATCACATGGAGCCGGGTAGACCATCATGCGGTAATGCCCAACCCGGGCTCATACGCGCTCGTCCTCGACCCCACCTTTGCCTCCAAGAGGCTCACCTGCCGGTTCTCCCGGGTGCTGGTCGACGGCGGCAGCAGCATCAACATCCTCTACCTCGACACTCTCCTCAAGCTCGGGATCAAGGAGACGGATGTCCTCCGACCAACACTGTTTTCCATGGCATCATGCCTCGACAGTCCTGCTCGTCTATCGGCAAAATCCATCTGCACGTCCTCTTCGGCGACAAGGCCCACTTCCGCCGAGAGTCCATATGGTTCGAGGTAGTGGACCTCAGCAACCCGTATCATGCGCTGCTGGGCAGACCAGCTCTCGCCAAGTTCATGGCTATACCACACTACGCCTACCTGAAGATGAAGAAGCCGGGTCCAAAGGGCATCATCACCATTGCTGGCGACTACAAGAAGTCGCTCGAGTGCGCCCAATATAGCAGCCGCCTCGCCGACGCCCTGGTGATTGCTGAGGAGAAGCGGCAGATCGACCGGTTCGTGGCCCAGGCTACCGAGCAGCCGGCGATTCCTTCTCCTCCGTCCCAGTCGGCCGGCGAAGGCTCCTTTAAGCCGGCCAAAGAGACCAAGAAGGTGCCACTCGACCCTGCAAACCCCAAGCAATGCGTCACCATCGGGGCTGGCCTCAGCCCCAAATAGGAAGGCGAGCTCGTTGACTTACTCCGTGAGAATCAGGACATCTTCGCATGGTCCCCCAAGGACATGCGGGGTGTTCCGAGGAAGTACGCCGAGCACAAACTTCACGTGCGACCGGATGCAAAGCCGGTAAAACAACCTTTGCGCCGCTTCACCGAGGGGAAGCGGTGCACAATTGGAGAAGAGATTACCCGACTCCTTGCACCCGGCTTCATCATGGAGGTTTTCCACCCGAACTGGTTAGCTAATCCAGTCCTGGTGCTGAAAAAGAACAACACGTGGCGAATGTGTATCGACTACACTAGCTTGAATAACGCCTGTCCGAAAGACCCTTTCGCGTTGCCTAGGATAGATCAAGTGATCGACTCCACTGCAGGCTGCGAGATGCTGTCATTTCTGGATGCCTATTCAGGCTACCATAAAATCAAGCTGGATCCAGCTGATCGCTTGAAGACCTCCTTCATCACGCCCTTCGGGGCCTACTGCTACACCACCATGACATTCGGTCTGAAGAACGCTGTTGCGACGTTCCAACGCTGCATGCAGCAGTGCCTACTGCCACAGATCGGCAGAAACATCCACGTCAATCTGAATGACATCATCGTCAAGACGAAGCAACACTTCAGCCTCCTCGACGACCTATGGGAGACGTTCACCAACCTGCGCAAATACAAGATCCAGCTCAACCCGGAGAAGTGCGTCTTTGGGGTTCCAGGCGGAAAACTCTTGGGGTTCTTCGTGTCCGCTCGTGGCATCGAGGCGAACCCCAAGAAGATCGGCACCATCGAGCGGATGGTGCAGCTCGCTCGGATCCTAGACGTCCAGAAGTTCGTCGGCTGCCTGGCGTCCCTTAGCCGGTTCGTCAGCCGGCTTGGTGATAAGGCCCTTCCACTCTACCAGCTCATGAAGAAGACGACGAAATTTGAGTGGAACGACCAGGCGGAAGAAGCCTTCCGTGACCTCAAGCGGGTCATCTCGAGCCTGCCAATCTTGGCAGCGCCGGCTAAAAGGGAACCCATACTCATATACATTGCAGCGGCCACTCGCGTGGTTAGTGTAGTGTTGGTAGTTCAACGCAAGGAGGAGGGCAAGGTACTGTTAGTGCAGCGCCCTGTCTACTACCTCAGCAAGGTCTTGTCCGCCTCTAAGCAGAACTATCCCCACTACCAAAAAATGTGTTATGGCGGTTACCTTGCTGTAAAGAAGTTAAAGCAATACTTCCAAGAGCATGCCTATCACCATGGTGAGCACTGCTCCACTTTCAGAAATCATGGGCAACCATGATGCAACTGGCAGGATTGCCAAGTGGTACATCGCCATGGCAGCCAATGATATCCGCTACAAGCCTCGCATCGCCATCAAATCTCAGGTGGTGGCCGACTTCTTAGTCAACTAGGCCGAAATCCAGTTCGAGCCACCACCTCCAAACTCTACGCATTGGCGGATGCACTTCGACGGCTCAAAGATGCGGACTGGTCTGGGAGCCGACATCGTCTTGACGTTTCCGAAAGGAGAACAGCTCAAGTATGCTCTCCAGATCCACTTCGCCGCCTCCAACAACGTCACTGAGTACGAAGCACTGGCTCACGGCCTCCGGCTCGCCAAGGAGATTGGCATCCGCCGGCTCATATGCTTCGGCGACTCAGACTTGGTGGTCCAGCAAGTTTCTGGCGAATGGGACGCCAGGGACGCCAACATGGCAAGCTACCACTTCCTCATCCAGCAGCTCAGCGGCCCCTTCGAGGGCTGCAAGTTCCACCATGGTCTTAGAGCAGACAACAAGGCGGCTGATACACTGGCCAAGATTGGCTCCATGAGACAGGCTATCCCAGCCGGCGTCTCCCTCGAGCAGCTCCACAAGCCGTCTATCAGGCCCTCTCCAGAGTCGGCATCGATCTTCGTGCTGGCTGATTCTTCAGTGCAAGCGTCGTCGGCTCTACAAGCTACGTCGGCTACAGCTCCTATACCGGCTACGCTGGCTATGCCGACTCCAATTGCGGCACCGGCTGAATCTTCGGTGCAAGCATTGTTGGCTCCACCAGCTATGCCGGCTACAACTCCTGTGCCGGCTACGTTGGCCATGCCGACTCCAATTGCGGCACCGGCTACAACAACAACTCCGGCTCCACCCTGCCTCGAATCATGTCGTCTCGACACCCAGTGGGTGGACGTCATGGAGGTAGACGGCAAGCCAGCTGCCAGAACTGTACCACAGACACCTCGTCTCGAGCCCACGACTATTGCTTCATCAAGCGCGGGGGCTGCAGAAGCCCCTAACAGTCAGGTCAAGGCAGAGCCAGCCCTTGTGTCGGCTCCGTCATGGACTCAACCCATGCTGGCCTTCCTCCTTCGCGGTGAGCTTCCTCAAGACGAGGCGGAGGCGAGGCAGATCCAGCACAGATCTGCAGCCTACGCTATCATTAATTGCGAGCTGGTTCGGTGTAGCGTGACTGGCGTGTTCTAGCGCTGCGTCGAATCAGAAAAGGGACATGGGATCCTTAGAGACATTCACCAGGGGGAGTGCGGGCATCATGCCGCCTCTAGAACCCTGGTGGCCAAGGCGTTCCACCACAAATTCTATTGGCCCACGACCCTCGAGGAGGCCGCGGATCGGGTCGACAAACGCGAGGGCTGCCAATTCTTCAGCACACATAGCCACATGACGCCTTCCGCCCTCAAAACCATCCCCCTGTCATGGCCTTTCGCCGTCTGGGAGCTGGACATGGTGGGACCCTTCAAGGCGGCTCGTGGTGCCATGACCCATGTTTTGGTAGCCGTCGACAAATTCACCAAGTGGATCGAGGCCAGACCTATCAAGAAGCTTGATGGCCCCACGGTTGTCAAGTTCATCATGGACATCTCTGTTCGATATGGTGTCCCCCACAACATCATCACCGACAAAGGCACTAACTTCGCCATAGGCGCTCTGGCGCTCTACTGCTCCAAGGTAGGCATCCGGCTCGACTTGGCGTCAGTGGCACATCCCCAGTCAAATGGCCAAGCGGAGAGGGCCAACGGCCTGATCCTGGCCGGCATCAAGCCAAGACTGGTGCACCACTTGTCAGGTCAGCCGGTTGCTGGATCGAAGAACTGCCGGTTGTACTATGGAGCCTCCGCACCATGCCCAACCGGTCGACCGGCTTCACTCCGTTCTTCCTTGTATACGGGTCCGAGGCCATTATCCCTACGGATATCGAGTTCGACTCACCTCGGATCACCCTGTACACGGAAACGGAGGCGAAGGAGGCAAGAGAAGATGGTGTGGATCTCCTCGAAGAAGAAAGGGACTTGGCCTTGAGCTGGACGGCCATCTATCAACAGAAGCGGAGATACTACCACAGCAAGAAGATCAAGCCTCTCTCTTTCAGAGAGGGAGACTTGGTGCTCAGAAGAATCCAGTGCACCGCCGGCCAACACAAGCTCTCATCCCCATGGGATGGACCCTTCATCATCAGTAGGGCATTGCACAACAACGCATACTACTTGATCGATGCCCAAAAGCCGAGGAAGCACAAGAGGGACGACTCTGGTCACGAGACGGAACGTCCATGGAAGGTGGCGTTGCTTCGCCCGTTCTACTGCTAGAAGGCAAGTATCAAACATGGAAAGAGCATGCACATATGTATCTTTCTCCCTCTTCAGGGATTCCCAATGAATGCAATGAAAAGAGCATACCTCATGCTTCTTTTTAAATTCATATTTAGAGTGCTCACTCTGCGATGCCCCTTGCTGGCTCTAGTAAGCTCGGGGGCTCGCTAGCCGCCCGAACATCTTCCTTACATTGTAGAAGAACACATAGTGTACGCCGGACCGATCCCTGGTCACCTCGTAACAGCTGCAGACCGGCTCCCGGCCGTCTGGCTAGCGAGGGGACGCCAGGTAAGGCCGGATGCATGCAAAGTTCAACTACAAAAAGGTTGGCGTCTCGGGTTGGCTTGATCTATTTTACTATCTCATTCTAGACGGCCTCTTCTGGTTTATGTCTAAATCTTTAAGTCTCGAGGGCTTCGAAAAATCTAAGTCTTGTATTCTCAAGGCCAGTAACCTCGACCCAGTCACAGACCGGCTCCCGGCTGTCGGGTGGCGGGTGGAAACTTGGGGGTACAGGAATTGGAGAAAAAGAAGTCAAACATGAATCAAAAGATAAAGATATAAAACAACACGCATGGCAAAACGAATATAATGCTGAATCCATACATTCAAAATGCAATGGCCCACAGCCGAGGTTCATTACACCCCAGTGGGTGGAACTGTTGGACTCAGAAAATAATTTCAGACAACAAAAACAGGACACCGGCTACAGGGCTGCGGCCTCATCGGTCGCCTCGGCTGCTGCTCCTGAAGTGGTGGCTTCACCATCGCCGGCTGCTGCTCCTGAAGTGGTGGCTTCACCATCGTCGGCTGCTCCCGAGGCGGTAGCGCCGTCTCCTCCGCGAGGGCTCCCGGCTCCGTCCGCACCGGAGTCGGCATACGCCGCACCGCTGGAGGCGGCAGCATTATCCACCTCATGGGCCGTATCGTCGCAGCTGACATCGGCGTCATAGGGCTGAAGGCCATGTAGATCTTCGGGGATCACATTGCCGCCTTCACCCCGCTCCATGTTGAGCTCGTCCCAGGCAGAGTACGTGGCGATGTCACTGGCCCTCACGCGCAGCGCCTCCTCCACAACCCGCAGCTCCGCCTCCGAGTCGTCGCGCTGAGCGACGAGCTTGCCCAAGTCCAGGTTTCAGTACCAGGACTTGGCCAAGCGCAGGGCCATGTAGGCTCCAGCACGCGCAGCCGAAGCGCGCCAGGCATCAAGGCGATCCTCGCCAGCCGCCAACCAGCGGGAGAGCCGGCTCATCAACGCCGGCTCCACACCATCAGGCCATAGGTCCGCCACCATCGACGAGCCTGCGACCTGGAGCCGAGCCACAGACTCGCCCAGGACGCACAGGCGGGCCCTGAGGCCCACTCCGATCTCCTCCACGCTCCAGCCGGAGGTAGCATCTACCCCTGCCCAGCCACGCGACGCTCCTCGCGGGTCACCTCGACGGCCGCGTTGGCTGCGCCCTGCGTCTCAGGGAAGAGGCCTGAGACAGGGAAAGGGGTGCAAAACGAGTAAGAAGAGGAGACGGCCAAGAAAGTTCAAGACAAAACAAAAAGAACACTCACGATTGAAGTCGATGTCGGTCTCATGGGCTCTCTCGAGGACCTCGAGCTCCCGCACCTTGCTCGCTTGACTAAGGCGGGCAACTTCTTCCTGGAGGGTCGCCGCCGAGTCCAGGACCTTGGCCAGCTGCATCTGCTTCTGGACAAGGGCCTCCTCCTTCTCCCTCAAGGCGACGCCCTTGAGCTTCATCTCCCCGAGATGAGCCGACGCGAGATATTCCACGTCGGCAGAATGGGAAGCGTCCTTCTCCTGCAGAGAGGCACGCAGCTGCTCCAGCTCGACCCGGCTGGGTGCCTCGAGCTCCTTCTTCTCCATTTGGAGAACAGCCAGTTGCTCCTGGAGCTGGCCACCCGCGTCACGCAGGGCGTCCCGCTGCATGACGACTTCGCCCAGCCGGGCTTGGAGCTCGGCAACCTGGCCATCGGCCGTCTGGTTTTGAGCCCGCAGCTTGTTATAGACCTGCACCTAGGCATCTTAAAGATCCTACAAAGCAAAGAAAAAGCAGAAGTAAGATTCAGCCTGGTTAAATCATAACCAGCCCGATTCTCGGGGGCTACACCCAGTGGGTGCGCTAGCGCGCCCCCACTAAAGAAGCAAAGCAAGAAGAGAAGCTCAAAGAGATTCGGCCCGGCTGATGCTCGGCCGGCCCGATTCTCGACGGCTACACCCAGTGGGTGCGCTGACGCGCCCCCACTGATGCAAGAAGAAGAAAGGGAAAATTGAAGACCAAGATGAGGCACTTACCCTGGTGCGCTCCTCCAGGCGCTCCAAGTCGCTGCCCACCACACGGGCCGCCTGGTCCACCTTGAACCGGTTATTGGAAAACAGCGACACCAGCTCCGGGACACCATGGAGCGCGGTGCCTGCGGGCAGCCTCACGCGCGCCAGGTTGGCTGCTCGCCAAGAGTTCATCGGTCGGCTCCCGACCCGGGCACCAACTCCCGGTGCAGCCGGATCGTTGTGGGGGACGACGATGGCGTTGGCTCCAGGTGCCGGCATGGCGGCCGGCTCCGCCGATGTCCCAGCCGGCGCCGCCTCCTCGGCAAGAGGTGGATGGGCCACATCCGGCGCATCCATGGTCACCCCTGGCGCATCAGGGGCCACGTCTGGCGCGTCCAGGACCAGTTCTGGCGCGTTGGGCGCCGCCTCGGCCCTAGGGGAGTTAGGCATCACCTCTAGGTCCACCGGTGCGGAGGCGTCTGGCTCGGAGGGCTGGGCCTCGTCAGCCCTCGGGGCGCGCCTCAGGGCCGCCTCGCTAGCTGGCTCCTCCACACGAGCATGCGCGGAGGGGTCATGTCTAGCCTTCGTACGCTTCTCCACCGGCTTCTCGGCCCGGCTAGGGCGAGACTGGCCCTCGGCCGTCTTCCCCGCGGCCGCGTCCCACCGGCGCTTGGACTGCTCCTCAAGCTCCCTCTGGGCAACGTCAGCCGCTGCCCAGCCGGCCCGCTCGGCAGCGCAGGCGGTGTCTTCCTCCACGTCCTCCACCTCCCTGCCAGGTGATGTTTTTAAGGAACAGAGCTTCGCACAAGATAAATGAACAAAAGGGGGAGGAACCCTTACCCTGCGACGATGGGCACCTGCCTCCTGCCACCACCATGGCGCTTCTCAGCGCCGCCTGCCCGTGCTTCGGCTGGAGGACCTGTCGCCGGGCGCTTAAGAGCCGGCCTGGAAGTTGTGGCACCCTTGCCCTTCTTCCTGGCCACCTCGTCGGCTCCGGCCGCCTCGGCCCTTTGACGTCGTTTGCGCGTCAGGGTGAGATGGTGAGCTCCTCCACCCCGTCGGAGTTTTCCTCGAAGGCTGCATCAGATAGGAATGAGGAAGTCTCGTCGTCATCCATCCAGTCTATGACGGAGGGCTACAGATACTCACCAGACAACTCCATCCCTTCCGACTCCAGCGCGTTCTCCGAGCCTTCGGAGGAGTTCGAGCGGGACTCGATCACGCCCTCATCCCCGATCTTCGAGGCGTCGGGGGCTGGCGGGCGGAGTGCTGTCTGCAGCTTCTCAAACATCTGCGCAAAGGATTCAACAGCCGGCTCAGCAAGACGGCTAGTCGCGAGACAAACAGCAAAGAACAGAACATAAAAGAACACTTACCACCGGAAGCGGACGGGACCTGTTGTAGGGGATCATCCTCCATGACCAGCTCCCACTGTCGTCCATGGGGGCGATGGAAATCTGGTTCACCCCTTGCGCCACCGCGCCGGGGGTGAATCTCTTGGTGGATGTCCGGCAGGGGTCGTGCCGGCCGCTCATCTGGCAGACCAGATGGGGCCGCCTCTACAGCGGCAGGATCCTGCGAGTCACGATGGTGGTGAGCAGGTCGCGGCCAAGGAGGCCGCCTTTCTCCAAAATATCGAGGTGGGCGCCGATCTGCGCCACCTTGGGTATGGGCTTCGGGAACTTCGCCGCCCAGTTCAACTTCGTCGGAGGATTGACGTTGAACGGTGGCATGTTGAGGGCGTCCCGGGCAGGGTCGGCGTTCTTCACGTAGAAGAAGCCCTTCTACCACTTCTTGATGGACTCCTGCAGCGGCAGCTAGGGGAAGCCAGACTTCGAACGATGATGCACCAGTGCGGCTCCGCACGGCGTCATCGGGCGCGGTCCGGCGAGCTTCTCCAACTCGGCCTTGTCCATCGCAATGGACTGCTACTTGAAGAAAAATAAACTTCCCTAGAGATCGAGGCGGGGCTCGATCCCCAGGAAGCCCTCACACAAGACCACGAAGGCCGACAACTGCAAAATGGCGTTCGGCACCACGTGATGCGGCTGCAGGACGAAGAAGTGGAGCCACTCGGAGAAGAAGGAGCTCGCCGGGAGCCCGAAGCCCCTATAGAAGTGCTCGTCGAAAACGACGATCTCTCCCGCGGCAGGTGTTGGGGCGGTCTCAATGCCAGGGATTCACACCAGCACCTGGGAGGCCGGGGGCAACGGCCGGCGATGGCGGAGCGCCTCGATATGGCCTTCGCAGATCTCGCTGCCCAGCCAAGCTCCGTGCGACGAGGTCTTATTTGAGGAGGAGCCGCATGCCATGGCCGCGGGCGGCTGGAGTTCGAAAGGGCTGGTGGCTCGACGGTGATCGAGATGACGAAGACGAAGAGGACGGGCTCTTTTTCTCTGGGCTGAGGGAGGAAGAGGGCGTCGATGCGGGGCGAGAAGGGGGGCGAATGGCCTCCTCGGAACCCCCGCATCCCATTTAAACCCCACGAAGCATCGAGGAGAGGGGATCCGGTGCGCGCGGACCCCCACTAACCCCGTGTATTACAGGTGGTAGCGCTTCCCAAAGCCCAACCGCCACAGAGTAAATCCGCAGAGGATCTCTCGCGCGGAGGCCGAGGGGGCGTCGTGGCGGAACCCAGGGCCCAGGCCCGGTCCCGTCACCAGTAATCACCATCATTACGTCAGGCCGGGCCTTGCACGTGGCGCGATCTGAGCGACTTACGACGAAGCCGAGGCGTCGCTTCGAAGCCAACCGGCTGCAGAGCCGGCGTCCCCTGCCGCGGATGGCGACAGGAATACCAAGGCAAAATATCAAGCCGGCGAGGCCGCCCGTCCGTAGACGGCGGGCCTCTCCAGCTTCGGGGACTACTGTCGGGGGGATAACCCCGGGGTAGGCTCATCGAGCCTGCTCCTTCATCTCTTGACCAAAAGATATGACCAAGTACAGTTTCCCAAGGCCCAAGTCTTCTAGCCGGCCAGGCTGCACCTGCCGGCTGGAAGTTGAGGCGGCCAACTCTCTGGCCGGCCAGGCAACCCCTGCCGACTAGAGGCGAGACGGCTACCTCTTCCTGACCATCTTGGCCAAGCCAGCTGGCTAGTAATGAGGCGGCCTTGCCCAAGCCGGCTAGCCGGTCAGGGATCTCAAGTCACATCAGATCGTAGGTCATGATGAGACTCTACGATTAAAGGTAGCTACGCGTCAGCAAAGGTACTGGATCCGAGTGCCCGGCAGGTACCAGCATCGGCGGCCACTCCGCTGACCTACCCCGGCTCTGATCCTTCACCCAGCATAGTGTCGGACCATCAAACTCCCACTCCATTACTACACTCAGTGTGGGGAACAATGGAGGCGGTCGTACTATCTGCCCATGACGAATCTTGTTGGACAACGCCGGACGTACAACGTGTGCTCAGCGTTAACCTTACGCGAGAGCTTCATTGGCTAGCCGGCGGGTCCCACAGCCAGACGAGACCTTGCAGTACGCGGGCTCCTCAAGCGACAAGACAAGACCCTCATGGGCCCCCTGGCCAGCCGACGAGGCTGTCAGTCGGGTCCCACACTACTGGAATTCCTATATTTGCCGTCCACCAAATCTTTGCCGTCAGCCAGCGGATGGCGAAGAACCTCTTTACCGTGTGTTGGCAAAAAACCGACGGTAAAGAGGAGGCTGATGGCAAAATAAATATTTGCCATCAGCCACCTCTTTGCCGTCTGCTGACAGACGGCAAAGGTAGGGATGGCCGACGGCAAAGCTATCCCACCCCACCCCTCCTCTCTCCCCATCCCACCCCGGCCCCACCCACCCCTTTTATCCATATTGTAGGCCGGTGGGTTTGTCTATAAAACCCCTCGGTCACCCTCCATGCACAGGGTCGGTCGAACAACACTTCACACCCACCAACCACATAGAGAGAGGCAGAGACGAGCCGGCTGCTCCCCTCTTCCTCCTCCTCAACACAACTACAGGAGCAACGTTGTAATCCATCCATATACATCATACACTCCGGTAGGACTAGGTGTCTTATCTCTACGGAGAGCCCTGAACATGGGTACATCATGCGTTCCATGCTTGTACCAACCTCATCCTTAGCGCCCTCCGTTGTCCCTTTGGTTTTCACCGACTTTAGCCTACCTATGGCATATGTTGTGAGTATTCACCGATAGGAGCTTTCCCATGTAAATAGTTTTCTTTTTCTTTGGGTCAAGGTAGAAGACCATGGTTAAAATGTTTAGTGGCTCTCATATGCACTACTTGTTTATCCTCCAAAGAGCCATATTACTTTGTCTTCTCCTCTGAGTTTGCTTGCAGATTCCAGCTTAGTCCAATGCATGAACACTCTTATTATTACTCACATCATTCGGTCGTGCAAGTGAAAGGCAATAATGACGATATATGATGAAGTGACTGAGCCTCGAAAAGCTGGTATGAACTCGACCTATTTTTTGTGTAAATATGACTAGCTCATCGTTCCTAATTCAACATTGTTATGAGAGAAACAAGTTTGCAATGACAACTTAGAGATCATAGTTTCTGATGCCATGCTTAATTAGCTAGGAGCTTATAATGGTTTGTCTTTGAATGATGTTTGTAATGACAACATGAATTTCAAGATGATTATGATGTAGTATGATGGGATGGTATCTCCCTTTGAATGATTCAAGTGGCTTGACTTGTCACATGTTCACGCATGTAGTTGAAACAAAATCAACATAGACTCTATGATATTCATGTTTATGGTGATTTATATCCGACTCATGCTTGCACTCAATGTTGGTTAATTTCAATGCATATTGATGACTGTTGTCGCTCTCTAGTTGGTCGCCTCCCAGTATTTTGCTAGCCTTCACTTGTACTAAGAGGGAATACTACTTGTGCATCCACTTCCATAAACCCAAAGTTGTTTCACATGCGTCCACCATACCTACCTATATGTGGTATCTACCTGCCATTCCAAGTAAATTTGCATGTGCCACTCTCTAAATCTCCAAGCAATAATCTGTTTTGTATGCCTGAACCGCTCATGTGGTGACAAGGGGCGGTCAATATGTTCCATGCTAGGCGTGTTACCCTCGATACGTGTTTATTCACTATCACTCACGAGGAAGGGTCGGTAATCGGAATGCCCAGTTCCATGCTCAAATAGAAAATATAATTGCAAACAAAACTCCCCCTGGATTGTTGTTGGTATGGACGGCACCCGAGGATTCGGCTAGTCGTGGAGTGTGATTGATCGGTGGTGGGGGAGTCAAAACTTTACTTTTCTGTTTAGGAACCGCCTATAATTTGTGTAGCATGGAAGATGGTGAAAACTCTTGGTCATCGCGTTGACAATGAAAGCATACCACCCAAAATTATTTATCTCTGTTTTAAAAAGCTTGAGCTCTGGCACCTCTGCAAATCAATGCTTCCCTCTGTGAAGGGCCTATCTATTTATGTTTCTGTTGAGCCATCCTATTCTTATAAAAGGGCACCAGTTAGAGAGCACCTCGGTCATTTTTATGCTTTGCTTTTAATTGATATTGAGTATGATTATGACTTGATCTTCTTTGCCATGAATTACAATGTTCAGTCAGCCCTTGGTCTTTGAAGGTGCTCTGCATTTATGTTTTGCGGTCTCAGAAAAGGCTAGCAAGATACCATCTATTCATATTGTTTCATGATTGTTTTGATTAAAGTGTTGACGTTTGAAACTTATTATTGTTGGTCGCTAGTTGATTATGTCAGTGGTATGAGTTCACCATCAAACAGAGTTCGTAACAGTTTTTCTTTTGTCTTTTCAGTTTGTCAACTGAATTTCTTGAGGACAAGCAAGGCTTTAAGCTTGGGGGAGTTGATACGTCTCCATCGTATCTACTTTTCCAAACTCTTTTGCCCTTGTTTTGGACTCTAATTTGCATGATTTGAATGGAACTAACCCGGACTGACGCTGTTTTCAGCAGAATTGCCATGGTGTTGTTTTTGCGCAGAAATAAAAGTTCTCGGAATGACCTGGGAATTTAGGAGGATTTTTTGTGGAATATATAAAAAATATTGGCGCAAGAATCACCTGGAGACGTGGAGCGAGGAGCCCACAAGCCCAGGAGGCGCGCCCCCCTGGCCGCGCCTCGCAGGCTTGTAAGGCCCTCGTGGCTCTGCAGCCTCCAACTCCAGCTCTATATATTCTCTTTTTCCTAGAAAAAATTAGGAGAGAAGAGTTCATCGCGTTTTACGATACGGAGCCGCCGCCACCACCTATTCTTCCTCTGGAGGGCAGATCTGGATTCCGTTCTCGGCTCCTGAGAGGGGGAATTGTCGCCATCGTCATCACCAACCACCCTTCATCGCTAATTCCATGATGCTCTTCATCGTTCGTGAGTAATCTCATCGTAGGCTTGCTGGACGGTGATGGGTTGGATGAGATCTATCATGTAATCAAGTTAGTTTTGATAGGGTTTGATCCCTAGTATTGATACGTCTCCAACGTATCTATAATTTTTGATGGTTCCATGCTATTATCTTGTCAAACTTTTGATGTTTTGTATGCATTCTATATCTTTTTTGGGACTAACTTATTAACTCAGTGCCAAGTGCCAGTTCCTGTTTTTTCCGTGTTTTTGACCTTTTTCAGAGGAGAATATCAAACTGAGTCCAAACGGAATAAAACCTTCGAAAAGAGTTTTTTCCGGAACAGAAGATACGCATGAATCTTGAGAACCAAGGCAAAGGCTCACCGGGGAGGCCACAAGCCCCCTAGCCGCGGCCGGGGGGGGGGGCTAGTAGTCTTGTGGGCCCCCCGTGGCTCCTTTGCCCTACTTCTTCCGCCTATAAATCCCCGAAAAATCTGAAACCACGGGAGAGAACCACGAAAATACTTTTCCGCTGCCGCAAGCTTCTGTCTCCGCAAGATTCCATCTGGGGCACGTTCTGGTGCCCTACCGGAGGGGGGATTTGGACACGGACGGCTTCTTCATCAACACCATTGCCTCTCCGATGATGCATGAGTAGTTCACGATAGACCTTCGGGTCCATAGCTAGTAGCTAGATGGCTTATTCTCTCTCTTGGATCTTCAATACAAAGTTCTCCATGATCTTCATGGAGATCTATCCGATGTAATCTTCTTTTGCGGTGTGTTTGTCGAGATACGATGAATTGTGGATTTATGATCAGATTATCTATGAATCTTCTTTGAGTTTCTTCTGATCTCTTATATGCATGATTTCATATACTTGTAATTCTCTTCGAGTTGTGGGTTTTGTTTGGCCAACTTGATCTATAATTCTTGCAATGGGAGAAGTGCTTGGTTTTGGGTTCATACCGTGCGGTGACCTCACCCAGTGACAAAAGGGGTAGCGAGGCACGCATGATGTTGTTGCCATCAAGGGTAAAAACATGGGGTTTATATCTATTGCATGAATTTATCCCTCTACATCATGTCATCTTGCTTAAGGCGTTAGTCTGTTTGTTATGAACTCAATACACTAGATGCATGTTGGATAGCGGTCGATGTGCGGAGTAATAGTAGTAGATGCAGAAAGTATCGGTCTACTTGTCTCGGACGTGATGCCTATATGTATGATCATTGCCTTAGATATCGTCATGACTTTGTGTGGTTCTATCAATTGGTCGACAGTAATTCGTTCACCCACCGTAATATTTGCTATCATGAGAGAAGCCTCTAGTGAACACTATGGCCCCCGTGTCTACTTCACATCATATTTTCAGCCCTACACTTTTACTTTGTTGCACTTTCCGCCTTTAGATCTCACCTTCCAATCAATCGTGAAGGGATTGACAACCCCTTTGTAGCGTTGGGTGCAAGTTTGCTATTTTTGTGCAGGTACTTTGGAGACTTGTCTTGATACTCCTACTGGATTGATACCTTGGTTCTTAAACTGAGGGAAATACTTACTGCTACTGTGTTGCATCACCCTTTCCTCTTCAAGGGAAAAACCAACGCAAGCTCAAGAGGTAGCAAGAAGAATTTCTGTCGCCGTTGCCGGGGAGGAGAATCAAGTCAAGAATAGTCTCCCGTGAACGTGCCAATTTCTGGCGCCGTTGCTGGGGAGGATCAAGTCAAGAATAGTCTCCCATCAACGTGCCAATTTCTGGCGCCGTTGCCGGGGAGCATCAAGTCAAGAATAGTCTTCGTCCAATGTGTCAATTTCTGGCACCGGGGATTCTTCTAAGTGAAGCTTATCCAAGTAACTGTCGCAAACTCGTCTCTTGCATTTACTTTTTTTGCCTTTTGCCTCTCGTTTTCCTCTCCCCCACTTCTGAAAAACAAAAATTTACAAAAATATTTGCCTTTTTCGCTTGCTTTCCTTTGCTTGTGTGCTATGTGCCTTCAATATGCTTGCATCTTCGCTTGCTGAAAATCTAGTGATATGGATCCTCACCCACTTGCTAATCTCTTTAAGAGATCCAATTATGTTGAACTATTTGCTAGTAAGTTGAGTGCACTTGACTTTCTCTATGGAGTTTTGCTTGAGATGCGTGAATCTGAAAATCGTGATGAAGAAATTTATTAAGTGATTCACGAGGGCTCCTTGAATGAAAAGCATGATTGCAATGATTTCATTATAAATTCTATTAATGACAATCATGCTAAAAATATGCAAAACCCTAAGCTTGGGGATGCTAGTTTTGCTTTGTCCACTACTTGTTGCAATGATCGTGATTGGGGTGATAATTTTTCTTATGATATTGAAAATTTGTTTAACCCTCATGATGATTATGATGTTTGCAATAATATTGAAAGTGGGTTTGGAGAAGTCATGACTTTAGTTGATGATAATCCCACTATTTTTGAAGAGCGTCAACTTTGCATGCATGTGGATCAAGAAAAGAATATCCTTTGTGATAGATATATTGTTGAATTTGATTTTGATCCCACATGTAATTGCTATGAGAGAGGAAAATATTGTGGTAGAAACTTTCATGTTACCAAATCAACTCTCGTTATGTTGATAATGATATTGTCTCTTTGTTCTTCCTTGCATATGGTAACTATTGGTTGTCTTGACAATCTGTTTTCCTATAAAATGCTTATTCATAGGAAGTATGTTAGACTTATATGTGATTTTCACATGCTTTATGATGCTCTCGTTGTGCTTCAGTTCTTCTCTTTTGTGTGAGCATCATTGAATTATCAATGCCTAGCTAAGGGCGTTAAACAATAGCGCTTGTTGGGAGGCAAGCCAATGAATTTATCTTTTATTTTTGCTTTCTGTTTTGTTGTGTGCACACCATCATAATTCTGTTATGATTGTTTTTTTTGTTTCTTTTTGTGTTTGAGCCAAGTAAAACCTTTATGACTAGTTTTGTTGATGGTTGTTTGATCTTGCTGAAAAAGACAGAAACTTTGCGCTCATGAAATTATTTTTCATTCCTATCCAGAAAGAGCTTTTGAGTTAATTCTTTTTTTTACTAGTTTATATGCCAATTTACCAAATTGTCATAATTGTTCAGAATTTTTGAGATACCATAAGTATACGAAGTATACAGATTGCTACAGATTGGTCTGTTTTTAACAGATTCTGTTTTTGTTGTGTTGATTGCTTATTTTGATGAAACTATGGATAGTATCGGGGGTACTAGCCATGGGAAAGTGAGAATAAAGTAATATAACACCAATATAAATAGAAATCAAGTTTGCTACAATACCTAAAAGAGGTGGTAGTTTGTTTTCTTGTGCTAATGATATCACGAGTTTCTGTTTAAGTTTTGTGTTGTGAAGTTTTCAAGTTTTGGGTGATGTTCTCATGGACAATGGGATAAAGAGTGGAAAGAGATTAAGCTTGGGGATGCCCAAGGCATCCCAAGACAAATTCAGGGACACCAAAAAGCCTAAGCTTGGGGATGCCCCGGGAAGGCATCCCCTCTTTCGTCTTCAATCCATCGGTAACGTTACTTGGAGCTATATTTTTATTCACCACATGATATGTGTTTTGCTTGGAGCGTCGTGTATTATAGGAGTCTTTTCTTTTTGTTGTGTCACAATCATCCTTGCTGCACATCTTTTTGAGAGGGACATGCACTCATCGTGAATTTGCTAGAATACTCAGTAAGCTTCACTTATATGTTTTGAGTTTGGCAATTTAGCTCGCATGTGCTTCACTTATCTCTTTTGAGCTAGATAATTTTGCTCTAAGTGCTTCACTTTGATCTTTTAGAGCATGGCGGTGTCATATTTTGGAGAAATAATAACTCTCGATCTTCACTTATATCTTTTTGAGAGTGCTCTCTCTGAGTAATTTGGTAGTTGGCTTGTGCTATGAAAGTAGTCCTAAAGATGATAGGCATCCAAATAGGATACAATAAAACTTCCATATTCTTGTGCATTGATTAGAAAGAGAAGTTTGATTCCTCTCAATTAGTTTTGAGACATGGATTTGGTAATATTAAGAGTCATGTTAGTAGGGTGTTGTGAATCTAGAAATACTTGTGTTGAAGTTAGTGATTCCCGTAACATGCACGTATGGTGAACCGCTATGTTAGGAAGTCGGAGCATAATTGATTTATTGATTGTCATCCTTTGTGTTGCGGTCGGGATCGCGCGATGGTTCAACACCTACCAACCCTTCCCCTAGGAGTATGCGTTTAGCACTTTTTTTCGATTACTAATATAAACTTTCGCAATAAGTATGTGAGTTCTTCATGACTAATGTGAGTCCATGGTATAGATGCACTTTCACCTTCCACCATTGCTAGCCTCTCTAGTGTCGCGAAACTTTCGCCGATACACAAAACCACCATAGACCTTCCTGAAAACAACCACCATACCTACCTATCATGGCCTTTTCATAGCCATTCCGAGATATATTGCCATGCAACTCCCACCGTTCTGTCTCATGACTTGTGCCATCACTTACATATTGCCATTGCATGATCATAACATAGCTAGCGAGATGTTTCAATGGCATACGCCAAGCTAGATCGTTGCCCATCCCGGTACACTGCCGGAGGCGCATTTCCCATAGAGTCATCATCGTTCTAAGCATTGATCTGTGAGTAAATGAAAGTGTGATGATCATCATTATTAGAGCATTGCCCCATGTGAGGAAATAAAAAAAAGAGGCCAAAGTTGCCCACACAAAAAAAGGAGATACGGAAAGAGGCCAAAGAGCCCAAATAAAGAGAAGGGACAATGCTACTATCTTTTTCCACACTTGTGCTTCATAATAGCACCATGTGCTTCATGATTGAGAGTCTCTTGTTTTGTCACCACCATATACTAGTGGGAATCTTCATTATATAACTTGGCTTGTATATTCCAATGGTGGGCTTCCTCAAAATTGCCCTAGGTCTTCGTGAGCAAGCAAGTTGGATGCACACCCACTAGTTCTCCTTTTGAGCTTTCACACACTTATAGCTCCAAGTGCATACGTTGCATGGTAATCCCTACTCATTCACATTGATATCTATTGATGGGCATCTCCATAGCCCTTTGATACACCAAGTCGATGTGACCATCTCCTCCTTTTTTCCTCACAACCTCCACCACACTCTATTCCACCTATAGTGCTATATCCATGCCTCACGCTCATGTATTGCGTGAGAGTTGAAAAAGGTTTGAGAAAGTAAGAGTGCGAAAACAATTACTTGGCCAATACCAGGGTTGTGCATGATTTAAATTCGTCGTGTGGGGATGATGGAGCATAGCTAGACTATATTATTTTGTAGGGATAACTTTCTTTGGCCTTGTTATTTCGAAAGTTCATGATTACCTTGCTAGTCTTCTTGAAGTATTATTGTTTTCATGTCAATAGCAAACTATTGTTTTGAATCTTACGGATCTGAACATTCATGTCACATGAAAGAAGTTACAAAGGAAAAATATGCTATGTAGCATTCCACAGTGTTTATCACTTCCCTACTCGAGGACGAGCAGGAGTTAAGCTTGGGGATGCTTGATACGTCTCCAACGTATCTATAATTTTTGATGGTTCCATGCTATTATATTGTCAAACTTTGGATGTTTTGTATGCATTTTATATCTTTTTTGGGACTAACTTATTAACTCAGAGCCAAGTGCCAGTTCCTGTTTTTCCGTGTTTTTGACCTTTTTCAGAGGAGAATATCAAACGGATTTCAAACGGAATAAAACCTCCGAAAAGATTTTTTCCGGAACAGAAGATACGCAGGAAGCTTGAGAACCAAGGCAAAGGCTCTCGGGGGAGGCCACAAGCCCCCTAGCGCGGCCTAGGGGGCACCTAGCAGGCTTGTGGGCCCCCGTGGCTCCTTTGCCCTACTTCTTCCGCCTATAAATCCCCGAAAAATCTGAAACCACGGGAGAGATCCACGAAAATAATTTTCCGCCGCCGCAAGCTTCTGTCTCCGCAAGATCCCATCTGGGGCACGTTCTGGTGCCCTAACAGAGGGGGATTTGGACACGGAGCTATTCTTCATCAACACCATTGCCTCTCCAATGATGCGTGAGTAGGTCACCATAGACCTTCGGGTCTATAGCTAGTAGCTAGATGGCTTCTTCTCTCTCTTGGATATTCAATACAATGTTCTCCATGATCTTCATGGAGATCTATCCGATGTAATCTTCTTTTGCGGTGTGTTTGTCGAGATCCGATGAATTGTGGATTTATGATCAGATTATCTATGAATCTTATTTGAGTTTCTTCTGATCTCTTATATGCATGATTTCATATACTTGTAATTCTCTTCGAGTTGTGGGTTTTGTTTGGCCAACTTGATCTATAATTCTTGCAATGGGAGAAGTGCTTGGTTTTGGGTTCATACCGTGCGGTGACCTCACCCAGTGACAGAAGGGGTAGCGAGGCACGCATCGTGTTGTTGCCATCAAGGGTAAAAAGATGGGGTTTATATCTATTGCATGAATTTATCCCTGTACATCATGTCATCTTGCTTAAGGCGTTACTCTGTTTGTTATGAACTCAATACACTAGAAGCATGCTAGATAGCGGTCGATGTGTGGATTAATAGTAGTAGATGCAGAAAGTATCGGTCTACTTGTCTCGGACGTGATGCCTATATGTATGATCATTGCCTTAGATATTGTCATGACTTTGCGCGGTTCTATCAATTGCTCGACAGTAATTCGTTCACCCACCGTAATATTTGATATCATGAGAGAAGCCTCTAGTGAACACTATGTCCCCCGGGTCTACTTCACATCATATTTTCAGCCCTACACTTTTACTTTGTTGCACTTTCCGCCTTCAGATCTCACCTTGCAATCAATCGTGAAGGGATTGACAACCCCTTTGTAGCGTTGGGTGCAAGTTTCCTGTTTTTGCGCAGGTACTTTGGAGACTTGCCTTGATACTCCTATTGGCTTGATACCTTGGTTCTCAAACTGAGGTTAATACTTACTGCTATTGTGCTGCATCACCCTTTCCTCTTCAAGGGAAAAACCAACGCAAGCTCAACAGGTAGCAAGTTTCCACTATGTTCTGAGATTGATGTTGCTACTACTTTGCTATGCTTAATGCTTGTCACTAGGGCCCGAGTGCCATGATTTCAGATCTGAACCTATTATGTTCTCATCAATATATGTGTGTTCTTGATCCTATCTTGCAAGTTGTAGTTACCTAATATGTGTTATGACCCGGCAACCCCGGAGTGACAATAGCCGAAACCAAGTCCCGGAGATAACCATAGTATGAGGAGTTCATGTATTCACTTTGCGCTAATGCTTTGTTCCGGTTCTCTATTAAAAGGTTAAAAGGAGACCTTAATATCCCTTAGTTTCCATTAAAACATCACTGCCACGGGAGGGATGGACAATAGATATCATGCAAGTTCTTTTCCATAAGCACGTTTGACTAAATAAGGAATACATGCCTACATTACATTGATGAACTGGAGCTAGTTCAATATCACCCTATGTTATAAGTGTCACATGATGAGTGTCATCCGACATAATTATCCATCACCGATCCAATGCCTACGAGTCTTTTCCTACTGGTCCTTGCTAAGTTACTTTACCGCTGCTGCTGTCACTATTGCTGCTGTCACTACTGCTACCGTTACTATCACACTACTTTGCTACTCAAACTTTGCTGCAGATACTAAATCTTTCAGGTGTGGTTGAATTGACAACTCAACTGCTAACACTCGAGAATATTCTTTGGCTTCCCCTTGTGTTGAATCAACAAATTTGGGTTGAATACTCTACCCTCGAAAATTGTTGTGATCCCCTATACTTGTGGGTTATCAAGAGCCACAAAAAAAAGGAAATAAAAAGAGAGAAGGTGGCAACACTACTATTCCTTCTAAAAGATCCACACTCGTACTCCATTGTTATATTTGTACTCCATAGAGATTATCATTCATGCATAACTATGTGGGGACCCTTACACTATAGAACTTGGCTTGTATATTCCAATGATGAGCCTCCTCAAATGATCTCTAGGTCTTCATGAGCAAGCAAGTTGGATGCACCCCCACTAGTTCCATTGGAGAGCTTACCTTAGCTCATATGTGCATCCGTTGCATGGCAATCCCTACTCACATCATATCTATCATTTGGCATTCTCTCGCCTATGGTTGTCCTCATTGATGTGAGCTTTTCACACCTTTTTTTCTTCCTTCCCCATCATTATTCTCTTTGCCATCCTAAGTGCCAACACATCTTGCTTGCGCTCATCCATTGCATGAGTGCTCAAAGTCGAAAGGGAGAGGATCATTTTGACTTGTGCGTGACTAGTGGTCTCGGGATGAGTCCAAATAAGATTCCGAAGGAGACCAAGTGTGAAGTTTTAGTAGACTGAGTTCTCAGTTAAACTATATATTATTTTTATGCTCTAAACCATCTCCCACTTCTTGCACTCAAACACCATTTGGAGACATTCGAGTCACGGACAACGAGAGCTCTTGCACCTTTATGTTCTTACATTGCTAGTTTCAATACTAGATATCGACTCTTGCTTGTTATTGTCTTGACTTGAATTGCATATCTTACTTGCTTCACTTTGAAGTTCTTATATGTGTGTTAGCATGTCACCACACAAATTATGCTTGTTATCATTTACCTACTTGAGGACGAGGAGGAATTAAGCTTGGGGATGTTGATACGTCCCATACGTATCTATAATTTTTGCTTGCTCCATGGAAGTTTTGGGTGATATTGCTATGTGTTTTGTACACTTTCATACCTTTTTCAACATATTTGGACTAACCTACTAACTCAGTGCACCCAATGCTAGTTTGTGTCTGCTGATGTCTGTGAATCGCAGGTTTATACCCATATTTACAGTGTCCGAAAAATTCCACAAAAAATATATAAACAATCAGCATTCCAGAAGACTCTAGACGACCGAAGGAGGGCCATAGGGGGGTCACCAGGCCCCCGGGCGCCCTGGTGGCGCGGCCTGCACCCTGGCCATGCAGGGAGGCCGCCTTGGTGGGGCCCACCCCCTCTGGTGCCCTACCTTGGCTCCTATTTTTCCCCCATGGAGGAAACCTTGATGGCGGAACCCTTTTCTCCAAAAGCAATTCTGCTCTCCGCCGCCATCGCCAACAAGTTTCTGGGGACCAGAATTCCTGTGTCGGCACCGTGCCGTGATGGGGAAGTGCCCCCTGATTCATCTCCATCGACGTTGCTTCCTCCCTCCATGAAGCGGGAGTAGTTCCTCCTCGGGGCTGAGGTCTTCTACAGTAACTATGTGGCTAAGTCTCTCTCCCATGATGTGATCCTGATTGTGATCATAGGCTATGTTAACCTAGGGTGATCCCATGATGTTTCCCCTTCTTCTATGTATTGGATTGATGTACTCACTTGATCTTATCTAGTATAATCCCCGAGACCATGGTGACAGCGGTCTATTGGACATGGATTAGAAGAATATCTTCATGAGTGATTTCCTCTTTTGTGAAGTGAAGATTGAGAGTCTCTTGGTGCTTGTCTTTGACTATCCTTGAGATACGTTGTGGTGATTGTGGTACTCTCTATGGATGGCCGGTGACATTGGTAAATCCATATATGAGAACTACGAACTGTGAGGTGTGCTTTTGTAGCCCTATATAATTCTCGTCCTGTCTTGATCACAAAGGAATGACCTCCGAGTGCGTCATCATTGCATGTTTTAGTGGAAATATCATGTGATTAGACTATGTTAATGTTGTTCGGAGTTTCCACTAGTGAAAGTATGAAGCCTAGGCCTTCTTTATCACCATTGTTACACTGTTTATGCTCACTTTTGTCACTTGCTGCCTTGCTGTAATTCTTATTACAGGTTTATATTACCATGCTTTGCCACACCTATCACCCACAGTTTACCATCTCTTTGCTGAACTAGTGCACCTATACAATTTACCTTTGTATTAGGTGCGTTGAGGACACAAGAGACTTCTTGTTTCTTAATTGCAGGGTTGCTTGAGAGAGACCATCTTCAACCTCTACTTCCCTGAGTTCGATAAACCTAAGGTCATCCACTTGATGGAAATTGTTGTTGTCCTACAAACCTGTGCGCTTGAAGGCCCAACATAGTCCACAAGAATAGAAGTGTGCATAGACATCAATGCTGAAGGAAGAGAGGGGGGGGGAGCCCTGAAACTCACCGCGCCTGCAGGCGTGGCAGCGACCTGGTGAAGGGCTGGGCAATCCGGCGGGGAGGGGGCGGTCGGATCCGATGAGAAGGGAGCCAGAGGTGCAGTCTGGCAAGGACGCGGCCGGCGAGGGCCGGTGGCGGCCGGGCGAGGTCTGGGTGGGGCGGGGTGGAGGGGAGGAGGGCGCCGCCTGGGTGAGGGTGAGGTGGGGAGATGGAGTGGGGGAGGGAAACCCTAGGTCAGGGGGGTGAACCCCCTTTTATAGGAGGGGGTGAGGGTGTTGTTGTGGGCCAGCGGGGTGGGGCTGGATGGGCTCGGTGGGTCCGGCCCAGTGGGGGATTCCCTTTATTCGTTTTCTTTTTATGTTTTTTTTACAATTTATGTTTTAATTTTTTTTAGTAAAATTGCACTTTCTAAAATTAGGGAACATAGCCCCATAATTGTAAGGTAATATTTGGCATTGCCACAAAAAATGAACATGTTGGCATTTTTTGTTGGGGAACGTCGCATGGGAAACAAAATTTTTCCTACGCGCACGAAGACCTATCATGGTGATGTCCATCTACGAGAGGGGATGGGTGATCTACGTACCCTTGTAGATCATACAGCAGAAGCGTTAGTGAACGCGGTTGATATAGTGGAACGTCCTCACGTCCCTCGATCCGCCCCGCGAACAATCCCGCGATCAATCCCACGATCTAGTACCGAACGGACGGCACCTCCACGTTCAGCACACGTACAACTCGACGATGATCTCAGCCTTCTTGATCCAGCAAGAGAGACAGAGAGGTAGAAGAGTTCTCCAGCAGCGTGACGGTGCTCCGGAGGTTGGTGATGACCTTGTCTCAGCAGGGCTCCGCCCGAGCTCCGCAGAAACGCGATCTAGAGGAAAAACCGTGGAGGTATGTGGTCGGGCTGCCGTGGAAAAGTCGTCTCAAATCAGCCCTAAAACCCGACTATATATAGGAGGAGGAGGGGGGAGACTTGCCTTGGGGTCCAAGGACTCCCAAGGGAGTCGGCCGAGCCAAGGGGGAAGGTCTCCTCCTCCCAAACCGAAATCCACTTGGTTTGGAAGGTGGAGTCCTTCTTCCCTTTCCCACCTCCTTCTTTTTTTTCCTTTCCTCTTTGATTTTCTTTCCTATGCGCATAGGCCTCTCTTGGGCTGTCTCACCAGCCCACTAAGGGCTGGTGTGGCACCCCAAACACCCATGGGCTTCCCCGGGGTGGGTGGGCCCCCCGGTGAACTCCCGGAACCCATTCGTCATTCCCGGTACATTCCCGGTAACTCCGAAAACCTTCCGGTAATCAAATGAGGTCATCCTATATATCAATCTTCGTTTCCGGACCATTCCGGAAACCCTCGTGACGTCCGTGATCTCATCCGGGACTCCGAACAACATTCGGTAACCAACCATATAACTCAAATACGCATAAAACAACGTCGAACCTTAAGTGTGCAGACCCTGCGGGTTCGAGAACTATGTAGACATGACCCGAGAGACTCCTCGGTCAATATCCAATAGCGGGACCTGGATGCCCATATTGGATCCTACATATTCTACAAAGATCTTATCATTTGAACCTCAGTGCCAAGGATTCATATAATCCCGTATGTCATTCCCTTTGTCCTTCTATATGTTACTTGCCCGAGATTCGATCGTCAGTATCCGCATACCTATTTCAATCTCGTTTACCGGCAAGTCTCTTTACTCGTTCCGTAATACAAGATCCCGCAACTTACACTAAGTCACATTGCTTGCAAGGCTTGTGTGTGATGTTGTATTACCGAGTGGGCCCCGAGATACCTCTCCGTCACACGGAGTGACAAATCCCAGTCTCGATCCATACTAACTCAACGAACTCCTTCGGAGATACCTATAGAGCATCTTTATAGTCACCCAGTTACGTTGCGACGTGTGATACACACAAAGCATTCCTCCGGTGTCCGTGAGTTATATGATCTCATGGTCATAGGAACAAATACTTGACACGCAGAAAACAGTAGCAACAAAATGACACGATCAACATGCTACGTCTATTAGTTTGGGTCTAGTCCATCACATGATTCTCCTTATGATGTGATCCCGTTATCAAGTGACAACACTTGCCTATGGCCAGTAAACCTTGACCATCTTTGATCAACGAGCTAGTCAACTAGAGGCTTATTAGGGACAGTGTTTTGTCTATGTATCCACACAAGTATTGTGTTTCCAATCAATACAATTATAGCATGGATAATAAACGATTATCATGAACTAAGAAATATAATAATAACTAATTTATTATTGCCTCTAGGGCATATTTCCAACAGTCTCCCACTTGCACTAGAGTCAATAATCTAGTTCACATCACCATGTGATTCCAACGAATCCAACACCCATATAGTTATGGGGTCTGATCACGTCTTGCTCGTGAGAGAGGTTTTAGTCAACGGTTCTGAAACTTTCAGATCCGTGCGTTCTTTACAAATCTTTATGTCATCTTATAGATGCTGCTACTACGTGCTATTCGGAAATGCTCCAAATATCGACTCTACTATATGAATCCGTTTCACTACTCATAGTTATTCGGATTAGTGTCAAAGCTTGCATCGACGTAACCCTTTACGACAAACTCTTTAACCACCTCCATAATCGAGAAAAATTCCTTAGTCCATTTGTTACCAAGGATAAATTTTGACCGCTGCTAGTGATTCAATCATGGATCACTCTTTGTACCTCTCAACAGACTTTGAGTCAAGGCACACATGAGGTGCGGTACACAGCATGGCATACTTTAGATTCTACGGCTAAGGCATAGAAGACGACCTTCGTCTATTCTCTTTATTCTGCCGTGGTCGGGTTTTGAGTCTTACTCAAATTCACACCTTACAACGCAACCAAGAACTCCTTCTTTACTGATCTA
The DNA here is from genome assembly GCF_904849725.1 of Hordeum vulgare subsp. vulgare. Taxonomy (NCBI): domain Eukaryota; kingdom Viridiplantae; phylum Streptophyta; class Magnoliopsida; order Poales; family Poaceae; genus Hordeum; species Hordeum vulgare. The sequence goes on along the minus strand of NC_058522.1, from coordinate 152,576,682 downwards.
TTTTGAACTCCTTCAAAAACTTGTCAAGGCATGCATCTTGTTGAAACTTCTATTAAGCGCTTTCGATCTATCTCCATAGATCTTTGATGCTCAACGTTCAAGTAGCGCAATCTAGGTATTCCTTTGAAAAACTCCTTTCAAACAACCTTGTATGCTTTACAGAAATTCTACATTACTTCTGATCCACAATATGTCAACCACATATACTTATCAGAAATTCTATAGTGCTCCCACTCACTTCTTTGGAAATACAAGTTTCTCATAAACCTTGTACAAACCCAAAATCTTTGATCATCTCATCAAAGTATATATATTCCAACTCCGAGATGCTTGCACCAGTCCATTGAAGGATCGCTGGAGCTTGCATACTTGCTAGTATCTTTAGGATCGACAAAACCTCCTGGTTGTATCACATACAATGTTTGCTCAAGGAAACCGTCGAGGAAACAATGTTTTGACATCCTACGTGCAATATTTCATAAATAATGCATCAACAACTAACATAATTCTAACAGACCTTTAGCATCGCTACGAGTGAGAAAGTCTCATCATAGTCAACTGTTTGATCTTGTCGAAAACATCTTTGCGACAAGTCGAGCTTTTCTTAATAGTGACTTATCACCATCATCGTCTGTTTTCCTTTAAAGATCCATCTTTACTCAATAGTCCTATGACCATCAAGTAATTCTTCCAAAGTCTACACTTTGTTTTCATCCATGGATCCTCTCTCGGATTTCATGGCTTCCAGCCATTTGTCGGGATCTGGGCCCACCATCGCTTTCTCCATAACTCGTAGGTTCACTGTTGCTCAACAACATGACCTCCAAGACAGGGTTACCGTACTACTCTGCAGCAGTACGCGACCTTGTCGACCTACGAGGTTTGCAGTAACTTGATTCGAAGCTCAATGATCACCATCATCAGCTTCCACTTCAATTGGTGTAGGCGCCACAGGAACAACTTCCTGCGCCCTGCTACACACTGGTTGAAGTGATGGTTCAATAACCTCATCAAGTTCTACTACCCTCCCACTCAATTCTTTCGAGAGAAACCTTTCCTCGAGAAAGGATCCGTTTCTAGAAACAAACACTTTGTTTTGGATCTGAGATAGGAGATGTACCCAACTGTTCTGGATACCCTATGAAGAAGCATTTATCCGCTTTGGGTTCGAGCTTATTAGACTGAAACTTTTTCACATAAGTGTCGAAACCCCAAACTTTCAAGAAACGACAGTTTAGATTTCTCTAAACCTCAGTCTATACTGTGTCATCTCAACGGAAAGACGCGGTGCCCTATTTAAAGTGAGTGCGGTTGTCTCTAATGCATAACCCATAAACGATAGTGGTAATTTGATAAGAGACATCATAGTATGCACCATACCAAATAGTGCGTGGCTATGACGTTTAGACACATCATCACACTATGATGTTCCAGGTGGCATGAACTGCGAAACAATTTCCACATTGTCTTAACTGCGTACCAAAACTCGTAACTCAGATATTCATTTCTATGATCATATCATAGACAGTTTATCCTCTTGTTACGACGAACTTCACTCTGAAACGGATTTGAACTTTTCAACATTTCAGACTTGTGATTCATTAAGTAAATACTCTTGTACCTACTCAAATCGTCAGTGAAGTAAGAACATAATGATATCCACTGCGTGCCTCAGTACCCATTGGACTGGATACATCAAAATGTATCACTTCCAACAAGTTACTATCTTATTTCATCTCAATGAAAACAAGGCCTTGCTCATGTGGTATGGTTTGCATGTCACTTGTGATTCGAAATCAGGTGAGTACAAAGATCCATCAGCATGGAGCCTCTTCATGCAATTTATACTAACATGACTCAAGCGGCAGTGCCACAAGTAAGTGGTACTATCATCATTAACTCGTATCCTTTTGGCACCAATATTATGAACATGTGTAACACTACGATCGAGATTCAATAAACCATTGAAGGTGATTATTCAAGAAAATAGAGTAACCATTATTCTCTTTAAATGAATAATCGTATTGCAATAAACACGATCCAATCATGTTCATGCTTAACGCAAGCACCAAATAACAATTATTTAGGTTTAACACCAATCCCGATGGTAGAGGGAGCGTGCGACGTTTGATCATATCAACCTTGGAAACACTTCCAACACGTATCGTCACCTCGCCTTTAGCTAGTCTCCGTTTATGCCGTAGCTTTCATTTCGTGTTACTAATCACTTAGAAACCGAACCGGTATCCAATACCCTCATGCTACTAGGAGTACTAGTAAAGTACACATCAACATCATGTATATCTAATATACTTCTCTTGACTTTTGCCAGCCTTCTTATCTACCAAGTATCTAGAGTTGCTCCGCCTCAGTGACTGTTCCCCTCATTACAGAAGCACTTAGTCTCGGGTTTGGGTTTAATCTTGGGTCTCTTTATTAGTGCAGCAAATGTTTTGCCGTTTCACGAAGTATCCCTTCTAGCCCTTGCCTTTCTTGAAACTTAGTGGTTTTACAAACCATCAACTATTGATGCTCCTTCTTGATTTCTACTTTCGTAGTGTCAAACATCGCGAATCGCTCAAGGATCATTGTATGTATCCTTGATATGTTATAGTTCATCACGAAGCTCTCACAGCTTGGTGGCAGTGACTTTGGAGAACTATCACTATCTCATCTGGAAGATTAACTCCCACTTGATTCAAGCGATTGTCGTACTCAGATAATCTGAGCACACGCTCAACGATTGAGCCTTTCTCCTTTACTTTGTGGACAAAGAATCTTGTCGGAGGTCTCGTACCTCTTAACAAGGGCACAAGCATGAAATCACAATTTCATCTCTTTAGAACATCACTTATGTTCCGTGACGTTTTACAACGTTTTCGGCGCCTTGCTTCTAAGCCATTAAGTATTTTGCACTGAACTATCGTGTAGTCATCAGAAACGTGTATGTCGGATGTTCATAGCATCCACAGACGACGCTCGAGGTGCAACACACCGAGTGGTGCATTAAGGACATAATCCTTCTGCGCAGCAACGAGGACAATCCTCGGTTTTACAGACCCAGTCTGCAAAGTTTTGCTACTATCAATTTTCAACTAAATTTTCTCTAGGAACATATAAAAACAGTAGAGCTATAGCGCAAGCTACATCGTAATTCGCAAAGACCATTAGACTATGTTCATGACAATTAGTTCAATTAATCATATTACTTAAGAACTCCCACTCAAAAAGTACATCTCTCTAGTCATTTGAGTGGTACATGATCCAAATCCACTATCTCAAGTCCGATCATCACGTGAGTCGAGAATAGTTTCAGTGGTAAGCATCTCTATGCTAATCATATCAACTATACGATTCATGCTCGACCTTTCGGTCTCATGTGTTCCGAGGCCATGTCTGCACATGCTAGGCTCGTCAAGCTTAACCCGAGTGTTCCGCGTGCGCAACTGTTTTGAACCCGTTGTATGTGAACGTTGAGTCTATCACACCCGATCATCACGTGGTGTCTCGAAACGACGAACTGTAGCAACGGTGCACAGTCGGGGAGAACACAATTTCGTCTTGAAATTTTAGTGAGAGATCACCTCATAATGTTACCGTCGTTCTAAGCAAAATAAGGTGCATAAAAGGATTAACATCACATGCAATTCATAAGTGACATGATATGGCCATCATCACGTGCTTCTTGATCTCCATCACCAAAGCACCGGCACGATCTTCTTGTCACCGGTGTCACACCATGATCTCCATCATCATGATCTCCATCAACGTGTCGCCATCGGGGTTGTCGTGCTACTCATGCTATTACTACTAAACTACGTCCTAGCAAAATAGTAAACGCATCTGCAAGCACAAACGTTAGTTATAAAGACAACCCTATGGCTCCTACCGGTTGCCGTACCATCGACGTGCAAGTCGATATTAACTATTACAACATGATCATCTCATACATCCAATATATCACATCACATCGTTGGCCATATCACATCACAAGCATACCCTGCAAAAACAAGTTAGACGTCCTCTAATTTTGTTGTTTGCATGTTTTACGTGGTGACCATGGGTATCTAGTAGGATCGCATCTTACTTACGCAAACACCACAACGGAGATATATGAATTGCTATTTAACCTCATCCAAGGACCTCCTCGGTCAATTCCGATTCAACTAAAGTTGGAGAAACTGACACCCGCCAGTCATCTTTGAGCAACGGAGTTACTCGTAGCGATGAAACCAGTCTCTCATAAGCGTACGAGTAATGTCGGTCCGAGCCGCTTCGATCCAACAATACCGCGGAATCAAGAAAAGACTAAGGAGGGCAGAAAAACGCACATCACCGCCCACAAAAACTTTTGTGTTCTACTCGAGAAGACATCTACGCATGAACCTAGCTCATGATGCCACTGTTGGGGAACGTCGCATGGGAAACAAAAAATTTCCTACGCGCACGAAGACCTATCATGGTGATGTCCATCTACGAGAGGGGATGAGTGATCTACGTACCCTTGTAGATCGTACAGCAGAAGCGTTAGTGAAGACGGTTGATGTAGTGGAACGTCCTCACGTCCCTCGATCCGCCCCGCGAACAATCCCGCGATCAATCCCACGATCTAGTACCGAACGGACGGCAGCTCCGAGTTCAGCACACATACAACTCGACGACGATCTCGGCCTTCTTGATCCAGCAAGAGAGATGGAGAGGTAGAAGAGTTCTCCGGCAGCGTGACGGTGCTCCGGAGGTTGGTGATGACCTTGTCTCAGGAGGGCTCCGCCCGAGCTCCGCAGAAACGCGATCTAGAGGAAAAACCGTGGAGGTATGTGGTCGGGCTGCCGTGGAAAAGTCGTCTCAAATCAGCCCTAAAACCCGACTATATATAGGAGGAGGAGGGGGGAGACTTGCCTTGGGGTCCAAGGACTCCCAAGGGAGTCGGCCGAGCCAAGGGGGAAGGTCTCCCCCTCCCAAACCGAAATCCACTTGGTTTGGAAGGTGGAGTCCTTCTTCCCTTTCCCACCTCCTTCTTTTTTTTTTCCTTTCCTCTTTGATTTTCTTTCCTATGCGCATAGGCCTCTCTTGGGCTGTCTCACCAGCCCACTAAGGGCTGGTGTGGCACCCCAAACACCCATGGGCTTCCCCGGGGTGGGTGGGCCCCCCGGTGAACTCCCGGAACCCATTCGTCATTCCCGGTACATTCCCGGTAACTCCGAAAACCTTCCGGTAATCAAATGAGGTCATCCTATATATCAATCTTCATTTCCGGACCATTCCGGAAACCCTCGTGACGTCCGTGATCTCATCCGGGACTCCGAACAACATTCGGTAACCAACCATATAACTCAAATACGCATAAAACAACGTCGAACCTTAAGTGTGCAGACCCTGCGGGTTCGAGAACTATGTAGACATGACCCGAGAGACTCCTAGGTCAATATCCAATAGCGGGACCTGGATGCCCATATTGGATCCTACATATTCTACGAAGATCTTATCGTTTGAACCTCAGTGCCAAGGATTCATATAATCCCGTATGTCATTCCCTTTGTCCTTCGGTATGTTACTTGCCCGAGATTCGATCGTCAGTATCCGCATACCTATTTCAATCTCGTTTACCGGCAAGTCTCTTTACTCGTTCCGTAATACAAGATCCCGCAACTTACACTAAGTCACATTGCTTGCAAGGCTTGTGTGTGATGTTGTATTACCGAGTGGGCCCCGAGATACCACTCCGTCACACGGAGTGACAAATCCCAGTCTCGATCCATACTAACTCAACGAACACCTTCGGAGATACCTGTAGAGCATCTTTATAGTCACCCAGTTACGTTGCGACGTTTGATACACACAAAGCATTCCTCCGGTGTCCGTGAGTTATATGATCTCATGGTCATAGGAACAAATACTTGACACGCAGAAAACAGTAGCAACAAAATGACACGATCAACATGCTACGTCTATTAGTTCGGGTCTAGTCCATCACATGATTCTCCTAATGATGTGATCTCGTTATCAAGTGACAACACTTGCCTATGGCCAGTAAACCTTGACCATCTTTGATCAACGAGCTAGTCAACTAGAGGCTTACTAGGGACAGTGTTTTGTCTATGTATCCACACAAGTATTGTGTTTCCAATCAATACAATTATAGCATGGATAATAAACGATTATCATGAACTAAGAAATATAATAATAACTAATTTATTATTGCCTCTAGGGCATATTTCCAACATTTTTCAGAATTCAAACGAGCATTTAAAATAGCTCTTTGGCTCTGTTTTCAAAGGTGGGTTTCACACGAGCTTGAGGGTGATGTTGTTTTTATTAACATTATTTGTTTTGAAATTTTCATGAAAGGTGCAACATTTCTACTTAGCTGTTTGAGGATTTATTCGATCACATAAATTTTTATTCCTTTTTAGTGATGGAATTTGAGATGAGATATGAGATCCATATTGTTCATGAACTGTTTAGCAAGATGATTAGGCAGGATCATGGTCATCACTGTAGCTTAATTACAATGATCACTCTAGCACAAATCCGGGGATGTCACGGGAAGGTGTTGGAATATCATTTGGAGAATTTGAAGTTTGGTTGAGAAATACTTCCTCCCTCCCAAAATAAGTGACTAAAAATGACTTAGTTTTGCACTAAAGTTAGTGCAAAACCGAGTCATTTTTGAGGCACTTATTTTGGGACAGAGGGAGTATTTCATTGCCAAAAGGTTCATTTATTGCATAAAATAAATATTTTCTAATTTTTTGAGCAGAACAAAATGTTCACTATGATCAATATAATCGATAGTGGTTTTATAAATTACTATGGTAGTTTTATATGTATTCTTGGTTTTGTTTTTAATTCAAAGCACTTTATGTTTTAAAAATACAAACACACACCGCATGGACCGAAACAGTGTTCGGCCCAGGGGCATACCACAAGGTCGAGCTGTCCTTTTGGCCAAGGCCTGTCCCGAGCCACTCACACCCAGCGCTAGCGCCCGCTCGCCCCGCTCGCCCTCCTCTCGCTCGCTAGCTCCACTAACTAGTGGGGCCTAGTCGCAGGTCGTCCTCAACCTCCCGCACCCGTCGGGCGAAGCTCTCGGGATAGAGCTTATCCCTACATGCCTGCACCTCCTAGCCACGCATATAAAATTCCCCCCGAGACCCCTCGTTCCATTCTGCCAGTCTGCATCTCCCCATGCTGCTCATAGCCACCGTCGTTGCCATTCGCATCTTGTTGGAGCCAAAGCTCTTGCTGGGGTACCATGTCTCCAGTGAGCTACCATGACCCGTTTTTCTTCAAGAAATCGAACCCTCGTGGCGTTCCGCATCTCCCTAACATGTTGTTTGGTCTTAGGTTTTGTCGGAGCAGCTGCACGGACGCCGTTCGAACCGTCGGAGCACTAGAGCTCCACCACCTCGCCACGTTTTATATCGGCCACCTCGACGACCCTCACCACCACCGTCGGGACAACGGTTTTTAGAAAGCGGGGTAGACGATTTTTTAGAAGGGAAAAGATCTAGTTGAACGTGTGGGACCAGCTCATTATTATCTCCCCAATCTTCCTTCTTTGAGCCCACGCTCTAATCCATCTCTCTCATTTCCTCTCGCGAGTGCATGGTGTAGGATGCGCACTGCGCGAGGAGCAATCGGGCGCTGGTTGGATCATGAGGAGGGAGACTATACGCTTTGGATATGGCTCCCGCAAGAGCTGGACGCGTCCATGGCGCTGGAGCGTCCGAGGAAGGCTCGCTAGAAGATGAGGCGTATCTTCCCCTCTGCTTCCTTTCCCTCTCCTCTAACCTTGCAGCCATTCATCCTCTCTCCGGTTTTCTAAAACACGGTCGGTGTTTCTACAACGCGGTTGTTGTTGTACGAGTTTGAGAAATTGTTTCTACAACCCGTTCGTTGTTTTGGGAATCGTTTTTGCAACCCGTTCGTTGTTTCAGGAATTGTTTGTGGAACACGGCTGTTGTTGCAGAAAGACGAAGGAAAAAAATCTGCAACCAAGCGATTGCTTTTGAAACTCGACATTTGTTTCAGGAATTAATGTGTCCAAAGTTTCTTTTTTACAACAAAGCGATTGTTTCTGCAACTCGACCATCGTTTCAGGAATCACTCGGTGCCGGCCGGAGCCCCACACGTGGATCGAATGCACAGTTCAGACGGCTGATCGGACAACCGTGTGTAGATCAAACGGTCGACGAGGTGGCAGATGTTTGCCAAACATCCGCGGGTGGACGTGTAGCAGCTCCCTTTTTAGAATGTACGCTCGATTATATCTAGATTATTTCTTAAATTCTGAATCGGTATGTGGTTAACCAAGGTTTTATTTTAAAACAACCCGTCGGTTCTTTATAGATTAGCCATCACATTTATTTTTTTATTTGACGGCCATTCACCACATAGCTTCAGCAACGAATGCAGCCAACCAATGAGAGCTGGCCACGTGGCACTCTAGCCGCGAGCGACGTGTTTCTAGCGATTTCACAAAAAACGCTGCCGTGGTAGCATTTTAGCAGATTTTATTCAAGATTTCAAATAGCCTCAACTTTTTAACAGTAGATCCAAACAAGATGAAACGATCATCAAATTATTCATATCGAGTAGCTCTATCCAGAAAACCCATCATTGCAATTTTTTGCATGTTCCAATTTGAATTTTATTCAGATTCGACTCAAACCCTGTGAAGCCATATCTTGCAAACCGTATACCCATTCGAGTCGAGTATTTTTGCACTCAGGACCCAAGATAAATCCTATGCCATGATTGATTGCCACAATATTCTTCCCTCATTTAACTTCTCTTCATGACAATTTCACTGATATGCCTTGTAGGAACACTCATGCACATCATGTTTTTGAACCATATTTTTCACACCTTGGTTTTATACTTAGAAAAATTGCATGCTATTTACGTGTTGGATTTTATTCCTCTTTTGTGAATATGTGTGTCGCATGTTACTTCAGAGTGTATGAGTGGTTGTTCATGTGTAATTTTACTTTTGCTATAGATTGTCCAGAGTGGAAGGCGAGTACTACCAATCTCCAGAACTTCACTCTGAGTGCCAAGGCAAGCCTACATCGTGATCATACCTGTTTTTACTTATGTTTTATATGCACATAGTCCTTTTGTGGTAGGATTGCTTGGTAGAAAATTTTACCGAATGGCTATGCTTTGCACCTAGTAGTTCACATGAGGTATGTCTAAACCGTACAAACTTTGTCGCCACCGTGTTAGACTATAATGCTTCACGAAAGGAGACGTGGATTGTGGAGTGTTTTCACATTGAGATATGAGTGGAAAAGTAGTAATCATGACCAATACTTGTAATGAACTACAAGGACAGAAATTGGTTTGAATGGAGGCGAAGTACAATGGGAGCATTCATGGGGAAGCCATGGGAGTGCGCACTAGGAGTACGTCTGCCCAGGCTCAAAGGGATCAAATGTGTTTTCATGTCTATAAGATTTCGTGTGCAGCCAGAAGCCAATATGGGCTCTCGCCTAGTTGAGTAGTATGAAGTCTTCCGGGATAGGCTAGCATATGTAGATGATGTAGGTGTACCAGCCTATTCGTGGGTTAGGGGAAATACTTTCAAAAAATTATGTCTCGATCTTTGAATCAAGGATGTGGTCGAGTCTTGTGGGGAAAAGTGTGCAACCTCTGTAGAGTGTCAATCTAATCGGTTAGCCGTGTCCCCGGTTACAAACTCAAAAGACCTCGATGAAGCCTAGAGGGGGGGTGAATAGGCTATTTAAAAGCTTCTTCAGATTTGGCTTGAACCTAATGCGGAAATAAACTAAGAGGGTACTTGTCAAGCACAAATCCTAAATGCACTAGGCACTGCAACGTATATCAACAACACGATCTACCAAGATGGACACAATACAGTTACTAACAAGCACAAGTAAGTTACACAAACTTACTTGAGCTATATCACACGACAAGTAGGTGAACAACACAAGATACTAGATCACACTATATCAACACGATATATCAAGGGCTGCAAGTATGAACGTGAGGATATAGAGGGTATGCTTGAATTATTAATCTTGTACAAAAAATGGCCAACACAATATAATGAGCACAAGCAATATGCAATGTATGTATGCTCAAATAACACAAGTAAACCACAAGTAAGGAGTTAGGGTTAAGGATAACCAAGGTCACTGAGACGAAGATGTATCCCGATGTTCACTTCCTTGGAGGGAAGCTAGTCACCGTTAGAGAGGTGGATGTTACCACGAAGGCACACCAATGCCACGAAGGCTCACCCTATTCTCCCTTTGAGATAACACCACGAAGGCGTTTCTCAACCACTAGTGGTAAGCCTTTGAGGTGGCTTCCAAACCCTCACAAACTTTTCCGGGGGAAATCACACGGATTGATTCCTCTCCGAAGAACTCCTACCGCCTAGGAGTCTCCAACCTCCAAGAGTAACAAGATCACGGGGAATGCTCAAAACTTGCTCAAATCACAAATAGCTTGGGTTGAGAGAAGGAGAGGGAGAAGATCTATCTTTTGATTGGAACAACTCTCAAAGGGGCTCACTAATGCTCTTGGGATCTAAGATTTGGAGTGAGCAAATGTCTGTGAGGTGGAAGTGTGTTCTTATGAGGATAAGGCTGTGTTGGGCAACCCTCTCACGAAGTGGGAGGGGGTTCTTTATAGTGGGGAGAGAAAAAGAGCCGTTGGGGACACTTTAAGTCACACAGGGTCCGGATGTCCGACAGTTGTCGGAAGTCCGGGCATCCGTGAGGGACCGGATGTCCGACCAGGGTCGAACGTCCAAGACCTTTAGGCATGACTGGAACTCTTCTGAATTCATCAGCGGCCGGACGTCCGACAGGGGTCGGTCGTCCAAGGCCTGTAGATGTGCCCGAACATATTTGAATTTATCAGCATACGGACGTCCGGAGAGGACCGGAAATCCGAGTTATACAGCTCAACTTCTACTGGTGGTAGGTTCCGGATTTCCGACGGGTGTCGGACGTCCGGCGCTCGGTCGTCCGGAGGGAGCCGGATTTCCGAGATATAGAACTCAACTTCTACTGGTGCAGGCTTCCGGATTTCCGGGACTTGGCCGGACATCCTGGCCTCGGACGTCCGGAGGTAGCCGGACGTCCGAGTTATATGGCTCTGATTTCTCTGGTATAGGTTTCCGGATTTCCGAACTAGTCGGTCGTCTGGTCCTCGGACGTCCGGAGAAAGCCGGATGTCCGAGGCACTGGTTCTGTTTTCAGATAACAACAAAGCAGTGGAGATGTGGTCTGAACAGAAAGTGATGATGTAGTTTGAGCAAGTTCATCGCAAAACCTGTGATCCCCTCTTAATAGTGCGGGATCCCTAAGGACTCAAGAATCATAAAAGAGTACTCATGATCCATACTTGAGTGTATACTTTTATTCGCTGATCATCACTCCGCACAACTAACGTCAAAGGAACTAATACCTTTGAGTTAGCCCTTTCACCTGAGCTTGATGTTGTTGTTCCTTCTTGGCTCAAGTTGAAAGCAAGACATGATGAAGTCTTCAAGTATCTTTCCCATACACAATGCGGAAAGCCTAGCTTATGTATTCATCTTCATTTGTCCACCATGTGAGCATCCACAAGAATCAAGCATGAAGTTCTCAAGAATGCTTATCTTGATCTTGTCATGTCCACCATGTGATCATCCACAAGAATCAAGCATGTAGTGCTCAGGAATGCTTACCTTGATATTGTCCTTGTTAGCACATGAGGTTGTCCTTGTCAGCACATGATCATTGACAATAGTTTCAATGATATATTCGTGTTGATCCGCTTGAACTTGCACACCACAATCTTGATGACGATCACCACTTGACGTCATCCTTCATTGGTTGTATGACATCTTCCTTTTGACGCAAGCCCAATGGAAGCACACCTAACCCCCACATAGGAGTCTCACAAAGACCATGGGTTAGTACACAAACACGTAATGGACAATGCTTACCTTACCATGGGATCACTTGATCCCTCTCGGTACATCTTATACGCTTTGTGTGTTGATCATCTTGATTTACTCTTTGTCTGAGATCTTGAACAACCTAGTGTTTCTACGACCATTCTTTGGATAATAACTTGAATAACATCTTGGTCAACATATAAACTCCTTGAACCCAACAGATGGACTTCAAGAAGTGCCTATGGACAAATTGCAATAAAAGCAATGTGTTGATCATCTTGATTTACTCTTTCTCTGAGATCTTGATCACCCTAGTGTTTCTATGACCATTCTTTGGATAATAACTTGAATAACATCTTGGTCAACATATAAACTCCTTGAACCCAACAGATGGACTTCAGGAAGCTCCTATGGACAAATCCTATAAATATAACTTAAGGCAACCATTAGTCCATAGGAATTGTCATCAATTACCAAAACCACATATGGAGATATATGCTCTAACAATCTCCCCCATTTTGGTAATTGAAGACAACCACTTCAAGAGAGTTTATATAAGGAAATAAGCATAACCAAGCGCACACATACAAGGTAATAATGCATGTGAGCAAGATGTAAATGCTTACGCAATAAAAGGAAAACCCTCTAAAAATATCCAAAGTAAACTCTCTAAACTTCTCCCCCATTGGCATCGATTGCCAAAATGGACGAACAGTTTAGAAGGCAAATATAGTAGGTGATCCTCCAAAAAGTGTGTACTTCTCAGCAAATGAGTGCAGAAAAATATACAAATACAATGATAAGTAGTTGTAGGAAAACAAACTATATTTAGGACCCAAAAATTGCAAAAAGAATCATATGCCACAAAGACATACAAAGATAGAGGCAGGCAATCAAAGGATTCGAGATGGAACAAACAATCATATGGTCCTTTGAACCACATGAATAAAAGATATTATGATAAAGGCAACATAGTGCTTTATCAAAAACTAGAGAAGCTCCCCATGATTTGTGCACTAATATGATATTATTGTATTTGACACAGGTGCACAAAATAGGATCGTTGCTCCCCCAGAATTTATAAAACACACAACGAGTGCAAGAGGATAGATGAGACAATAAGCATATCAATTGCACAAAACAAATGTTTGAGCAACATGTAATAGAAGCAACTTAAGAATAGGCTCAAACAGAGTAATGTATGTGAGTCATGGCAAAGCACTTGAGAAGACTTAAGATAAGGATGAGCATTACTCATCAACATAGTCTTGATGAATATGAGATACAAAGTGCAAGACATATCATTCTCACACACACATACTAGAAAATGGGTTCACAAGCTTACTAATAAACAAAAATAAGAACCAACGCTTGTGACAACCCATTGTGAAGATAGGAAGTAAGAACCTTGTCAATAGGAGGGATACTAGTTGAAATGGCAAAACCCTCATCAAGACAAGCATGAGGAAAAATAATCTTCACGGCCAAAGAGTGCATCAAGATATAGAAATAAGATGCGCACTCGAAACAAATCCTTTCACGAAGCCACCAAAAAAAACTTGAAAGAGGAAATCCAACGATGGACATGAAAGAAAAGAGGATATCAATAAGAGATGTAACTTCTCTCATGTGTAAAAGATTCTAAGTAGAAGACAATCGTGATGATATATATCCACAAAGAAGGATGTACACACGAAATGGTTACAAGAAGGAACAAACTAGATATCCAAAAAGGAAGTCATAAATATATCAATGAGATCTTTTGCTTGGAAGCATAGCACATGGCCTAATATTTTCTTATTCTACAATATGAACTTCCAACATACAAACATCAAAGACATCCCAACTAGTAGTAAGACATCATCGTTCGGATGCTTTGAGAAAGCAAACAAGTACTACGAGAACAAATCAAGAGATTCATGCCGTGATGCAACCTGGAAAAGAAAAGACAGGTTGGGTCCTTTGCAAGAAAAGAATGCATGAAGTGGATACTTGTTACCGAGACAACATTGGATTGATGTAGTAGATAGTTGTTCTTTGATCATCCTAACTTGGCTCCAATAATCACATGGTCTCAACATCTTCCTTATAGGTGAGCCGAGCATCCAATGCATCTCCAGTTGTTCCTGGAACAACAAAAACAAACAAAATGGTGCCCAAACTCATTGGGACCAAAGAGTTAGAAAACCAGCAATACATAGGACAAACTCCACACACATATGTGCATATAGATATGAATTTGAAGTTCATGCACACCTTAGCCAATTTATGACAGGGTGGAGTTTCCCTTATATATTGGGTCAAAACAGGAAAGGAAGCAAAAGAAGTTGTATATAGTAGCTAGATACGCATGCTCAAGACTCTCAAGAATCAACTCAACACAAAGTTGATAAGTCATCAAAAGACAAGGTATCAAGTGATAATAAGATACTAAAACAAAAGAGCTATCACTTGAAGGATATCAACTAAAAAATACCTCAAGGAATGAGATATCCATTGACACATGCCAAATAGAAGGCAACAAGAAACCAATTGAAGGAAAACAAACACGAGGTTTCTAGTTTCCAAAAGAGAGCTAGGTTCCAACAAACCAAGCCCTCGACAAATTTTCATGATGGCACAAAGCATCATAAAGAGCAAGACTTGCCTCCCATCAACACACACTTGATGGGGATCAAAAGATTTTATGATGCGTGAATAAAGAGAGTGTTCTAAAGAAAATAGGATAGCTCCCCCAAGGGACGTGAATTATATAGAATTTGCATTTAAATACAAAACGCACACGATGGGGTCATCACTTTCTCTATATCCATAAAAGCACTAGACAGGTTAAAATAGATCCATAAGAGGCAAGGAAGACAAACGAAACAGAAAATCCAATGTAAATATGATTAGCAATTCCAATCACATGATGGGAATACCAATTGTCAAGGACAAGAAGTATTTTCGAAATGATACTCATTGGTAGATCACAAATATATCCAAGATCATCTTTACCCATAAAACGCAAGCAACTAACACTTGTAGAGATAACATGCCACCTAGGCACAGGATAATTTACATTATCAACACTAAGTGGCAACACCTCAAATGTACACATTTTCTAGGTTCGTAATATGCACATAGCATATTACTCCCCCATAATGTGATAATCAACAATATTAACAAGTGGCAAATTGAAACCAACAAGAGATAATTAATGGACCATATAGAATTTGAATTTCTCATGAGTAAGACATACCACATAGAAACTAGATAATCTTGAAATATCAAAACTAAGTGGTATTCCCCATGTATACACATTTATAGGATTGAGAGGTGTGCAAAGCACATCACTCCCCCACAATGGGATAATCCATTAATCTCTCACAAGAGCCAACAAAAATACAGACAAGATGCAAATAGGCTCAATACAAGACTCACATGTACATGATGTGCAAACCAACATACACATACTTGATTACTCAAGATAGGCAAGTTGGAAACACAACATATACAAACGCATGCAAGGTACAAAACCACAACATGCAAAAGGGAGCAAGCACCTAACAATGTAAACAGTTTAAGTATAAGTTACCGTAAGGAGGCACATTGGATATAAGATAGAAACTCGATAATCCAAATGACTTGGCTTGAGGTAATATGAATGATGAAGACCCCTTAATTCTTCATTATGTATCCAAGTCTCTAATGTCCTACATAGTCACCTATTGATCAAGTTTGAGCTTGTTGGTCCCCAACTACGTTGGGTCCTAAGAGGTTAATGACAATAGGCTTGGCAACCCAAATGGTTCTTTTCTTGACACCATTTTGAGTACCAACAAACTTGGCAAACACATTGCCACACTTATCCTTCCCAAGGGAATAGATATCATCAATAGTGATTGGGTTGGATAAGTTACCTCTTGTGCAAGACGAAGCGACGTGACCCTTCTCACGACATAAGTAGCAACATCTAGCCTTTGCTTTCTTCCCAGTTGATTTCTCACCTCGGGGAGTGTTGGCTTGGGTCTTATTGGGAAGAGGCCTTCCTTCAACTTGTAGTTGAATATGTGATTGAGTTTGTGGCCGCTTCCCTTGTTGCTTGTGACTTTGAGACTTCGTCTTCAGAGGGCAAGATCTAACATGGTGCCCTTTAACTTTGCACTTGAAGCAAATGATTTTGGCCGAATTCTTGACTTGTTCTAGGTCCCTCTTGTTCTTGTTTGAGTTTACTCCAAACTCATTTTTGTCATTTGGAGATGTTTGCTCACACAGGACATTGTTGAGTGTGGGCATCCCTTCATGACACTGTTCCAAGTCTTTCTTCAAAGAAGTGACTTGGGCCTTGAGCTCTTTGATTTCCTCTCCACGGTTAGTATCAATGCAAGTACTAGAGGAAGTGTAAGCTTCAATGTTAGAGCAACAAGGCAAGGAAAGTAATTCATCACACGAGGTAGCAACATTATGAGTAGACGAATTACGAGGACTAGCACATGGAAATATAGTACTTTGACTAGAAGTAGTGCCATTGTCCACATGAGGCTTGCTTGATGTTACCTTGGTGATGATAGCCTCATGAGATAACTTCCGCACATTATGGGATGTTAGAAGATCGGCATGAGAGCTTGTGAGCATTACATGGTTTTCTTCCAACTTCCCATAATTGCTAGTTAGTAAATCAAGTTGAGCACGTAGCTCAACATTCTCCTTCAATGTTGATACTTCAAGAGAGGTAGAGTTAGATGTACAAGTATCATCAACAATATGAGAGGAGTAAGTAGCAAATAAAGACTTCTCATGAGTGGATTGAAGCTCCTCATAGATCTTAGAGGTTTTGATGAGCTCTCCCTTGACATTATTGCATTCAAGGAGAAGGACCTCAAAATCCCTTTTAAGTTTATCATGAGCAACTTCAATCTCTCCTTTTGAAGATCTTAAGTCTCTACATGCTTGATGACTCTTCTCAAGTTCATGTTCAAGTTGTTCACTTTTAGCTTGTTCATGATTAAGTGAATCATTACAGTTTTCAAAGTAACCAAGAACATCTTGGAACCTTTGAACAGAGTTATTTTTAGCTTTATGAAGAATTTTACTGATCACATAGATATTTTCAGTCAAGTCATCATCATCATCCTCATCGCAAATATCATCGTTATTGCACAGGGAATATGATACCTCATTATTACCTCTTGCCATGAGGCACATGTGAACTGGAGGAGTTGATGATGATTCTTTTGGTGAATCAGATTCTTCATTAGTCAAATGTACTTCATATTTCTTGATTTCCCCTAAATGGTTAGTCATAGAGCAACTAGGGAGAAACAAGATATTTTGATCAAGAGGACACGAGGAAGCAGGCATATCACCACAGACATTTGTCAAGGAATCTTTAGGTGAAATGCATGACCTATCAGCACAATAATTTACACTATGTGTGGTGCTAGATATGCTCGTGTCCATAGAGGCTATGCCATTTTCATCAACATATATTTCTTCACTCACCATGTCATTACCTTGTGAGATTGAAGATGCTGAGGTGTGCAAGCAATCGGATATGGGAGTAGTGGTGGACTCTTTAAGATCGAAAAAAGTGAAGAGCTCATGCACCAACTCCTTCATCATAATACTGTCTTCATCAAGATTGGACCCACCATATATATCTTCAAGTTTAGTCCAAACTTCATGAGCTGACTTGCAAGTCGAGATAGACTTGAACACTTCAGGACTTATGGTTCGATGAATGGCAAGAAAGGCCTCACAATCAAGATACATTTCATTAGTAGATGAAGATGCATCATCCTTTTTGTCGGCAATCCCTACAAGAACAATTCGTAAAGTATTTGGGCCCATGGCCCGAAAGTGATGAAGCATACGAATTCTCCATAGGGTATAATTTGTGCCATCAAAGTCAAAGATGCCATTGTGCACTAATCTAATAGTCGACATCGATACTCTCTAGGTCGTGAAACCCAATTAAAGAGAGACCTAGCTCTGATACCAATTGAAAAGACCTCGATGACGCCTAGAGGGGGGGGGTGAATAGGCTATTTAAAAGCTTCTTCAGATTTGGCTTGAACCTAATGCGGAAATAAACTAAGAGGGTACTTGTCAAGCACAAATCCTAAATGCACTAGGCATTGCAACGTGTATCAACAACGCGATCTACCAAGATGGACACAATACAGTTACTAACAATCACAAGTAAGTTACACAAACTTACTTGAGCTATATCACACGACAAGTAGGTGAACAACACAAGATACTAGATCACACTATATCAACACGATATATCAAGGGCTGCAAGTATGAACGTGAGGATATAGAGGGTATGCTTGAATGATTAATCTTGTACAAGAAATGGCCAAGACAATATAATGAGAACAAGCAATATGCAATGTATGTATGCTCAAATAACACAAGAAAACCACAAGTAAGGAGTTAGGGTTAAGGATAACCAAGGTCACTGAGACGAAGATGTATCCCGATGTTCACTTCCTTGGAGGGAAGCTAGTCACCGTTAGAGAGGTGGATGTTACCACGAAGGCACACCAATGCCATGAAGGCTCACCCTATTCTCCCTTTGAGATAACACCACGAAGGCGTTTATCAACCACTAGTGGTAAGCCTTTGAGGTGGCTTCCAAACCCTCACAAACTTTTCCGGGGGAAATCACACGGATTGATTCCTCTCCGAAGAACTCCTACCGCCTAGGAGTCTCCAACCTCCAAGAGTAACAAGATCACGGGGAATGCTCAAAACTTGCTCAAATCACAAATAGCTTGGGTTGAGAGAAGGAGAGGGAGAAGATCTATCTTTTGATTGGAACAACTCTCAAAGGGGCTCACAAATGCTCTTGGGATCTAAGATTTGGAGTGAGAAAATGTGTGTGAGGTGGAAGTTTGTTCTTATGAGGATAAGGCTGTGTTGGGCAACCCTCTCACGAAGTGGGAGGGGGTTCTTTATAGTGGGGAGAGAAAAAGAGCCGTTGGGGACACTTTAAGTCACACAGGGTCCGGACGTCCGTGAGGGACCGGACGTCCGACCAGGGTCGGACGTCCGAGACATTTAGGCATGATTGGAACTCTTCTGAATTCATCAGCGGTCGGACGTCCGACAGGGGTCGGTCGTCCGAGGCCTGTAGATGTGCCTGAACATATTTGAATTTATCAGCATACGGACGTCCGGAGAGGACCGGAAATCCGAGTTATACAGCTCAACTTCTACTGGTGGTAGGTTCCGGATTTCCGACGGGTGTCAGACGTCCGGCACTCGGTCGTCCAGAGGGAGCCGGATTTCCGAGATATAGAACTCAACTTCTACTGGTGCAGGCTTCCGGATTTCCGGAACTTGGCCGGACATCCGGGCCTCGGACGTCCGGAGGTAGCCAGACGTCCGAGTTATATGGCTCTGATTTCTCTGGTATAGGTTTCCGGATTTCCGAACTAGTCGGTCGTCGGGTCCTCGGACATCCGGAGAAAGCCGGATGTCCGAGGCACTGGTTCTGTTTTCAGATAACAACAAAGCAGTGGAGATGTGGTCTGAGCAGAAAGTGATGATGTAGTTTGAGCAAGTTCATCGCAAAACCTGTGATCCCCTCTTAATAGTGCGGGATCCCTAAGGACTCAAGAATCATAAAAGAGTATTGATGATCCATACTTGAGTGTATACTTTTATTCGCTGATCATCACTCCGCACAACTAACATCAAAGGAACTAATACCTTTGAGTTAGCCCTTTCACCTGAGCTTGATGTTGTTGTTCCTTCTTGGCTCAAGTTGAAAGCAAGACATGATGAAGTCTTCAAGTAGCTTTCCCATACACAATGCGGAAAGCCTAGCTTAGGTATTCATCTTCATTTGTCCACCATGTGAACATCCACAAGAATCAAGCATGAAGTTCTCAAGAATGCTTATCTTGATCTTGTCATGTCCACCATGTGATCATCCAAAAGAATCAAGCATGTAGTGCTCAGGAATGCTTATCTTGATCTTGTCCTTGTTAGCACATGAGGTTGTCCTTGTCAGCACATGATCATTGACAATAGTTTCAATGATATATTCGTGCTAATCCGCTTGAACTTGCACACCACAATCTTGATGACGATCACCACTTGACGTCATCCTTGATGGGTTGTATGACATCTTCCTTTTGACGCAAGCCCAATGGAAGCACACCTAACCCCCACATAGGAGTCTCACAAAGACCATGGGTCAGTACACAAACACGTAATGGACAATGCTTACCTTACCATGGGATCACTTGATCCCTCTCGGTACATCTTATACGCTTTGTGTGTTGATCATCTTGATTTACTCTTTGTCTGAGATCTTGATCAACCTAGTGCTTCTACGACCATTCTTTGGGTAATAACTTGAATAACATCTTGGTCAACATATAAACTCCTTGAACCCAACAGATGGACTTCAAGAAGTTCCTATGGACAAATTGCAATAAAAGCAATGTGTTGATCATCTTGATTTACTCTTTCTCTGAGATCTTGATCAACCTAGTGTTTCTATGACCATTCTTTGGATAATAACTTGAATAACATCTTGGTCAACATATAAACTCCTTGAACCCAATAGATGGACTTCAGGAAGCTCCTATGGACAAATCCTATAAATATAACTTAAGGCAACCATTAGTCCATAGGAATTGTCATCAATTACCAAAACCACATATGGAGATATATGCTCTAACACAAACAACTTGAGCTTTTAGTAGTGGAAATGCCGGGATATCTCATCACTCTAAATTTAATCAACTGGGTCTTAACACAACTTTGGGAACATATTGAGTTGGGGTTTCCATCTCAGTCTTATGATATTTGTAGAAATAGAATAATTTTTTTGTTAAGGAAAAACCAGCTTTACGCAAAACTAAACTTAGAGATTTCCACCAACCAAATTGCATGTACAAGTAGGCTCATTACTCTCTTATGATGTGACTTGTGAGTACATTCCATGTACTTACCTACAAGGCTACAACCTATGATGTTGCAGATTTATCCGACGAGGATTAAGGTGCGATTGGTCGATATTCCACACTCAACTTTTGCTCGTGGAGTTGATGGACTCGTTACACTTCTTTGCTTCCATAATATTTTGTTTTACTTCGCCTTAGGCCACATTAATAAATATTTCTTTCTTGGACTATCGACGTTATAAATATGTGTGTTATTTCTGTTATTTCATCGAGTACTATGTGTGCTAGCAAGTCGATCCAGGGACTAGCACATTAAGCACAGACACTCCAATCCTAACCGGGTCGGGTCGCTACATGCCAGGGTTTGGCTTGGGTTCTGTCTAGGACTAACTTGGTGTGACAGCCTGGAACCAACGCTCGAGAAGATTCACTTTTTTTCTGTTGTCGTCGTGTGATTTATTTGGTTGTCGCATTCATCATCGCATCATGCACATCATCCACATTGCATCGGCACTCCATTGCCGTCAATTTTTAAAACTTGCATCCATTATTAGTTGTCGGTTCTCTTCATTTTTGTCGTTGACCATTTCGGTACAAACCACACACGCACGCGCCCGCGACATTGTTAAAGTATTGTTTTAAAAGGTGTTTATAAGTCTTCCTCAGATTGGGTTTAAAGTTGGCGTGTGGTCTTATTATAGTCACTACTGGAAAACATAATTTGCCGACAGCTTTAAGCTTTGCCGTCAGCAATTTCACGGGGCTGAAGGCAAAGAGACTTTGCCCTCAGCCAAAATAGATGCTGACGGCATAGGAGGGGCTGACGGCAAAGAAAATCTATGCCGTCCGCTTTATCTAAGCCGGTAGCGAGCTGACGGTAAAGGACAAAAAAGCTGTTGGCATAGGAAGGCTGATGGCATAGGGGGCTAACCCGGTCGCCGCCTCGACCAGTGCTTAACGGGGGCCGTCTTTGCCGACAGCCAGCTGAGGGCAAAGACTAACGACTGTCTTTGCCGACAGCTGGCTGAGGGCAAAGACTAACGCCTTATCCCCCCGTGCCACGACCTCTTCTCTCTCTCACGTACCTCTCCCACCCTGCTCTCCCGACCCGCGGTGCGCCGCCCCACCCTGCGCCTCCCCGCGCCGCCCCTGCTCGCCGGCACCGCCCTGCCCTGCGCCGCCCCGCCCAGCGCCGCCCCGCGCCCGCCCCGCCTTGCGCCGCCCCTCGCCCGCCCCGCCCTGCGCCGCCCCGCGCCGCCCTGCGCCCCCCCCCCCCCGCGCCGCCCCGCGCCCGCGCCAGCCGTCGGTGGACTCGCCGCTGAGCTCCTGCTCCCCTTTTTTTGTTTTTTTTGTTTATTTTTTCTATGTTAGGGCCTCTTAGATCCTAGGAAACGTTTGAAATGGAAGCCTTAGTTAGCATTAGTTAGTATTATCTTTAGTTAGATTTTTAGTTAGATTTAGTTAGCAATACATGTTAGTACATGTAAGTATTAGTATTAGTTAGTATTAGTTAGCATTAGTTAGTATTAGCTTTAGTTAGATTTAGTTAGCAATACATGTTAGTACATGTAAGTATTAGTATTAGTTAGCATTAGTTAGTATTAGCTTTAGTTAGATTTTTAGTTAGATTTAGTTAGCAATACATGTTAGTACATGTAAGTATTAGTATTAGTTAGCATTAGTTAGTATTAGCTTTAGTTAGATTTTTAGTTAGATTTAGTTAGCAATACATGTTAGTACATGTAAGTATTTGTATTAGTTAGCATTAGTTAGTATTAGCTTTAGTTAGATGTTTAGTTAGATTTAGTTAGCAATACATGTTAGTACATGTAAGTATTAGTATTAGTTAGCATTAGTTAGTATTAGCTTTAGTTAGTATTAGTTAGCATTAGTTAGTATTAGTTAGCATTAGTTAGTATTAGTTAGTAAGTGCAATAGAAAGAAAATAATAAGAAGAAAAGAAATAGAAGAAGAGAAGAGTAACAAAACTTGAATAATAAATTATTAATAATAGATGTTAGTATTAGTTAGCTTAATTACCGCGAGTGCGTATTTTTGTTGATTGAGTGCATTTAAATGTGCAGTAGCTTCTCCACGAGGGATTGGTTTTCGACGACCTCCCCTGCATTCGAAAGTGAGCACATTTGTTAACTCCTCCTCCACCCCCTTTATTTTGCTCTTTTCCGGCCTTCGTGCTGATGACACTATCTAGCTAGGTATTTTTAGTATTAAAATGCAAAGGTGTTGCGTAACCAATATGCGTCTCCCGTTTGAAAGGGTTCCTGTCATAAATATGCATGCATTTGCATATTTATAACGGTGATTCTTTCGAATTGTCCAACGTTATCCATGGACAGCCCGGGTATGTGTAGATTGGGTCGTTTCCCACGCTTTGCTCCAGATCTCATGCAGAGTTTCGACAGCTCCTCCTTGTTGTTCTCCGGGTACACATCCTCTCGGTTAGTTGCCGAGACGTGTATCAGGAGAACAACGGGGAGGTGATGCTGAAATTTTGCGTTGGGTCGGGAGCAGAGCAGTGGGAAATGACCCAATCTACACATACTCGGGTGGGATTAGGACCCATCTTTACCTAGTAGCTGGTAGGTGTGCATGCCGTGCATCCCAATGTATTAACCATGATTAGAAAATGGCCATAATTAATTTAACATACTTGATGAATTGATAATTTATATTGTTTTATATGTGGATACTATGTAGCTAGCTTGCCAGAATGACTGATCGTGAATGGATGTACACCGGTCACCATAGTCAGAGAGATATGACCGATGAATGGTTGAGAAAAACCTATGAATTCGTGGAAACAACGTTTTCTAAAGGCCAGCCAAAAACATGGTGCCCCTGCACTAAGTGCAAGAATTATTCGCGACAGACAAAGGATGTAATGGGTAAACACCTGCAGATGCGTGGTTTTACTCCCGGCTACACCTTGTGGACATTTCATGGTGAGTCGGCCCAATGTAACAGAGACGAGGTGTTGCGTCGGCGCACCGATGATCATGGTACAGGGATTGAAGACATGATGAATGACTTTGATGATGCTCGGAACAAGGACGAAGAGATGGAGGAATCCGCGAAAGCCTTCTATGCCACGTTGGAGTCTTCAAAACGTCCTCTTCACGAGCACACTAAGATTTCTCAGCTAGATGCCATTGCAGAAGTAATGGCTCTGAAAGCCCAGTTCAACATTGGAAGAGATCTGTTTGACTCAGTGATGACCCTATTTGGGCGCTTTCTACCAGAAGGTCATATTATGCCTTCAAACCTATATGAGTCAGACAAAATCCTTAGTGCACTCAAGATGCCGTATGAGCAGATACATGCTTGTGAGAAGGGATGTGCCTTATTTAGGAAAGAGTATGTGGACGAAACATATTGTCCATTTTGCAAGTCCTCCAGATATGTTGAGGTAGAAAACGGTGAAGGTGGGAAGAAGCAGAGCAAAATCCCCGTGAGTGTCCTATGGTATCTGCCGATCCTACCAAGACTTCAACGACTTTACATGCTCGAAGAAACAGCAAAACAGATGACATGGCACAAACATGGAATTAGGAAAGAGTTAGATGAACACGGAGTTCCGATGTTGGTACACCCTTCATATGGTGACGCATGGAAGGCATTCGATAGTATACATAAGGAAAAAGCTAAAAAACCAAGGAATTGTCGAATCACCATCAGCCTCGACGGGTTCAATCCTTTTGGTATGACGGCTACCCAATATAGTTGTTGTCCTGTATTTGTCATTCCCCTCAATCTTCCACCATCATCCATTATAGAAAGAAAGCACATATTTCTGACGTTGATAGTTCCAGGGCCAAACTACCCGGGGAAGAATATGAGTGTGTACATGCAACCGCTGATGGATGACTTGAAAGAAGCTTGGGTGAATGGGGTCAACACATACGACGCAGCTAAGAAAGAGAACTTTCAAATGTATGTTTGGTACCAATACTCGTTGCATGATCTTCCAGCATTTGCGCTTTTCGTTGCCTCGTGTGTGCATGGAAGGTTCCCATGCCCACAATGCAAGGCAGCTCTTAACTTTCATTGGTTGCCGGCGGGTGGGAAGTATTCCTGCTTTGACTTGCATAGACAGTTCTTGCCTATGGACCATCCATTCAGAAAAGACAAGAAGAATTTCATGAAAGGTAAAGTTGTCAAACACTCTGCACCACCTGCGTTGACGGGGGCACAAATTAATGAACAGTTAAAATCTATGGAGCCTGATCCAAACCGTCCAGGGTATTTCCTGGGTTATAATGAGGAACACGCCTGGACCCACAAGCCATGCATCTGGGATCTCCCCTACTTCGAAGACCTCTTACTTCCACACAACATTGACATGATGCACACTGAAAAGAATATCGCCGAGGCCCTTCTTGGCACATTTTTCGGCACTGATAAGGGCAAAGATAATACAAAGGCTAGAGTTGACCAGGAGACTCTGTGTGATAGGCCATCACTAAACATGCGAGAACCGAAAGGAATAAAAAATTGGTCCAAACCACCTGCCTGGTACAATCTTGAGAAGGGAGCAATAAAGGAAATCCTCTTGTGGGTGCAAAAAAAGTTGTTGTTCCCCGATGGGTATGCTGCGAATCTAGCGAGGGGAGCGAGCATTGAAAAAATGAATTTTTTTGGGCTCAAGAGTCATGATTGGCACATATGGCTTGAGCGGATAATGCCGGTGATGTAGCGTGGATATATCCCCGAGGCTGAATGGCTAGTATTGGCCGAGTTGAGCTATTTCTTCCGTGTTCTTTGTGCTAAAGAGTTGTCGCGTGCCTTGATAGATGACATGGAAGAGTTGGCGCCTCAGTTGCTCTGCAAGTTAGAGAAGATTTTTCCACCGGGCTTCTTTAATTCTATGCAACACATGATTTTGCATCTCCCAACCGAGGCAAGATTGGATGGCCCTATGCAAAATCGTTGGTGCTACGCAACTGAAAGAATGCAGAAGACACTTCGAGGAAAATGTAAAAATAAAACGTAGAATTGAAGCATCGATGGCCGAGGCGTTCATTACCGAGGAGGCGGCAAACTTCGTAACAGCACACTATGATACCACTATGCACAGCTTGCATAATCCAAAGCCTCGGTACAATCTGGGCGACCCCAAAACGATGTGAATCCAATCTCAGCCTTTTCAAAGGGAAGCTCGCACCTTCTGGTGTGGGAAAACCAAAGTTGCTGTGCGTCGAGGAGTGGCGCACACTAACGATGTATATATTGAACAATTTAACAGAAGTTCGGCCATACATCGAGTAAGTGCTCTGTACATTGTTTCGCAACTTTTAACAAGTTTTGTGTCTAACAACTATTATTAATTGATACAGTCGATACGTCGAACAATTCTCGAATGGTGTTGCAATCGAAAAAGAATCCATTCTCGAGTATGAACTTCTTGAAAAGACAGGAGGCGGCTATCCCGATTTCATCTCTTGGTTCAAAAAAACGGTACCTCCCTTATATATAATAAGTGATTTCCTTTGTTGCTATTACTCATGAGTAACACACCAAACTCTATATTTTCTTAACTTCTAGGCTAATTTAGATGAGCAAGTCGGCGATGAATTGAGACAAATAGCTAATGGTTTTGACTTTAAGGTCCGTACATTTCAGAAGTACGACATCAACGGGTATCGCTTTCGTACTTCTAGCAAAGAGCTTTCAATGCCCGGTCGAAAAACAAACAATTCCGGTGTCTCTGCTATAGGCGAGGGAGGTGTCGAGTATTATGGAAGACTTGAAGAAGTCTACGAACTTCATTATTATGGTGAAAATCCTCTGAACGTTGTTGTGTTCAAATGTCATTGGTTCGATCCTACTAAGACAAGACAGACTCATGAACATCTTGGGATTGTCGAAATTCGACAAGACAGGCAGTTAAGCGGTGCCGATGTCTATATTGTGGCTCAACAGGCCACCCAAGTTTTCTATCTGCCATACTGTCGTCAAAGTGTTAATAACCTAGAAGGTTGGTATGTCGTGTTCGATGTGCCGCCACATCTTAGACCACCTCCCCCAAATGAAGACGATTATGAACCTCAAATTGACCCAATAACATATGATGGATAATTTTTCCAAGAATCACGTGGTGTCAGACGTCGTACCTGAAACTGCTCTACGTCCACCCTGAACACGGAGGAACAAGACTCACGTGATGATGAGGAAGAAGTGGAAGTAGAAGAAGTTACCAATGTCGATGAGCTATCAATGCTTGATCGGTTACAAAAAGGCCTTCCACATGATGTCCCTGAACACGATGACGATATCAGTCATGACAACACGTGTGATACTGATGATGATTTTGCTTCAATTGACCATGGAGAAGAGACAGATGATCCAGACTATTAGTACTTTGTATGCATCCAAACATTGTTGTTTAATTATTCAATTATTAGTTGAATTATTCATGTCTTTATTATTGTTCATTTAATTATTGTCCTTGAATTTGTACTAATTATTTAACTATTTATCGTTACAGGTGGTGAGACATGGCAGGCGGGGATAAGTTGAGGATAGCACCTGGGCAGCTACGGAGAACTTTGTTGCAGAGCTTTGCCGAGGAGCCCCGTGGGAGAGGCGTAGGAAAGAAGAGAGGCAGAGGACGTGGTCGTGGGAGAGGGAGGCTGCATGATAGGAGCCAGTCGCCACCACCCTCGGCTACTTCTGTCTCAGCCACTTCACCCTTGCAGACGAGGGTGTCACCGGTGCGGGATCCTACCGTCCAGGAGGAGACACCGATGCAGGGGGCTGAGGCGGAGGCTGAGGCGGAGGGTGCTGAGGCGGAGGGGGCTGAGGCGGAGGGTGCTGAGGCGGAGGCTGAGGCGGAGGGGGCTGAGGCAGAGGCTGAGGGGGCTGCCAGCAAGTCGGTCTACCAACATGGTATGACACGAGTTCCAGACCGATTGGACTTGCATCACAGGCCGTTAATTAAGCCAGATGGCGAGAAGTAAGTTGATATATATTGTGTACCTTATATCATTATATTTCACCAAGTAGCTAATGTCTTTGCCTTATCATTATGTAGGGGGTGGGATTACCCGCAGAATACCCGGAATCCAAACTGCCTCCTTGGTGCTTTACTCAGGGAGCACTTCCCCGGGATAGTGCATTTGCCTGGTGAGGGTATGGTTCCCGAGCCAGGACTCAAGTGGGAGCATTACCAAGCCGCTCTGCTCCCGGAAAACACACATGTCAATGGTGTTGTTTGCGTGAGTGTGGCCGACAAGGTGTTGGCTGATTTTTGGGTAACTATTATTTTACCCAATAAAAAGTATACAATGTTATATATTGTCATTTCCTTCCAAATCATTTTACTATTCATCTGTGCATCTATTTGGCATAATTGCAGAGTTACTTTAGGGTCGAGGAGGGGACGGAGGAGGCGGCCAAGAAGAACCTCGTGAAAGAGTGCAAGAGTTTATTGAATAACACGAGGCACGAGCTGCGTGTTCAGGCTGTTCAAGATTGGTACGCCAAGCAAGGGGAGCCGAAGACAAAGACTGAATGTCGAAAGATTTTCCTTGATAAGACCGAGTTCATGGAGGTATGTACATTCCAAAGATCAATTCTTAGGGCTAGTTAGGTCTATTTAGTTATAATACTTAGTTTCATTCTTCATTAACTTACATTCATAGGTGCCCCTGAGATGGTTGGCCGATAAGATGGATTGTTGGGAGATGATAGCGGACAGGTGGTGCACAGAGGCTTGGTTGAGCACCCACACTGTGGCCAAGGACCGTCGTGCCCAATTGGTTGGTGTGCCACACCACCAAGGCAATGCGAACATCAAGCAATACGCCAAAAATGGGTATGTGTGCCTTGTTTTGTTTCATCAATAATTCGTTCGTTCATGATTTTTGTTGTACTAATTCTTTGTCTTTTTGTGTAGGCCAAACACAATAACCAACCCGAGCCTGAGGGATACGCCGCGTTTAGCATGGCCCATAAGGGCTCGTACAAGACGGCGAAGGCATATTCTGAGGGGGACGGGCCGTCGGCGTACACAAGCCTGTTCGCCTACAACAAGATGACGTCTTATTCTGAGGTGGTCAACAGCTACGCGGGCCTGACTTTGACCCGAGCCAGAATCCTATCGATCTAGAGGCGTTAATGATCTCTGGTGGCGGTAAGAGTCATGGCACGCTGGCCATGTGTGACGGCTTCGTCCCTATCACTGAGACTCTATCTCAGATCAAGTCGAGGCAAACGAGCTCCGCTCCTGCAATACGGCAACGCGCGAGGCCAGTTGATCTTGCCATCGAGGTTAGTTTTCTTCATTATTTCTTTCGTTCTTTTGTCCCTGGATGGATGGTGAAAATTCCTTTTGAGGAGTGGTTGCAGGCCGCACTTATGAAGGAGAGGGAGGCCACCAGGCTCTTATTGGAGGAGAGGGACCGGAATACGCAGAGGTTGCTTGACGAGGAGAGGGCACGCAATAATGCCCATGCGAAGGCCATGCACGACCTTGTTGCGGTAAGTCAGTTGTGTGAGAAGCAAGGCTATGTGTGAGACGCAACAAGGCTATTTCTTTGACTCCTCCAAAACTAATTTGCAGGCTATGTGTGAGAAGCAAGGTTTGCCGCCCCCTCCGTTGATGCCTTCTCCGATGGGAACTGTGAGTTCCCTTTCAATGACCAACCTTGCACGGTCTTATACCATTGTCTGTCGCCGTGCTAACCACATATTTTAACTCTTGCCTTGTTGCAGCATCATTCAAGAGTTGAATCCCACGATCCCTTTACTTCTCCTGGTGAGAGCCCTAGCAACCCAGCGACCAACGGAGATGCAGCTTCTCCTTCATTTCTTGGCATTCGGTAAGTTATTCCTCTCCTTCTTATTCTTCTTATTGTTTAGATCAACTTAGATTATGCCAGGCTTTAGTTAGCTTAGTAAATTCTAGTTGATATTAGCCATGGTTTAGTTAGCTTAGTAAATTCTAGTTGATATTAGAGCTCAAAAATGACATAATTAGTTTAGAAAGTTTTAAAAGAAACCAGAAGAGAAGAACAAACAAGAGATGAAGAAATAAGAGAAGAAGAAGGAGGAGAAAAAGATAACTTCTCTTCTTGCTTTTTCTCTATCTTCTTCTTCTTCTTCTTCCACTTCTTCCACTTCTTCTTGTTCTTGTTCTTCTTCTTCTTCTTCTTCTTCCACTTCTTCTTCTAATTTCTTAGCTTAATTTAGATAACTTCTTTCTTATTGTATTCTTCTTCTAAATTCTTTCTCATTATGCAGATTTTGATAAAGCAGCATGGCATATGGATGGATGCTCGAGACTTTGTAATGCACTTGTGTAGTCCTAGATGAACTTTGTAATGCAATTGTATTTGTGGATGCACTTGTGATGCTTTGTAATACTTTGTGATCTTGTTTGCACTTTAATGACATATATTCGTGTTGTTTGCACTTGTGTTGTGTTGTTTGCACTTTGTGATGCACTTATGGTGCTGTTTAGGGGCAGATTCAATATATATATGTTGCTGTTTGTATCTATGTTTTGCAAATGCAAGGAATTAACAGAAAAAAAATATGAAAAAAAAGTAGAGAGGGTCTTTGCCTACAGCTTACTGACGGCAAAGGCTTTGCCGTCGGTGGACTGACGGCAAAGAAGACACGTGGCGGAAGCCTGTGTATTCTGGCAACTCTGGGAATACGAAATTTTCGGCTTTGCCGTCAGCTGGGCTCTAGCTGTCGGCAAAGAGGCGGCCAAGGGGACCCAGGGGTAGGATTTGCCATCAGCTGGGCTCCAGCTGTCGGCAAATAGGTGGCCAAGGGGACCCAGGGGTTTCGGCTTTGCCGTCAGCTATTCTACGGCTGTGGGCAAAGAGGGGAGGCTTTGCCGTCAGCTTTTCTACGGCTGTGGGCAAAGCCTGCCGTTAACCTTCTAACGGAGCTCGGCCTGCACCGTTGCCCCCACTGCTCTTTGCCGTCAGCCCGTGCTAGAAAGGTGATGGCAAAGTCTTTGCCGTCGGTCGAGCTCCGGCTGTCGGCAAAGAAGGTGATTGTCGATAAAATCTTGGCCGGTACCTTTGCCGACAGCACACTGACGGCAAAGCCTTTGCCATCAGTT
This sequence comes from Hordeum vulgare subsp. vulgare, assembly GCF_904849725.1. Taxonomy (NCBI): domain Eukaryota; kingdom Viridiplantae; phylum Streptophyta; class Magnoliopsida; order Poales; family Poaceae; genus Hordeum; species Hordeum vulgare. The sequence continues at coordinate 152,545,760 of NC_058522.1, read as the reverse complement.
AAACTGTCCTTTGCCGTCAGCTCTGGCTGTCGGCAAACCAGAAGATTCCAGTAGTGAGTGTAGGTAGACCGCGTGCCAAATTTTGCCGCAATCAGAGTTCCTTTGATACCCGAACCCTTAAATGTATAGTGGGACTAGCCGGTTTATTAACAGACGTTTTTGGTTTTAACAACTTCATTTTCGGGCCGAAATATCCCTCTCGTCTCAGCCAAACATCCCCTACACAACCCACTTATCCCAACTAGCCCCCCTCCGCTTCCCGATCGTCCCATCAAGATCGTATGGTCCAAAAATAGTGTCAAAACCCCCTCTCATATTACCTATCTATAAATAGACACCCAACCTACCATTTTTGGACCTAACCCTAATCTTCCCTAGAATTCCATGCATTACCAACCCCCGGCCGCCACCTATCCGCAACCACCCTAGCCAGCCACCGCGGGCCTGCCAGGCCCGAGCCAGGCCCTCGTGCGGCCCGAACCGCATCGCTCCCGAGCACCCCAAATCGGGAGAGGAGCTACCGATCGAGGGAGCAGCGGCCGCCACCGAGCTCCAATGCCTCGCGCCGCCCCATCGCACCGGACACCCCGCCACTGGCAACCTCGACGAGGCCGGTGCCCCGTCGCCCTCTCCTTCCTCCCCTTGCACCGTTTCTCTATCTAGCCTCTCTCTCCCTCGTCTAATCTCTTTCTCTCCCTCCCATGCCGCATGAGCTAGAAACCGTGGACGTGGCCGCATGGAGGTCGTGTGGCGCCGCCGTGGAAGCTCGTCATCGCCCAGATCTGGCTGGCTCTCCTCGCCGGCGATCTTCCCCCACCGTCGAATGAGCCGACCAGCTACATCCCCAACCCCAGCCGTCCCTAGAGTCGACCTCGCCTCGCGATCCCGCGAGATCGAGCAACCCCCATCGTCGTGTGGGACAACCGCACCTCGCCCATGTGGGTCGGCCCTTGCTGCACCGCCGGCCTTCCGGGCCACACCTCGATCACCAGCCAGGCTGGCCCATCATCGCAACCCCGTCGGCCCAGATCCCGTGGCCCAATTCTCTCCAGCTTCCTCGCCCCGGCCTAGCCTCGCTGCTCTGCAAGCCGAGCAGCTAGGCCGAGGCCCAGCTCGCCTTAGCCGCTCCGACCGGCCCGTCTAGCCTCTTGTGAGCACCGCCCACAAAACCCTGCCTGATGCGCTCTATAGCTATTTAGTGCTCACACATGTTGGCCATTAGCTCACAGATTCAGCCCGTTGCAAAAAAAATATGAAGTCGCGGCGAATTTGTCCAATATCCTGAGATTTAAGAATTGCAGAATATCCCACATATTTGCGTTGCTCGCAATTAAATAACCGTGCCTCTGATTAAAAAACTTTAGAGAAGTAAAATGCTTAGAATTTTGTGTAGTTTCACAATATCCAACTTTCAACCATGTTAAAAAATATTTAACTTGTTGTTTTCATGTAATTTGCATTAATGTCATATTAAAACGGTTTGTCTCATAATTAATTAACCATTGCTCTAATTACAATCTTCCAAATATGTAACTTGATTAGAAAAATGTGTAGAATAACTTGGTGGAATTTATTTTGCTGTTTAACAATTCTCAAATTGTCTTATATGCAGAACAATACCAAAATCTTAATTTGGATATGGGGACTTCCCGGAATTGTTATTCATTGTTCCGGCCTAATTAAAACTTGCCTAGAATATCATGTAGCTTCATAATATCTTGTTGCATCCATGATTTAACATGCTTGTGGCTGTCATTTGCATACATATTGCATTCATGTCATATCATCTTGTGTTGGTCATATCTTTTAGATCGTAGCTACATTTCAAAAGATATATATATATATATATATATATATATGTAAATCGACTAGAATGACGTGTAGAATCACATGGTCCACTTTATTTTTCTGTTTAATAAATACAAATAATGTTTTGTTCAGATTTGAACCAATTTCTAAATTAACATATGGGGTCATTTTGGAAATGTTACATGTTGTTTCCGACCTCTTTTAATATGCCTAGATAGGTAGCTTATTTATGCTTCACTTGTTTCCATGTTTAACAACATTTAACAATGGCGTGTACCTAAATGGGAGGGAACTAAGTAATTTAAATGTGGACTTTCATCAATATTTAACTCATTGCATATTGGGCTTCATTTAATGTGTGGAAGTTGATTGTTGTGCTTTTTCGTGTCTTGCATAATTAAATGGACATGCATCATAATTTCTTGCACATAATGCCATGCATATGTTGTGGTGTTTACTATGTGTTGATTTTATTTTTGGATTATTTCTTCTTGATAGAGTTCCGAACTACTTCAGAATGCGAGGATTCATTCAGCTACATGGGTTCGTCTACTTCATGGATTTTTTCTTCTTCCAAGCGGGATCACATGCAAGATGATCATTTCCCTAGAAACCATTACTATCATTGACATGCTAGTTGTCTCATTTCTATCACTATATCCCGATGCCTACCACCTGTTATGTCAAGCCTCCCCACATTACCATGAAAAGCCTCTAACCCCCTCCACAACCCAGCAAAACTTCGTTTGGCTATGTTACCGCTTGCTCATGCCATCTTATAGTGTTGCTAGTTGCAGGTGTAAGTTGCTTCCATGTGAAAACATGAGTTCCTTGATATATCACCATATTATTGCTATTTAATTTAGTACACCTATATACTTGGTAAGAGGTGGAAGGCTTGGCCTTCTAGCTCGGTGTTTTTTCCACCTTTGCCGCCTTATTTACTTGTGTACTGGTGTTATGTTCCATAAATGAGTGCTCCTAACATGCTTGGGCTTTTTAAGGGAACCCCCTTGACTTTCGTTTTGGGATAAAATTCGTGTGGCAAGTTCCAACTTTGGTACTACATTTACCTAATTACTAATAAAATTGCATAGGGACCCATCGACCCCCGAGGATAATTAATAAACCCCTAGGCAAGTGATCCTCATGAGTGTTGGTCCAAATAGAGCAATGTCCGGCGCCCCCTTGTCACCCGGGGTATTAGCCAACCTGACGTCTAGCTCATCCGGTCGTGCCCTGAGAACAAGATATGCGGCTCCAATCGGGTGTATCGGCATGTCGAGCGGCCTTGCTGGATTTGTTTAACCTTTGTCAAACATATTATCGTGGGATTCCGATGATACTTTGGGTTATCTCGAGGTTGAGGTTTTCCATCCGAATTTTTGAGGAAACTATGGGTATTCCATGGTTGAGGTTATTCCATGCAGCTTGTGGTAGTTTTGATGGACTAGTTAGAGCAGCCATGCACGGTTAAATCTTTCAGGAAGTCATGCCCGCTATTATGTGGCAACTTGAAAACTTTGTTTAACACCCGGTCATAGCGAACTTGAAGTAAACTTAATTAAAATATGCCAACTGTGTGTGTAACCGTGACTATCTCTTCTCGTTTGTTTTTTATCTAAGAGAGGACACGATGGAGTTATGTACGACTCGTAAGTAGCTGTTCAGGATCATTTCTTGAACATTACTAGTTCACGTCCGTTTATGCGTAGAACACCCCTCTTATTCTTATACTCGTAAGTTAGCCTCTCAAATAAATGCTTAGTGCTTGTTGCAGCCTCACAACTTCATACCTCACGCATTAAGCTTTGCTAGTCTTAATAACCTTTGGAGATGAGATTGTTGAGTCCCTGTGGCTCAAAGATTACTACAACAATAGTTGCAGGTACAGGTAAAGCGATACTTTGACGTGATCCCGATGATTGTTGTATTTGGAGTTTCTTCTTCTTCTTCATCGATCATAGGATGGATTCCAGGCTGGCAACCTAGGATAGCAAGGATTGACGTTGTTTTTATCGTTTGATTTCGCCCGTAGTCGGACCCTGCTCTTCTACATGGTGATTAATATATGACTGTATTGTGATGTTCATGATTACATGTACTTGTAACAATATCCATTCTTGCAAAACGACGAGATGCGCTTCTATCCCTGTTGGGGCCCTCGAACCAAAATAAGGATACTATCGCATCTTGGGCATTACAAGTTGGTATCAGAGCAGTACCGACCTAGGAGCCCCTTGATTGATCGAACTTGGCCGAGTCGAGTCTAGTGACAAACTACTTTGAGTCTATTTACACATCGGAGAGTAGGATACTTTTTACTCCTCGTCTATGCTGTGCTGAGGAATCTGGACGTAAGAATTTTAATTCTACCCCTCTTATCACTCAAAAGTTTTTAGGATCACGCGAATATTTTGGAGCCTCTTTGATGTCGATGTGATGGGGTTCTGACTTGTTGCCTCCTCTTATTGAGGAGTAGATCTCCAGGGGGTTTTCGGCACATCTCATCGTCCATCTTCCTTAGTATCTCAGGGCGCGGACGTCGAAACACTTCAATACTTTACTTGGTGGCAAATAGCATCGTGACTTTTCCCAGTACTGGTGGAGATAGCTTGGATGATCTAAAAGGTCTAGTATCATTGTTTTTCGAAGGTCTGAGGTAGATGAATTTGCAGAACTTCTCGAATATGTGTTGATAGTTGCGGGAAAGGTTCACATCCGATTACATTGAGTAGGTTCCCGGACCCGGACCCGGATAGCATAACCAAGAAAGATTTCATAAGTTCTCAGGTGGGAATTCAAGTAGTTACCTAGGGCTATGTTCCAACAAATGCATGATGTGAGGTTGGAGTTTGGCATTTAGTGGATTCGTTTGTTCACGGTCTTTCTTACAAATGACAGTCTCGATATGCTTCGTGAAGCCTTGTAGTTTGCTAGGCCTAGGGAGCATATTCGAGTGTTATTTCAATATGACAATCCAATGTACGATTGACCCCGTGAGGACCTTCCGCGAAAATATCTTACGAAATCTATGTCATGAATTTGTTCTAGCTTAATTCACAAACCTCATCCTCAGTTTCGTTGAAGTATGGTAATTCAAGTTGCTTCGATGTCAAGTGGTAATTTCATATATGTCCTAAGTAGTATTCTCATATTCCCATTGGAATTCTAATCCTTTTGATCATGCGGAGTTGTCATGAAATTCGTTCCAACCGGAGTGCTTCTCTTCAAGATAATTCAATCTTCTCCAATATTTGCAAGATATTCTTCATATTTGTTTTCAGAGTTCCTCTTATTTGTCCCAAGTTGTCTTTGTTTTATCCCACCCTCCCGCCCTTTTGCTTCAACTATTAAATTATCATCCAAGTGCATTTCTTTTCAGTTATGCTTCCTCTATCTTTTCTTCCATTTGGTATCCGGTGGTTCATTGTGAAGAAGCTCAGGTGTTAAGTTCATCATTCTTCATTCTTGTTTTCTTCTGTGATAAATTCAATTCAAGCTTTCAGTGTCCATCATATCCTTGTCTTTCTTAAATGCTTCTATGTGGAAATACTCATTCAAGCCTCTCTTGTTTGTCACCTTTCTCTTTTCTATCTAGAGTGCCGAAGATATCTGAGAAGATTCGTGTTTTATTCAAAGCCTTCCAAATGATTTCGAGGTGATCAACCTCATCAAGTTTTCAATTGTACCGGTGCAATCTCTCCTTCTGAGCAATTATTTCAACGGTGTTCTCTTCCAGTGGGGCCATAACCCATAGGTTTTTCCTAGGATCTCACGTGGCTCTTTTAATATTTTTCGGAGATGTCCTCGGGATCTTTTCAATATGATGTAAGAGTGAATTTCATCAGTCGCATTCCTTCTGGAAAATTGCTTCTAAATCATTTTCATCATTGGCTCAACCCTTTCCTCATTCATTTTTATGGAGTGTATCAGTAATTCTTGGTGGTGCGTCTTTCCATCATTCTTAGTTTGAAATTCTAAAGAAGTGTTTCTCTTAAATCATGGTCCACTCTTTTTAAAATTCATGTTTTGGCTTGTTGTTATACTTTCAAATTGAAATCCCTCCCATATCTATCTGATGCATTTCAGATTTATTTTCATTTCTTGATCCTCCCGGAAGCCATCATTTCAGAAGAATTATTTGTTCTCATCTTTTCACTTTCCTTATCAAATTATTCTCAATTTTTGTCTCTTCAATCATATGTCAATTCTTACTGGTGCTCCGTTCAAGTTTTCTATTAGTTGGGTCATGATCTTTTCATTCTCATGTAGCTCCATTCATTCATGGTACCCTCATTCATTTGTAATTCTTACATGTGTTTCATTGATGACTTTTTCAAGTTTGTGTCCTATCTCTTTCTCTTCAATTCTTTACAAGATGAATAAGTTGTGTGCAAATCCGTTGTTTTCATCAATTTAATTCGATGAAGGATAAGCATAACATAATTCTTATTCTTCTTTCTTCAAATCCTTCTTCCAGAGTTGTTCATAATGTTACAATCTTGATTCTAAGTTGTTTGTCTTTTGTTTTTTGGAGTTCCAAGATTTTCTCAACTATCTATTCGCGGAGATTCATACAAATCCTTGCAAGGCCATAATCTAATTCTTCGGAATCCTTCAATTCTTTTCTATCATCCTTTCATCCTGAAGATCTTCCATGGGTTGTTCATAGTGGTTCTTCAAGGATTTAATTCATTCTAAAGGTGTTCTTCAAGATTCTTGTTGCAGAACCTCAAGTGTTCTTTCTCTTGAATTTCAAAGATCAATTCTTCCTCCATTTTCCTTGAGGTGGTGTTGTGGCATTCTTGACTCATGAGGAGTCTAGAAGAGAATTTGTTTCAAGAGTGAGATATTTAAACCCATCAATTTCTTCGATCATGAGATATTTTCAAGTCAGGATTTCTTAATTGAAGTTATCTTAGATCGGAATTCACCTAGAAGTTTATCCTAAGGATTGTTTTTATTATGGTGATTATTGTTGATCCTAGTTCTCAATGAACCCTCTTGATGTAAGAAGTTTGCCTCTCTTGTTGCTCCCAAGCAATCAATTATTTCCGTTAGTGGATCGTTATCACCTCATAATTTTGAAATGGTTTCTAGAAGCCCACAACAAGCCTTTTTTCACTGCTAATTTTTTTCCAACAACTCTTTTAAATCCTCCATTGAAAGGATTATTTTCTTAAGTCAAATTATCTAGTTTACATTCTTTGTTACAGAGGTTTTGTGATGTTGCTCCCTTTCATCCATCAGCTCATTTTATTAAGATCATGTTCTTCCCTTGCTTGTCCGTTTAGCTGGAGTGTTGTGAAATATCTTCAAGTTCTTTCCATCTTATCACGTTTTGCGTGTATTTCCTACCGAAGTGGTGCCAAAATTTCTTTTGAATTCTTCCTTGCTCCTCATGTCATTCTTCATCTCTTTGCAACCTTCAAGGTTCATTAGTTTCACTCGTTTTTCACAGGAGCAACTAAGTTTTACCTCTTCTTTTTTCCCTCTTCCCTTTCTTTCTAAGATCTAGGGTCGAGATATCTTGTTAGTGGAGGAGAATTGTAACAGCCCGGAACCGACGGTCCAGAGTATTCCCATTTATTCCGTTGTCGTTGTGTGATTTATTTGGTTGTCGCATTCATCATTGCATCATGCACATCATCTACATTGCATCGACACTCCGTTGCCGTCATTTTTCAAGACTTGCATCCGTTATTAGTTGCCGTTTCTTTCTGTTTTTGTCGTTGACCGTTTCGGGACCAACCGCACATGCTAGTGCGTGCGACATCACTAAAATATTGTTTTAAAAGGTGTGCATAAACATTTCTTGGATTGGGTTGAAAGTTCACGTGCGGTCTTATTATAGTGTAGATAGACCACGTGTCAAATTTCGTCATAATTGGAGTTCGTTTGATACGTAAACAATTTAATGTATAGTGGCACTAGCTAGTTTATTAGCGGACGTTTTCGGTTTTTAAAATTTCTCTGCCAGGCCACAAATCTCCCTCTCGTCTTAGCCGAACACCCCCTACACAACCCACCTAGCACAGCTAGTGCCCCTCCGCTTCTTGACCGTCCGATGTCAAAACCCCATCTCCTAGCGCGTGTCTATAAATAGACACCCAACCTGCCATTTTGGGACCTAACTCTAATCCTCCCTAGAATTTCGTGCGTCCCCAACCCCCAACTGCCACCTAGACATAGGCATCCTAGCAAGCCACCATAGGCCCGAGCGAGGCCGGCCCGCGGCTCCAACCGCATTGCTCGAGAGCGCCCCAGATCGGGAAATGAGCTATCGATCCAGGGAGCACAAGCCGCCGCCGAGCTCCAGCGCCTCGTGCCGCAACGGAGACCCCGCAGCCGGCGACCTCGGCCAGACCGGTGCCCCGTCACCCTCTCCTTCCTCCCCCTGCACAGTTTCTCTCTCTAACCTCTCTCTCTCCCTTGTCTAATCTCTTTGCTCCCTCCCTCTCATGTCACACGAGCTAGCCGCCGTGGACATGGCCACATGAAGGTCCTGTGGCGCCGCCCTCGAAGCTCGCCGTTGCCTAGATCCGCTCGCGTGGCCTCACCGACGACTTTCCCCTGCTGTCGGATCTACCGACTAGCTGTGACCCCAGCCGCAACCGTCCCTTGAGTCGACCACCCCCTACGTCCCCGCCAGATCGAGCGACACCCAGCGCCGCGTGGCCTAACCGCGCCTCGCCCGCGTGGGCCGGCCCCTGTTGCACCATCACAGCCGCGTGGCCTAACCGCGCCTCGCACGCGTAGGCCGGCCAAGCATCACGGCCCCATCAGCCCAGATCTCGTGGCCCAGTTCTCTCCAGCCGTAGCCGGCCTTGCCCGAGCCCAACCTCACCGCTCCGCAGGCCCAGCAGCCAGGCCGAAGCCCATCTCGCCTCAGCCACTCTAAATGGACCGTGTGGCCTCTCGTGAGCGTCGCACACAAAACCCTACCCTATGCGCTGTATAGTTATTTAGCGCTCACACCTATTGGTCATTTTCTCACAGATTCGGCCCGTTGCATTTTTTTTGTAGCGGCGAATTTTCCAATATCCACATATTCAAAAATTGCAGAATATGCCATATATTTGCATTGCTCGCAACTAAATAACCGTGCATCAAACTTAAAAACTTTATACATGTAAAATGCTTAGAATTTTGGGTAGTTTCACAATATCCACTTTCGACCATGTTAAAAATATTTAACATGCGGTTTTCACGTAATTTACATTAATGTCATATTAAAACAGTTTGTCTGATAATTAGTTAATCGTACCTCCGATTAAAATGTTCCACATATGCAACTTGAGTGGAAAACTGTGTAGAATAATTTGGTGGTATTTATTTTGTTGTTTAAAAACTTTAAAATTGTATTATAGACAGAATAGTATCGAAATGTTAATTTGCATACGGGGATTTCCTAGAACTGTTATTCGTTGTTCCAGGCTTACTAAAATTTTCTTAGAATATCATGTGGCTTCATAATATCTTGTTGCATCCGTGATTTAACATGCTTGTGGCTGTCATTTGCATACATTTTGCATTCATGGCAATATCATCTTGGGTTGGTTATATCTTTCAGACCATAGCTCCGTTTCAAATGATCTATATATGTAAATCGAGTAGAATGACGTGTAGAATCACATGGTCAACTTTATTTTACTGTTTAATAAATATCAAATATGTTTAGTTCAAATCTGAACCAATTTCGAAATTAACATATGGTGTCATTTCGGAAATGTTGTATGTTGTTTTCGACCTCATTTAATATGCCTAGATAGGTAGTTTATTTATGCTTCACCTCTTGCCATGTTTAGCAACATTTAACATTGTCATGTACCTAAATGGGAGTGAAGTAAGTAATTCAAATGTGGAGTTTCGTCAATATGCAACTCGTTGGATATTGAGCTTAACTTGATGTGTAGAAGTTGATTGTTGTGCTTTTTTGTGTCTTTCATAATTAAACGGACATGCATCATAATTGCTTGCACATCCTGCCATGCATATGTTGTGGTGTTTATTGTGTGTTCATTGTATTTCCATATTATTTCTTATTGATAGGGTTCCAAACCGTTTTGAACCGTGAGGATTCGTTTGACTAAGTTGGTTCGTCTACTTCATGGATTCATTCTTCTTCCAAGCGGGATCACAAGAAAGATGAGCATTTCCCTTGACACCATTACTATGATTTCCATGCTAATTGTCTCATTTCTATCACTATGTATTGCTGCCTACCACCTATTATGTCAAGCCTCCCAACATTACCATGAAAATCCTCTAACCCCCTCCACAACCCAGCAAAACTTTGTTTGGCTATATTACCACTTTCTGAGCCCATCTTAGAGCGTTGGTAGTTGCAGGTGTAAGCTTCTTCCATGTGAAAACATGGGTTCCTTGATATATCACCATATTATTGCTATTTAAATTAATGCACCTATATACTTGGTAAGAGGTGGAACGCTTGACCTTTTAGCTCGGTGTTTTTCCACCTTTGCTGCCCTAGTTACTTGTGTACCGGTGTTATGTTCCATAATTAAGCATTACTAACATGCTTGGTGTTTCTATGGTGACCCCTTTGAATTTTGTTTTGGGATAAAACTCTTCTGGAAAGTCCCAACTTGTCGGGGAATGTCGCATGGGAAACAAAAAAATTCCTACTCGCACCAAGATCAATCTATGGACACTAACATCTATGAGAGAGGGAGTGCATCTACATACCCTTGTAGATCGCTAAGCGGAAGCGTTGAGAAATGCGGTTGATGTAGTCGACCGTCTTCGCGATCCAATCACTCATCCGTCCCACGATCCAATCACGAACGTCCCGATCAAGTGCCGAACGGACGGCACCTCCGCATTCCGCACATGTACAACCTGATGACACCTTCACCACCTCGATCCAGCGAGTGTGGGTAAAGTGGTAGATAATTTGTTCGGCAGCACGACGTCATGTTGGTGGTGGTGGTGGTTCGATATCACGAGGGCTTCACCAAGCGCTGTGTCATACACGTTTCGGAGGAGAAATCGATCTAGGGAGAGAGATAGGTTTGCACGTATGCTGTCAGGTGGTGCTGGCCTATCTCTCCCTATCAATATATAGGAGGAGGGGGTAGGTAGGGCGCAGTATTGGCCCTTCCTGCAAGGATGGTTGGCCGGCCAGAGAGGGGAAGAGTCCACCTCCAACAAGGGAGGTGGACACCCTAGGGAGGACTCCTCCACCCTTGGGTGCATCGGACCTATAGGGGGTCGCCTGCCCAGCCCACCAGGTGCTGGTGCGCCACCTCTTAGGACCATGTGGCCCCACAAGGTTGGTGGGCCCCTCCCGGTGGACCCTCGGAACCCTTTCGGCACTCCCGGTACAATGATGAAAACAACGGGAACTTTTCTGGGACCTGATACCACTTTCCTATAAGTAAATCTTTATCTCCGGACCATTCCGGAGCTCCTTGTGACGTCCAGGATCTCATCCGGGACTTCGAACAACTTTCGTTCACCAACATACATAACTCAACAATACGAAATCGTAACCGAATGTTAAGTGTGCACACCCTACGGGTTCGAGAACTATGCAGACATGACTGAGACACAACTACAGTCAATAACCAATAGCGGGACCTGGATGCCCAGGTATCAGCAACTGAAACGGTATCAAATACCTAGGGGCTACAACAAACACTAGTAAGGCACACGTCAATAACATGTATATCAAATATACCTTTGTTGACATTGCCAACCTTCTGATCTCCCTAAAACATGGGTTTCTTCACTAGAGCGACAACTGGCTTTTCATCCTCAAAGTTTCCCTTCTTGCCCTTACCCTTCTTGAAAGTAGTGGTTTTACTAACCATCAACACTTGATGCTCCTTTTTGATTTCTACCTTTTTGGTGTCAAATATAACGAATAACTCAGGGATTATCTTCTCCATCCTGATATCCTATAGTTCATCACGAAGCTCCAGCAGCTTTGTAGCAGTGACTTTGGAGAACTATGCCAATCACTATCTTATGTGGAAGATCCACTCTCACTTGATTCAAGCGATTGTAGTAACGAGACAATCGGAGCACATGCTGAGTGATTGAGCTATTCTTGTTCATCTTGTAAGAAAAGAACTCATCGGAGGTCTCATACATCTCAACATGGGTACGAGTCCAAAATCCCAATTTCAGCTTTTGGAACATCTCATATGGCCCGTTACGTTCAAAACGTCTTTGGATCCTCAATTCTAAGCCGTAAAGAATGACGCACCGAACTACCAAGTAGTCATCGAAAGAAAGTCTATCAGATGTTCACGACATCCACATATGATACTTGAGGGGGGGGGCACACCAAGTGGTGCATCAAGCACATAAGCCTTCTGTGCAGCAATGAGGACAATCCCAGTTTACGGACCCACTTCGCATAATTTCTACTATCATCTTTGAACTTAGTTTTCCCTAGGAATGCATAAAAATACAGGGTAGCTACAGCGTGAGCTATTGTTCTACAACATACTTTGTAAAGACAATTTAGACTATGTTCATAATAATGAGTTCAATTAATCATATTACTTAAGAACTCACACTCAACTCAACATCCCTCAAGTTGTTCGAGTGTGACATGATCCAAATCCACAAACCCAAGTCTGATTATCACGTGAGATGAGGTGCTTTCAATGGTGAAAATCTCCATGTTGATCATATCTACTATATTACTGATGTTCAACCTTTCGATCTCATATGTTCCGAGGCCATGTCTATACATGCTTGGCTCATGAAGTTTAACCCAAGTGTTCTGCATGTGCAAAACTGGCTTACACCCATTGTATGCGAATGTAGAGTCTATCGCACCTGATCATCACGTGGTTCCTCGAAACGACGAACCTTCGCAATGGTGCATACCACGGGAGAACACATTTTTATATTAAAATTTTACTGAGGTATCATCTGATAATGCTATTGTCGTCCTAAGCAAAATAAGATGCATAAAAGGATTAACATCAATTGCAAATCATAATAGTGACATAATATGGCCATCATCATCTTGTGGTTTTGATCTCCATCTCCAAAGCTCCAGCATGATCTCCATTATCACCGGCATGACACCATGATCTCCATCATCATGATCTCCGTAATCGTGTCGCCATTGGGGTTGTTGCACTAACTATGCTTCTACCACTATTGCCAACTCATAGCGATCAAGTAAAGCAAAAAGGCACAAATTATTAAAGGCGACCCTATGGCTCCTGCCGGTTGCCGTACTCATCGACATGCAAGTCATGATAATTCTATAAAAAACATGATCATATCATACATCACATATAGCTCATCATGTCATTGGCCATATCATATCACAACATACCCTTCAAAAACAAGTTAGACGTCCTCTACTTGTTGTTGCATGTTTTACGTGGCCGCTATGGGTAACTAGCAAGAATCGTTCATACCTACACAAAGACACAATGGTGATATTCAAGTTGCTATTTAACCTTCTACAAGGACCGCCTATGGTGAATCTGATTCAACTAAAGTGGGATAGCCAAACACCCGCGAGCCATCTTTATGCAACAAGTTGCATGTGAGTCGATGGAACCAGTCTCTCATACGTAGACGAGTAAGGTTGGTCCAGACGGCATTATCCCACAATACTGCCAAATAAAAATAAGACTAAGGAAGTAAGCAATCTGAACATCAACCCCTACAAAATTCTTTTGTGTTCTACTCATGCATGTTATCTACGCATAGACCTTGCTTATGATGCCACTATTGTGGAATGTCAGGTGGGAAACAAAAGTTTTCCTATGCTCGCCAAGATCAATTTATGGAGACTAACATCTATGAGAGGGGGGTGCATCTACATACCCTTATAGATCGCTAAGCGGAAGCGTTGTGAAACGCGGTTGATGTAGTCGAACGTCTTTGCGATCCAATCACGATACGTCCTGAGATCCAATCACAAATTTACCGATCAAGTGCCGAACGGACGTCACCTCCGCGTTCAGCACACGTACATCCCGATGACGCCTTCACCACCTCGATCCAACAAGCATGGGTGAAGTGGTAGATGAGTTCTCCAGCATAACGACGACGTGGTGGCGGTGGTGTGGTGCGATCTCACCAAGTCTTCGCCAAGCGCTGCGATAGGCGCGTTTCGGAGGAGAAATTGATCTAGGGAGAGAGGTAGGTCTGCACCTATGCCTTAGGGTGGTGTTTCCCTTTCTCTCACTATATATATAGGAGGAGGGGGTAGGTAGGGTGCAGTACTGTCCCTTTCTCCAAGGACGGTTGGCCGGCCAAAGAGGGGAAGAGTCCACCTCGAACAAGGGAGGTGGACACCCTAGGGAGGACTCGTCCACCCTTGGGTGCATGGAACCTGTAGGGGTTGGCTGCCCAGCCCACCAGTGGCTTGTGCGCCACCTCTTAGGCCCATGTGCCCCACGAGGAGGGTGGGCCCCTCCCGGTGGACCCTCGGAACACTTTTGGCACTCCTGGTACAATACCGAAAACAACAGAAACTTTTCTGGAATGAGAATACCACTTTCCTATATATAAATCTTTATCTCCGGACCATTCCGGAGCTCCACATGACATCCAGGATTTCATACGGGACTCCGAACAACTTTCGGTCACCAACATATATGACTCAACAATACCAAATCGTCACCGAATGTTAAGTGTGTAGACCATGCGGGTTCGAGAACTATGCAGACATGACCGACACACAACTACATTCAATAACCAATAGCGGGACCTGGATGCCCATATTGGTTCCCACATATTCTACGAATTTCAATATCTGTCGAACCAACGATGGCAAGGATTCATCTAATCCCATACGTTGTTCCCTTTGTCCGTCAACATGTTACCTGCCTGAGATTCGGTCGTCGGTGTCTCCATACCTAGTTCAATAACATTATCGGCAAGTCTCTTTACTTGTTCCATAATACAAGATATTGGTACTAACTCCTTAGACACATTGCTTGCAAGCTTACTGTGTTGTTTGTATTACCGAGTCGGCCCCGAGATACCTCTCTGTCACAAGGAGTGACAAATCCCAGTCTTGATCCATGCCAATTCCACACACACCCTCGGAGATACGTCTAGAGCATCTTCATAGTCACCCAGTTACGTTGTGACATTTTATACACACAAGGCATTCCTCTAGTGTCAGTGAGTTGCACGATCTCATGGTCATAAGAATAGATACATTGACACGCGGAAAGCAATAGCAGTAAACTTGATGCGGTCAAATGCTAAGCTTAAGGTTCGGGTCTTGTCCATCACACCATTCTCCTAATGATATGATCCCATTATCAAATCACAACTCATGTCTATGGCTAGGTAACCTTAGTCATCTTTTATCAACGAGCTAGTCTAGTTGAGGCTCACTAGGGATATGGTGTTGTCTATATATCCACACATGTATTTGAGTTTCCAATCAATACAATTATAACATGGATAATAAACGATTATCATGAACAAGGATTATGATAATAGCTAATTTATTATTGCCTCCAGGGCATATTTCCAACACAAATTTGGTACTATATTTGCCTCTAGGAACTCGTCGACCTCCGTGGATAATTAATCAACCCGGGGTCCGGCACCCCCACGTCACCCGGGGTCTCAGCCAACCCAACGTCTAGCTCATCTGGTCGTTCCATGTGAACAAGATACACAACTCCTATCAGGTCTGTCGGCACACCGGGCGGCCTTCCTGGATTTGTTTTACCTTTCTCGAACGTCTTGTGCGCGGTATCCCAAGGATACTTTGGGCTATCTCGAGGTTGAGGTTTTCCATCGGAATTTCTAAGGAAACTACGAGTCTTCCGTGGTTGAGGTTATTCCACATAGCTTGTGATAGTTTGCGATGGACTAGTTGGAGCACCCCTGCAGGGTTAAAACTTTTGGAAAATCGTTCCCGCAGCTATGTGGCAACTAGGAAAGTTTTTTTGACACCCGGTCATAGCAAACTTGAAGTAAACTTAATTAAAATGGCAAATGTGTGCGTAACCGTGACTGTCTCTTCTCGCAAGTTTCTGATCCGAGAGAGGACATGGTGGGGTTATCTATGACCCGTAAGTAGGTGTTCAGGATCATTTATTGATCATTACTAGTTCACGTCCATTTATGTGTAGAACACATCGCCTCTAATTCTTGTACTCGTAAGTTAGCCACTCAAATAGATGCTTAGTGCTTGGTGAAACCTCACCCCTTAACCATACCTCACCTATTAAGCTTTGCTAGTCTTGGTACCTTTGGAAATGAGATTGATGAGTCTGTGTGGCTCAAAAATTACTACAACAACATTTCCAGGTATAGGTAAAACGATACTTTGATGTGAGCAAGATGATTGTTCTATTTGGAATTTCTTCTTCTTATTCTTCTTCTTCATCGACCATCACATGGGTTCGAGGCGGCAGCCTGGCATATCAAGGATGGCCATCATTTTTATCATTTGATATCGTCCGTAGTCGGACCCTGCTCTTTGATACGTCTCCAATGTACCGACAATTAATGAAGTATTCATGCAACGTTTGCCTATGTTTACAATAATTTTATATGGTTTTGCTGTACTTGAATGATTTACTTAGGACTAACCCGGATTGGCGCTATTTTCATCAGAACTATCGTGGTGTTGTTTCGTATGCAGAAATAAAAGTTCTGGAATTGGCCGAAACTTTTCGATGATTCTTTTGGAGGAAAAGAGAAATATTGGAGCAAAGAACCACGAGAGGGGATCCCCTTGGTGCCCACTACACACCAAGGCACGCCAACCCCCCCTTGGCGGTGGGTGGTGTCTAGTCGGCCACTCGTGGCCCATCTTGGTGTGATTCCAACACCCAAAAATCCTATAAATATAGAAACCTCCAAAAATAACCCTAGACAAGAAGTTTCGCCGCCGCATGCCTCTATATCCTCGAAAAACCAATCTGGAGACATTCCAGTACCCTGCCGGAGAGGGTAAATCATCTCCGATGGCCATCTTCATCATCCCGTTGGCCACCATGATGAGGAGGTAGTAGTCCACCCTCGGGGCTGAGGGTTTGTACCAGTAGCTATGTATTTAATCTCTCTTTCTCTCTCGTATTCTTGAGATGTCATGATTTGTATCATGGGCTTTGTTAATATAGTTGGATAATATGGTGTTTGTCCCATACTATTGTTGTGATGAATTGAATCTATCAGTTTAAGATCTCGTTATATTGGATTGAGTATTAAGGTTTGAGAGCACATAATATATGTCTTGCAGGCAGATACCCGTGGTGACATTGGGGTATTCAAGTGATTCACGTAATATATTTTGTGGCATCAACTCACGGATTCCCATGTGACAATGGGGTAATCTAGGCATAGGGGTTGGTTGCCCATTTTCATATTATGTTCTCCGGTAGAAATCTTGGTGTGCTCCTTGAAGTTCTTTGTGTTGGATTGAGTATTATGAATCTGAATTTGTTATGGTGTTATTTTAGTACGAACTCTTGATAGATCGATTGTAAAGGATAACTTGTTATCTTAGTACGAACTCTTGGAAAGATTGATTAGAAAGAATAACTTTGAGGTGGTTTCGTACCCTACGAACAATTTCTTCTTATGTTCTCTGCTAGATAGGAACTTTGGAGCGATTATTTAGCGCACGTTGAGGGATTGTTATATGATCTAACTATGTTAGCATTGTTGAGAGATTGCACTAGCGAAAGTACTAACACTAGGCCTCATTTTCAAGCATTGTAATACCATTTATGCTCACTTTTGTTACTTGCTACCTTGCTGTTTTATATTTTCATATTACAAAAAACTATATCTAATATCATTACTACACTTGTATCCCCATCTCTTCTCCGAACTAGTGCACCTATACAATTTACCATTGTATTTGGTGTGTTGGGGACACAAGAGAATTTTTATTATTTGGTTGCAGGGTTGTTTGAGAGAGACCATCTTCATCCTGCACCTCCCATGGATTGATAAACCTTAGGTCATCCACTTGAGGGAGATTTTCTATTGTCCTACAAAACTTTACGCTTGGACGCCCAACACCAGTCTACAAGAAGAAGTTGTGTAGTAAACATGACTCTTCTACATGGTGACTGAATGTATTACTATATTGTGATGTTCATGATTAGCTTGCGGTGAGTGTAAGGCAACTCCATATACTCATCTATTTTGTACATGTACTTGTAACGATATCCATTCTTGCAAAATGACGAGTTGCGCTTCTATCCCTGTCGTGGCCCTCGAGCCACAATAAGGATATGATTGCATCTTAGACGTTACACTCGTTGGGACCTATGTGGAAATGTTGGTGTCACCGATTTTGGTAGTTTAGGTTTTGGAAAAAATATTTTGTGAGAAATTGATTGAGATTCTTTGTGGCATATCTCTAAGCACTTGAGCAACCATATCATCATGTGTCCCATTTTAATAGTATTGGTTTTCCTACGGATTCAATTGTGACTGCTCACATAAAACAAAATGTAGAGTCTTTAAGCTTTTGCCTATAGGTGTTCTTTGCATTTTAGGGGACCCTTCTCATAATTCCTAGTCAATCCATTCATTGAACTTTCCTAAAATATATTTCCTACGTACGGAAAAGCTTGTCCAACACATAGTTCATTTGCACTTTGGCAAAATTACCCTCACACTATTAGACCGTGTGCTAATCACCTCATCTCCTTCTCCCCCCCCCCCTTGTCGCCCTAGACATTGTCGGCAGCCCACTGATACGTCCATTTTGCATCATGTTTTCATGTTGATATTTATCGCTTCTTGGGCTGTTATTTCACCTCATGGTACAAAACTTATGCCTTTTCTCTCTTATTTTGCAAGGTTTACATGAAGAGGGAGAATGCCGGCAGCTGGAATTTTGGCCTAAAAAGGAGCAAAGTTGAGATACCTATTCTGCGCAACTCCAAACGCTGTAAAAATCAACAATGATTTTTTTCTGGATTTATAAAAAAATACTGGGCCGAAGAAGCGCCAGAGGGGCGCCAGCAGGTGGCCACAAGCCTGCTAGGCGCGGCCACCCCCTGGCCGCGCCTAGGGGGCTTGTGGGCAGCCTGCTGGCCCACTGGCCCCCCTCTTCTGCTATATGAAGGGTTTCGTCCAGGAAAAAATCAAGGAGGAGCTTTTTCGTGGATTCGCCGCTGCCACGAGGCGGAACTTGAGCAGAACCAATCTAGAGCTCCGACAGGATGATCCTGCCGGGGAAACTTCCCTCTTGGAGGGGGAAATGCACCATCTTCATCACCAACACTCCTCTCATCGGAGGGGACTCGTCACCATCAACATCTTCATTAGCACCATCTCATCTCCAAACCCTAGTTCATCTCTTGTAACCAATCTCCGTCTCGCGATTCCGATTGGTACTTGTAAGGTTGCTAGTAGTGTTGATTACTCTTTGTAGTTGATGCTAGTTGGATTACTTGGTGGAAGAGTTTATGTTCAGATCTTTGATGCTACTCATTACATCTCTGGTCATGAATATGATTATGCTTTGTGAGTAGTTACTTTTGTTCCTGAGGACATGGGATAAGTCATGCTAATAATAGTCATGTGAATTTGGTATTCGTTCGGTATTTTGATCTGTTGTATGTTGTTTTTCCTCCAGTGGTGTTATGTGAACTTCGACTACATAACACTTCACCATTATTCGGGCCTAGAGGAAGGCATTGGGAAGTAGTAAGTAGATGATGGCTTGCTAGAGTGACAGAAGCTTAAACCCTAGTTTATGCGTTGCTTTGTAAGGGGCTGATTTGGATCCACTAGTTTAATGTTATGGTTAGACTTTGTCTTAATTCTTCTTTCGTAGTTGTGGACGCTTGCGATAGGGGTTAATCATAAGTGGGATGCTTGTCCAAGTAAGGGCAGTACCCAAGCGCCGGTCCACCCATATATCAAACTATCAAAGTAACGAACGTGAATCATATGAACATGATGAAAACTAGCATGACATAAATTCCCGTGTGCCCTCGGGAACGTTTTTCCTCCTATAAGACTTTGTCCAGGCTTGTACCTTGATACAAAAGGGATTGGGCCACTTTGCTGCACCGTTGCAACTTTTGTTCCTTGTTGCTTGCTACGAATCATCTCACCACACAATCACTTGTTACCGACAATTTCAGTGCGTGCAAATTTTACCTTGCTGAAAACCACTTGTCAGATCCTTCTGCTCCTCGTTAAGTTCGACACTCTTACTTATCGAAGGGACTATGATTGATCCCCTATACTTGTGGGTCATCAAGACTCTTTTCTGGTGCCGTTGCCGGGGAGTGAAGCGCCTTTGGTAAGTGGAACTTGGTAAGGAAACATTCATATAGTGTGCTAAAATTTATTGTCACTTGTCACTATGGATACTAATCTTTTGAGGGGCTTGTTCGGGGTATCTTCACCTCAAATGGAAGCACAAAGAGTTCCTCCTCAACCTGCTGCACCTACTGAAAATATTTGCTTTGAATTTCCTTCGGGTAAGATTGAGAAACTGCTGGCTAATCCTTTTAGAGGAGATGGAAGATCACATCCAGACTTGCATCTAATCTATGTAGATGAAGTTTGTGGTTTATTTAAGCTTGCAGGTTTGCCCGAGGATGAGGTCAAGAATAAGGTTTTTCCTTTATCTTTGAACGATAAGGTGTTGACATGGTATATGCTATGTGATGATACTCGATCATGGGACTACAATCGGTTGAAATTGGAATTTCATCAAAAGTTTTATCCTATGCATTTAGTACATCGTGATCGCAATTATATTTATAATTTTTAGCCTCATGACAGAGAAAGCATCGCTCAATCTTGGGGGAGGCTTAAATCAATGTTATATTCATGCCCCAATCATGAGCTCTCGAGAGAAATTATCATTCAGAACTTATATGCTCGGCTTTCACATGATGATCACACCATGCTTGACACTTTTTGTACCGGTTCTTTTAGGAAGAGAGATATTGACTTCAAATGGAATTTATTGTAGAGAATTAAACGCAACTCTGAAGATTGGGAGCTTGAACAAGGTAAGGAGTCAGTTATGAATTTCACGTTTGATTGCGTTAAATCCTTTGTTGAGACAAATACTTTTTGTGACTTTAGCGCTAAGTATGGACCTGACTCTGAGATAGTAGCTTCATTGTGTGAATCCTTTGCTGCCCATATTGATCTCCCCAAAGAGAATTGGTTTAAATATCATCGTCCTTTAGAAGTCAATGTAGTTAAACCCAACCCAGTTGAAGAGAGAGTCATTGCCTATAATGATCCTGTTGTTCCCAGTGCTTACATTGAGAAACCACCTTTCCCTGTTAGGATAAAGGATCATTCTAAAGCTTCAACTGTGATACGTAGAGGCTACATTAGAACACCTACACCCCCTGAGAAAATTAGAGTTGATCCTAGCATTGCTATTATCAAAGATCTTCTGTCCGAGTGTTGAGGGACATAATATTCACTTCTGTGAAGATGCTGCTAGAATTGTTAAACATCACGCTAGAGACAAACATAGGCTTGTTGTTGTCACGCCTGTTGTTTCTGTTAAGATAGGAGATCATTGTTATCATGGTTTATGTGATGTGGGTGCTAGTGTTAGTGCAATACCTCAATACTTATATGATGAAATTAAAGACGAGATTGCACCTATTGAGATAGAGCCTATTGATGTCACTATTCAGCTTGCCAATAGAGATAATATCTGCCGTGTGGCAATTGTTAGGGATGTTGAAGTCTTGTGTGGTAAAACGAAGTATCCTGTTGATTTCCTCGTTCTTGCTACCGCACAATATAGCTTTTGTCCCATCATATTTGGCAGACCCTTCCTCAATACCGTCAATGCTCATATTGACTGTGAGAAGCAAACTGTCACTATTGGCTTTGAAGGTGTGTCACATGAGTTCAATTTCTCCAAGTTTGGTAGACAACCTCTCGAAAAGGAGTTGCCTAGTAAGGATGAAACCATTGCATTAGCCTCTATTTCCGTGCCCCCTACTGATCCATTAGAGCAATACTTGCTTGAGCATGAAAATGATATGCATATGGATGAAAGGGATGAAATAGATATAGTTGTCTTAGAACAATATCCTATCCTTAAGAATAATCTGCCTGTTGAACTGCTTGGGGATCCGCCCCCACCAAAGGGTGATCCTGTGTTTGATCTTAAAGAGTTGCCTGATACTCTTAAGTATGCCTATCTTGATAAAAATTGATATATCCTGTCATAATCAGTGCTAGCCTCTCAGAGCGTGAAGAAAAGAAGTTACTAAAAACTCTGAGGAAGCACTGTGCTGCTATTGGATATACTCTTGATTATCTTAAGGGCATTAGTCCCACTCTATGCCAGCACAAGATTAAAACGGATCCTGACTTCAAACCAGTTGCTGATCATCAAAGGCGATTAAATCCTAAGATGAAAGAAGTAGTAAGAAAAGAAATACTAAAGCTCCTCGAAGCGGGTATTATCTGTCCTGTTGCTCATAGTGATTGGGTGATTCTGGTGCATTGCGTTCCTAAGAAGGGAGGCATTACCGTTGTCCCTAATGATAAGGATGAATTGATCCCACAGAGGATTATTACTAGTTATAGGATGGTAACCGATTTTAGGAAACAGAATAAAGCCACTAGGAAAGATCACTACCCTCTCCCTTTTATCGACCAAATGCTAGAAAGGTTGTCTAAACACACACACTTTTGCTTTCTACACGGTTATTCTGGTTTCTCCCAAATACCAGTTGCACAATCTGATCAGGAGAAAACCACGTTCACCTGCCCTTTTGGTACCTTTGCTTATAGACGTATGCCTTTTATCTTATGTAATGCACCTGCCACCTTTCAAAGATGTATGATGGCTATATTCTCTGACTTTTGTGAAAAGATTGTCGAGGTTTTCATGGATGACTTTTCCGTTTACGGGTCTTCTTTTGATGATTACCACAGCAACCTTGATCGAGTCTTACACAGATGTAAAGACACCAATCTTGTCTTGAATTGGGAGAAGTGCCACTTTATGGTTAATGAAGGCATCGTCTTAGGACATAAAATTCCTGAAAGAGGTATTGAAGTCGATAAGGCTAAGGTTGATGCAATCAAGAAAATGCCATACCCCACAGATATCAAAGGTATAAGAAGTTTCCTTGGTCATGCTGGTTTCCATAGAAGGTTCATTAAAGACTTCTCTAAGATTTCTAGGCCTCTTACCAATCTCTTGCAAAAGGATATTCCTTTTGTTTTTGACGATGATTGTGAGGAAGCCTTCGAAATACTTAAGAGGGCTTTGATAACCGCACCTATTGTTCAACCACCTGATTGGAACTTACCTTTTGAAATCATGTGTGATGCTAGCGATTATGCTGTTGGTGTTGTACTAGGGCAAAGAGTTGACGAGAAGTTGAATGTTATTCACTATGCTAGTAAAACTCTAGACAGTGCCCAAAGAAACTATGCTACTACGGCGAAGGAATTTTTAGCAGTCGTATTTGCATGTGAAAAGTTCAGGTCTTACATAGTTGATTCCAAAGTCACTATTCACACTGATCATGCTGCTATCAAGTACCTCATGGAGAAGAAGGACGCTAAACCTAGACTTATCAGATGGGTTCTCTTGCTACAAGAATTTGATTTGCACGTTGTCTACAGAAAGGGTGTTGATAACCCCGTAGCAGATAACTTGTCTAGGTTAGAGAACGTTCTTGATGACCCACAACCTATTGATGATAGCTTTCCCGATGAGCAACTGAATGTCGTCAATGCTTCACGTAGTGCACCGTGGTATGCTGATTATGCAAGCTATATCGTTGCCAAATATATACCACCTAGTTTCACATACCAGCAAAAGAAGAAATTCTTCTTTGACTTGAGACATTACTTCTGGGATGATCCTCACCTTTATAAGGAAGGAGTAGATGGTGTTATTAGACATTGTGTACCTGAACATGAATAGGGACAGATCCTACAGAAGTGTCACTCGGAGGGCTACGGAGGACACCATGCGGGAGATAGAACTGCACACAAGGTATTGCAATCAGGTTTCTATTGGCCCCACTATATTCAAGGATCCCCGTAAGTTTGTCTTGTCTTGTGACGAATGGCAAAGAATAGGTAATATGAGCAAACGTCAGGAAATGCCTATGAACTATTCACTTGTCATTGAACCATTTGATGTCTGGGGCTTTGATTATATGGGACCTTTTCCAAAATCCAACGGGTATACTCATCTCCTAGTTGCTGTTGATTACGTCACTAAGTGGGTAGAGGCTATCCCCACTAGTAGTGCTGATCACAACACTTCTATCAGGATGCTTAAAGAAGTTATTTTCCCTAGATTTGGAGTCCCTAGATATCTAATGACCGCAGGTAGTTCACATTTCATTCATGGTGCTTTCCGTAAAACGCTTGCTAAGTGCGATGTCAACCATAGAATTGCGTCTCCCTATCACCCTCAGTCCAGTGGTCAAGTAGAGCTAAGCAATAGAGAGATTAAACTGATTCTGCAAAAGGTTGTCAACAGGTCTAGAAATAATTGGTCTAAGAAGGTCGATGATGCACTGTGGGCTTATAGAACTACCTATAAGAATCCCATGGGCATGTCTCCGTACAAAATGGTGTACGGTAAAGCATGTCACTTACCTCTTGAGCTAGAGCATAAAGCTTAATGGGCAATCAAAGAGCTCAACTTTGATTTCAAACTTGCCGGTGAGAAGAGGTTATTTGATATTAGCTCGCTTGATGAATGGAGAACTCAGGCATATGAGAATGCCAAGTTGTTCAAAGAAAAGGTTAAGAGGTGGCATGATAAGAGGATACAAAAGCGTGAGTTCAATGTAGGTGATTATGTCTTGCTATATAACTCTCTTTTAAGATTCTTTGCAGGCAAGCTTCTCTCTAAATGGGAAGGTCCCTATGTTGTTGAGGAAGTATATCATTCCGGTGCTATCAAGATCAACAACACGGAATGTAATTGCCCGAGAGTTGTAAATGGGCACAGAATCAAGCATTATATCTCAGGTACTCCCATAAATGTTGAGAGCAATATTATCAATACCATAACTCCGGAAGAATATCTAAGGGATATTTATCAGCCTGTTTGAGACTTCGAAAATGAAGAGGTATGTGATTCGCTAAGAAAACAGAGTCCAGGAGTTTTCGAGTAGGAAATTTTCTCCGTTTTGGAATATTTGAAAAAAATACAAAAATTGGAAGTGGTCCGGAAAGTGCGCGACGAGGCGACAAGCCTGCCAGGTGCGGGCCCACCCCCTGGCCGCACCTGGGGGGCTTGTGGCCACCTCGTGCGCCTCAAGGACTCCGTTTTCGTGCGGAGTACTCCTTCTGGTCTGGAAAAAATCAATATATATTCTCCCGTTTGGTCTGACCCTCGTATCACGCAGATTTCCTCTGTTTTCGTTTCGAGCCCGTTTTCTGCCGCAGATTTAGGGCAAGATGTCTTCTCAAGATTCAGAGGGGGAGAGCTATGTAGAAGATTACCTTGCTAACCCCAAGGTCTATGGGGATTTGGATCCATATGGCTGGACCACTGATGAGGAAGAAGATTATGATCTCAAGGGGAAGTAGCAAACAAGTTCTAATGAAGAGGAGGCTCCTCTACCTCAACCTGGACACACCCATGTGGAGTTCAAGAAGTCGAGCCTCCATGACTCAAGGAAGAAGCGTAAGACTTTGTTTATCCCTTCTCGTTTCTTGCAGGAGAGTAAGCAGGAATTATGCCAAAGGGTGTTGAAGCTTGAAGAGGAAAATGATGACCTGAGGGAGCAGAATTTTATGCTCAAGTGGAAATTAAACAAACTTAAGACCTCTGCAACAACTCCACCATCACCACCAAAGGAAGACAACTGAGCATTGGTATGGGAAATCCCCTCGGCTTGTGCCAAGCTTGGGGGAGTTGCCCCAGTATCGTATCACCATCACATCTTTTGCCTTTACCTTTGTTTTAGTTTTCCTTTTCAGTTTTCCCTTTCTCTAGTAGATTAAAAGTCTTAGTGTTTTAGTCTTGAGTTTTGCTTTGTGTCACCCCCGATGTATTCGAGCTCGTGAGCCATACAATAAAGAGTATCTTAGTTGAAGGGCTTTGCCTCTTGCCATGATCAATAGATTGAGAAAAGAACAAAAGCATGAAAGATCATGAAATGATCTTATGGGAAGTGATGGCTTCACATATAAAAAGGATGATGATTGAGACTTGTTGAGGGTAGACAAACGTAGACCTTGGTCATTGTTGCAATTAATAGGAAGTGATAAAGAAGGAGAGGTTCACATATAAATATATCATCTCTGACACCATCTATGACTGTGAACACTCACCGAACTATTACATGCCTAGAAGTAGATGTTGGACAAGGAAGACAACATAATGAATTGTGTTTGCTTGGTTCCGAACAATGTTATATGACTAGAGATCCCTTAGCATGTCATGATTGCTTCCACCTCATATTAGCCAAAACTCCTGCACTAAGTAGAGATACTACTTGTGCATCCATAAACCTTCAACCCAGTTTTGCCATGAGAGTCCACCATACCTACCTATGGATTGAATAAGATCCCTCAAGTAAGTTGTCATCGGTGCAAGAAATAAAAATTTCTCTCTAATATGTATGATCTATTAGTGTGTGGAAAATAAGCTTTGTACGAACCTGTGATGAGGAAGACATAAAAGTGACAGACTTCATAATAAAGTTCTTTATCACAGGAGGCAATATAAAGTGAAGTTCCTCCGCACTAAGAGGACACGCATCCAAACCTCAAAAGTGCATGACAACCTCTGCTTCCCTCTTTGAAGGTCCTATCTTGTACCTTTACTTTTTGCCCCTGAAAGAGTCATGGTGATCTTCACCAATTCCTTATCTCGCCTTTATCTTGGCTAATGTCATATGCTTGGGAAAGATCTATATTCATATGTCAACTTGGAAGTAAGTATTCATGAATTATTATTGTTGACATTACCCTTGAGGTAAATGGTTGGGAGGCAAAACTATAATCCCCTATCTTTCTCTGTGTCCAGCTGAAACTTTGATCTAATGAGTACCACGTGAGTTGTAGCAATTGTAGAGAACGAAAGAATGATTGAGTATGTGGATTTGCTTTACAAGCTCTTATTTGACTCTTTCTGATGTTGTGATAAATTGCAATTGCTACAATGACTAAAGCCTATCGTTTGTTACTTCTCGGTATTGTTCTTCATCCATGCTTTACTTTGTGAAGGAATTGTCACTTTAGCATAAGAGATTATATTTTGGTATTGTTTTTCTGATCATGATGCATGCATGTTCGTATCTTGTTTTGTCGACACCTCTCTCCCTAAACATGTGGACATGTTTGTTGAGCTAGGCTTTCGCTCGAGGACAAGCGAGGTCTAAGCTTGGGGGAGTTGATACGTCCAGTTTGCATCATGTTTACTTGTTGATATTTATCGCTTCTTGGGCTGTTATTTCACTTCACGGTACAAAACTTATGCCTTTTCTCTCTTATTTTGCAAGGTTTACATGAAGAGGGAGAATGCCGACAGCTGGAATTCTGGCCTGAGAAAGGAGCAAAGTTGAGATACCTATTCTGCGCAACTCCAAACGCTGTAAAAATCAACGATGATTTTTTCCAGATTTATAAAAAATAGTATGCCGAAGAAGCTCCAGAGGGGCGCCAGCAGGTGGCCACAAGCCTGCTAGGCGCGGCCACCCCCCTGGCCGCGCCTAGGGGGCTTGTGGGCAACCTGCTGGCCCACTGGCCCCCTCTTCTGCTATATGAAGGGTTTTGTCCAGGAAAAAATCAAGGAGGAGCTTTTTCGTGGATTCGCCGCCGCCACAAGGCTGAACTTGAGCAGAACCAATCTAGAGCTCCAGCAGGACGATCCTGCCGGGGAAACTTCCCTCTGGAGGGGGAAATCGTCGCCATCATCATCACCAACACTCCTCTCATCGAAGGGGACTCGTCACCATCAACATCTTCATCAGCACCATGTCATCTCCAAACCCTAGTTCATCTCTTGTAACCAATCTCCGTCTCGTGACTCCGATTGGTACTTGTAAGGTTGCTAGTAGTGTTGATTACTCTTTGTAGTTGATGCTAGTTGGATTACTTGGTGGAAGAGTTTATGTTCAGATCTTTGATGCTACTCATTACCTCTCTGGTCATGAATATGATTATGCTTTGTGAGTAGTTACTTTTGTTCCTGAGGACACGGGATAAGTCATGCTAATAATAGTCATGTGAATTTGGTATTCGTTCGGTACTTTGATGTGTTGTATGTTGTTTTTCCTCTAGTGGTGTTATGTGAACGTCGACTACATAACATTTCACCATTATTTGGGCCTAGAGGAAGGCATTGGGAAGTAGTAAGTAGATGATGGGTTGCTAGAGTGACAGAAGCTTAAACCCTAGTTTATGCATTGCTTTGTAAGGGGCTGATTTGGATCCACTAGTTTAATGCTATGGTTAGACTTTGTCTTAATTCTTCTTCCGTAGTTGCGGACGTTTGCGAGAGGGGTTAATCATAAGTGGGATGCTTGTCCAAGTAAGGGCAGTACCCAAGCGCCAGTCCACCCACATATCAAACTATCAAAGTAACGAACGCGAATCATATGAATATGATGAAAACTAGCATGACAGAAATTCCCGTGTGTCCTCGGGAGCGTTTTTCCTCCTATAAGACTTTGTCCAGGCTTGTCCCTTGCTACAAAAGTGATTGGGCCACTTTGCTGCATCGTTGCTACTTTTGTTACTTGTTGCTTGCTACGAATCATCTCACCACACAATCACTTGTTACCGACAATTTCAGTGCCTGCAGCTTTTACCTTGCTGAAAACCACTTGTCAGATCCTTCCGCTCCTCGTTGGGTTCGACACTCTTACTTATCGAAAGGACTATGATTGATCCCCTATACTTGTGGGTCATCACCCACCTACGATGCCAGCCACTTGCGTGTGACTAGGCCCACATACGGCTTCTGCTCCTCCATGAAAAACACCTCGAGAGCGCCTCCTCCATGGCTGACGGACGCCTCCTCCTCCTCGCCCTGCTCGCGTCCCCGAGCGCTTCCACACGTTCGATGGACAAACACTCTGTTGCGGGGTTTGGGCAATTAGCTATCAAACGGGCAATGCCATGTGGGTCACGTGGGGGGCATGCAGGGTCGCGCACCCGATCGAGGGCCATCGTTGCTGCTGGCACCTTTTCCACCTGCGCGACCAACTACTCCTTCCCCGCCACCGGTTGGCGAAGCTCCTTCCCTGCATGTTTTTGGAAACAAGAAATCAGTGAGGAATTTTTGGAAACAATCAATCAAGCAAGAACTTTTTGGAAACAAGTAATCATGAAACTACTGCTACTTGAAGGATAACGATAATTTCTTTTGCTAGTTTTTGGAAACAATTAATTACTCCGATCAATCAATCAATTACTGTGATAATTTGAAACAACCAATCAATTTGAAAAAAGGAATGAACTAAGAGAATACACAATATTCAACAAATTAATCACTCAATCAATACACAATATTCTCTTAGTTGTCCCAACCAATCGGGAATTGCGTAGATTTTGAATAGTTGTAGTGAAATCCTCTTCTAGCCACTCTGTATCTTTGATTCGACAACTTATTTCACTGGCCTCCCATTAATTATGCATTCAAGAAATCAGGAACCTAATCAAGTGAAATCGTCAACTTCGTACTAAGTCATATCGTAAGTAATTAAGATTCATTGAGTATAACACGGTTTCTTCTGTCAGTTTTTAATTGAGAGAGAATCAAAACTCTTGTGTTTTACACCTAGGGAACAGTCTATTTCTTTCACAGCTTCACTCCGATTTTGATTTGGGCCTAATGACATGACTAAAACTCGTGACTTTATTACTAACATACAATCTAGCAAGACAGAGATGAGGTAAAACTAGTGTTGACTAGAGCGAGAGGTGCCTATGTCGAGCTGTTGTCTGGTAGCACACACGAGGAGACTCTCGTGTGACGGCTTGGACTGAGAACGAGAGGGCTGGATGCCTGCTTCTAGGTCAGTCCCTGCACATGGGCTTGGGCCCTAAGAGATAAAATAATGGTCTTGGGCCCATACCGGTTTAACACTCGCCCTCAAGATGGGTGGTAGATACCTACCATTTTACAATCCTTTGTTCCTAGTCCCTTTATCAAGCAATCTGCAAATTTTTGCCAAGAGCTAACATGAGTAAGGTTCATGACCTCGGCATCAAGTTTCTCCTTAATGAAAAAGATATCAATTTTCACATGCTTTGTCCTATCATATTGAACTGGGTTATTAGCAATGGCTATAGCTGACTGATTGTGACAGCACACCTTCAAGGTTCCCTTCCTCAAAAGTTTCAACTCGCTCACTAGGTACTTCAACCAGAGCATCTCACACAACCCTTGAGATAATGCTCTATACTCAGCTTGTGTTGTTGATCTAGAGACAAGTGGTTATTTCTTTCTTCTCCATGATACCAAATATCCTCCCACAAACACGTAGTAACCAGAAGTTGATCGTCTATCATCTTGACAACTGACCCAGTCAGAGTTACTATAGCCATCCACGTCAAGATGTCCCCTCTTCCCGAACCCCAACCGTTTACCCGGAGTCCCCTTCAAGTATTTCAGGACTCTGTGGACAATATCAAACTAGGTTCATGCATGTATTTTCTCATCACCCTCACGGCATATGTAATTTCATGCCTAGTATGACACAAGTACAACAACCTCCCACCCAATTTCTGGTAATCTTGCTTATTCAATAGCTCTCCTAATTGTGCTATAACTTGATGATTTTATTCAATCAGAATAGGGGAAACACGACATCCCATCATGCCCATGTCACTCAAGAGATCCAAGGTGTATTTTTGTTGGCACATAGAGATTCCCTTCTCTCTACGAGCCACTTCAATACCGAGGAAGTATTTTAGGTTACCCAAATCTATTACCTTGAACTCCCTTCTCGAACAATCTTCAATCTATATATTTCCTACTTATCATCTCCACTGATTATAATGACATGCACACAAATAGCAAGAATGGTGATCTACCGGTCAGAGTGCTTGTAGAACATAGTGTGGTCACCGTTACACTGACCATACCCATACCGCGGACGACACGTGTGAACCTATCAAACCATGCGCTTGGTGATTCCTTGAGTCCATACAAGGATTTATTCAGCCTGCATACCTTCCCCGTAGTCTCTGAAGTACTAAAAACCGGTGGTATCTCTATGTACACTACCTATAACTCACCATGCAAGAAGGCATTCTTGACTTCAAATTGATGCAACTTCCACCCAAAATTAGCAGCACAAGAGACCAACATACTTACTGTGTTCATCTTCGCCACGGGAGAAAATGTCTCATCATAGTCAATTTTTTAAGTTTAACTATATCATCTAGCGAAAAATCTGGCCTTATACCGTTCCACCTTCCCCTAAGGATTCAGCTTCACTATATAGATCCACTTACAACTCACTTCTTTCTTTTGTGCCGATAATGTGGTTAGCACCCACATCTTTTTTCCCTGGTGATTCCAACTCTTCTATCATTTCTTCTCGCCACTTTGTATCTTGCTTTGCGGCTTGCCAATCCTTTGGAATTGACACAGTTTGTAGGGAGGCAACAAACGCCTTATAAGACACTAAATTGCGAATATTAAGATCATCACAAGCATCATCCTTTGGTAGAGCCTTCCTTGCTACTTCACCGTTTCTTGAAGCTTCATGTGTAGCCTTTTGAAACACAATGGGCAGATCCAGTGTGTCAGATGAGCTTGCCTCACTGCCTTGTTGCTCCCCCTACACTCTTGCCTCACTACTTTGCTGCTCCCCCTGCACTCTTGCCTCACTGCCTTGCTGCTCTCCCTGCACTCTTGCCTCACTACCTTGTTTCTCCCCCTGCATGTGTGGTTGTCATCGAGAGTACACCAAGGTATTTGTCTTCCATCGACCCTGAACATGAACCTACAGAGCAACAATCTTACGTCTATCGACAGTTGGCTCGACATGGACGTGCACATCATCATCAGTGAGAGTACTAACCTGAATTGTACCCACAATTGGTTGGACCTGAACTTCCACATCATTATCAGTGTTAATATCCATAGAATCACCATGAGCATGAGACACATCCTTCTCCCACTCTTGCAGAGGGTGTAGGTGGTCTAGCTCTGCAAACAACAGACTAAGATCAGTAGGCTCACCATAGAATGGTTAAGACTCCCTGAAGGTAACATCCATACTCATAAATCTATGTTTTTCAGAGGGACACCAACATTTATACCCGTGATGACTAGTAGAGTATCCCAGAAATACACACTTCACTGCTCGAGGATCAAGCTTTACAACAGATGGTTAGTGCTCACGAACAAAGCAAGTACTGCCAAACAGCTTTGGGGAAACAATAAACTTATTATCTCCAACGAGCAACTCGGAACTGGATTTAATACCTATTATCTTGGAAGGTTTCTGATTGATCAGGTATGTGGCTTTCATAACTGCTTCACCCTAAAAGAACTTAGGGACATTCATGGTAAACATCAATGACCGAGCAACCTCAAGAATATGATGATTCTTCATTTTGGCCACTCCATTTTCAGGTGGGGTGTCCGGACATGAAGTTTGATGAAGAATACCTTGTCCAGCCATGAAAGCCCCAAAAATATTTTTCACATACTCTGTAACATTGTCAGTCCTCAGCACCTTGACGTGCACCTGAAACCGGTTCTTTACAAGAGCATGTAAGTTCTAAAATAGCTAAACACCTCATCCTTGTGACACATCAAGTAAATCCAAGTCATACAATAATAGCAGTCAATAAAGGTAGAAAAATACTTCTCCATTCATTGACACTACTTGTCTAGTCCATACATCCAAATGTATAAGCATATAAGGAGATATGCTCCTAAGCCCCTTACTCACATATGTGGTTCATGTGTGTTTTGCATATTACAAGCAACACATGTCAACTTGCCATTGCCTACTCCACACATAACATCCGTATATATTCTACTCATCTCATCAAAAGATGCATGACCCATCCTAAAGTGATGGATCATCGCCTGCTCCTCCTTGTGCTCCATGGTCGCAGCACACACCCAGTCCGGCTGCACCTCCTGGTTCAAGTACCAGACCAGAGCCCACTATGCATGGTGCTAGTCCCAACCGTCTGGCTCATCTATCGCTCCTGAATCAAGCAACCAAACTTGTCAAGGTTCACACGACAGTCTATTTGATTAATGAGAGCACTGAAAGAGACCAAATTGACAAGAAAAGCTGGCACATGTAAAACTTACGATAAGGAGATGGTTGAAGTGCACCCGACTATACCAAACCCTACGACAGGCTAATTTATACCATTAGCAGTTTGTATAGTTCCCTTGTGAGTAGGAGCATGCTTATGGTAAGACTCAAATAAACTGGAATTACCCGCAACATGCTTAGATGATCCAGAGTCTAGGACCCACTCTAAAGTACTCTCATTAGGAGTAAAAGATGCCTTTGTCAAATTACCTTCATCGGTCGATGCCCAGTGAGCAAAGTCTCCAAAGGCAGCCTCATCAACTTCCTCACTCTGTGACGTCCCCGTGTCTCCTACAACGGCCATGTGAGCCCTCTAACCCCCTAAGTGTCCTGAGTAGCCACCTCTAGCCCTAGAAGCCCGACTCCCTGAGTGAGGGAGTCCGGGACTAAGGGGTCCTCACACGGTTGGCCCAATTCTTACAAGCCAACCTAATGGGTTGTATTGTTGTAGACCGGACTATGTGACGACCTCGTGTTCACGAGGAAAGGCTCCAAAGATTGGCGTGTCATCCAAGTTAAGTAGGCAAGATAGGTGCATCTGTCCGTGACTGGAGGTCGGTTGTATGTAACCCAAGAAAGCCACGGTGTCTATATAAACCACATGGTCTCATCCGCATAGGCAAGTTGACTCATCTAGGGTTCTAGCTCATACAATCTCGAGGTAGATTAACTCTGTAATCCTCATACACATCAATATAATCAAGCATGACGTAGGGTTGTACCTCCTCAAGAGGGCCCGAAAATGGGTAAATATTGTCCCCTTCATCCCCTATAACCCATCGATGCAAGGTCCACAGCTAGGGACCCCCTACCCGAGATCCGCCGGTTTTGACAATGACATTGGTGCTTGCATTGAGAGTTTCGCTGTGAGATCACAAGAAGGATTGATGGCCTGCTTAATCATAAGCGATCGAATCAACAACGGGGACATTTTCATCCTCAGGCAGGTTCTTGCGTTCAACTGCTTCAAGTTGCGTGCCGACCCGACCGGCCACCTCGTCCAGATCACACGCTTCGACCCCATTCAGGAGATCAGGTTTGGGAGTCTTGAGTTGTTTGTAGATTCTCGGGGCGATCTTTCCCCCGGTAAGATCACTATTTTGTCCGATGAGCTCCAAAATCCCAAACCCTTGACTTCAGATCTCTTGACCGGCCATGACCTTGGTCCCCTCTTTGTCGGAGAGTTGGTTTGAGCCTGGATCTGACCTCAGCGCCCGGGCAACAACAAACGGCTATTGCCGAACACGTGTTTGTCGGTGCACTAGGACAGGGGTACCAAGTGCCCGTGACTTATGCACATGCAGTAGTAGCAAACCGACGAACGAAGCACAATCAAGGCCAAGCCCAAGACGGAGGAGCCCCACTACGAGGGATCAAGGAGCGCATCAAGGAGACCTAGTCTCCAGCAGAAGCAACCTACGCTGGCTAGGCGATGCTGACAAGGTCAAGACAACGGCACAGAACGGGCCCGAACCACGCCAGTCACGTCCCCGGTGCCTGTCGGGGACAGAGGCGCTCGCATCTTCAGGAACACCCGACAAGTTGTCCATCGACAGGCAAGAGCTGATCGACCACTACACCACCGCATCACAATGCCAGACAACTTTCAATGCGGTGTCGAGCCCCCAGGTGGTTAAGTGGCCCTCGCTAAGCATGTGGCGGCTTGTTGAGGACAGATTATGCCCATTTGATAGCCGACAAAAGCGTGTCAAGACATGGAGCAACAGTTACCTAAAGAGGTGGTAGAAGCTTACCGGGAATGCACCCCCGTGCGCCACCTAAGGCAACAATTATGTCATTTTGTCTTGAGTGCCAGAGTTAGGTATGATAGCACTGTTAGCTATCTAATCATATCTGTTTACCACTATGGACACACGTGAGCTATAAAAGGAGGCCCATGGCAACCTAGCACATGATTCAGACGCTAGAACATTTGTACACACATAGTAGCTCTCCACGGCAACCCCTGCTGGCGGAGAACGATGTGCGAGCTCTGTCTTCCCCAAATCAATCCACCAAAGTAGGAGTAGGGTTTTACGCTTCTCACCGTCCCGAACCTGGGTAAACGCCTCAAGTCCCATCATCGTGCTGCCTCATAGTTTCTGCTCTTTGTGCAACGCGATCTTCCCGCCGAACCACGAAGGGCCAACGGCCCCATAGGTGATCGAGTGCAACCAGCCCCGATAGCGTCCCTCACGGAAGCTACGGCGGTTAAATCTAAAAAACCATCAAGAGATTGATCAGGACATCCTCTCGATGTTGAACGAGACGCTCGACCGAAGCCAGTTGTTGAACATTGAAAGCACAATTGCTCCCTAGGGTGATTTTGATAATTGGTCACAACATATGCATCATTGGACTAATGTGTTTTCGAAGTATATTTTAGAAAAGTTCAAAAGATGCTATGGCTTAAGGTTTATGTGGAGATGCCCCATGATACAAGAAAGGAATAATATTGCCTCAAACTTCAAGCTAGAAGACTCTTCATTTTATATTTGTGAGAAATCTTTTTTGAGTCCATAGGAAAGCCAATACTGTTAAAAAGGGGGTGATGTAGTAAAATGGACTCATTGCTCAAATGCTCAAAGTTAGCCAACAAAACACTCAGTCATTTTCCCCACATATCCACTCTTTCAAGTTCCATATACACAAATTCAGTGTCACCAACATTGCCACATCAGACCTAACGAGTTTGAACCTAAGACAGAACCCTAGCCATTCCCACCAAATCGGTGCAACCGAAACTGCATCGGTGCTACTGAGTTTGGGTGACCAACATTCTGTTGCCAAGATACACAAAATCGGAATTTTCGAGTTTGAGTATCGGTGCCACCGAGTTTAGCCGTCAGACTGTTAGTCACGTTTTCAGTGCCACCGAGTTCTATATATCGGTCTCACCGAGATATAAAATTGCATACCTTTGTACTAATCGGTACCACCGAGTTGTCCAGTTCGGTGTCACCGAGTTTTACCTTTTGTGTGTAACAGTTGGATTTTGGCTGTTGCCTATATATACCCCTTCACCCACCTCTCATTCGTGGGAGAAGCACTCGGAACACACACTTCATCTCTAGATCCATTTCTGAGAGAGAACCACCTACTCATGTGTTGAGACCAAGATATGCCAATCCAATCATTTGAAACTTGATCTCTAGCCTCCCCAAACTGCTTTCCACCAAATCAACCTCTCATACCCAGGCATATTCTATGACAGAGATATTTGTGTTGAGGAGACTATCTTTAGAAGCACAAGAGCAAGGATTTCATTGATCTACCCCATCTATTACGTTTTGGAGGGTGGTGCCTCCTAGATTGGTTAGGTGTCGCTTGGGAGCCTCCTACTTCGTGTTGTGGAGTTGAAACAACATGTTTGTAAGGGCAAGGAGATCGCCTACTTCGTGAAGACCTACCGTGACTAAGAAAAGTCCTCCGTGGACAGAAGTCGTGGTGGGATAGACAAGATCACTTCCTTGTGGACCCTCGATGGAGCCCTCCGTGGATTCTCGCAGCCGTTACCGTTCGTGGGTTGAAGTCCCCACTAACATGGACGTACGATAGCGCCACCTATCGGAACCATGCCAAAAATCGCCGTGTTAACCATATGCGTTTGATCTCCCTACTTTACTCCTCTAATTTATACTTGCATGTTTTATGTTCCAAGTAATACTATTAAAACTGCATGTGTAGGGTGTGCTTGACTTGTTATAACTATCATAACTGCCTCTCAAGTAAAATTGGGAAAAGGCAAAAAAATTATCTTGTCAAGTAGTCTAATCACCCTCTCTAGACATACTTTCGATCGTACAAGTGGTATCAGAGCTTTGGTCTCCATTTCATTGGTTTAACAACCTAGGAGATTATGGCATCTAGTGAGAGAAATTACCATTCTAGAGGTCCTTACTTCGATGGAACTAATTTTGCTAGTTGGAAGCATAAAATGAAAACGCACATACTTGGCTTTAATCTTCATGTTTGGGCTATCATTCGTGTTCGTGTGCAAGGTAACTTCTTTGGAGAAGGGAATGAACCAGATCGTGATGCGATGACGGATGAACTGAAGATGTTGCAACTTAATGCTCAAGCCTGCGATATCATCTTCAAGTGCCTTTTCCCCCGAAGAATTCAACAAAATCAGTCGTCTTGATAATGCAAAAGAGATTTGGGATACTTTGGTTGATATACATGAAGGTATTGATTCTGTCAGAGAATCTAAATTGGATGTGCTTCAAAGTCAACTTGACAAGTTCAAGTTGAAGGATGGTGAAGGAGTCACTGATAACCCACAAGTATAGGGGATCAATTGTAGCCTTTCTCAATAAGTAAGAGTGTCGAACCCAACAAGGAGCTAAAGGTAGGACAAATATTCCCTTAAGTTCTATCGACCACCGATACAACTCTACGCTCACTTTACGTTCGCTTTACCTAGAACAAGTATGAAACTAGAAGTACCTTGTAGGAGTGGTAAGATAGGCTTGCAAGAAAAGAAAGAGCACGTAAATAAAAACTAGGGGCTGCCAGTAACAAGTACGTTAGTTTAACGAGTGTGGAAAAGTGGTGGTAGGAGTTGCGAAATTGTCCCTAAGCAATTGACTACGTTACCAGACCGATAGCAAGTTTTATGTGGGAGAGGCCACTACTAGCATGTCATCCCTTACATGGAATTCTATGCACTTATGATTGGAACTATTAGAAAGCATCTGCAACTACTAACGTTCGTTAAGGTAAAATCCAACCATAGCAATAAGATATATTGGTCCCCCTTCAATCCCGCATGCATCAATTTCTATGCTAGGTTGAAGCTTCTGTCACCCTTGCCCTCCAATACATAGTCCTATCAACATACTGTTAACCCTATGGTGTTATCCATGCACGCGCTCATATGATGGGCACCAAAGTTCAACAACATAACCACAAACAAATTAAACCAATCATAGCAATTCATCAATCACCGATAGGACAACGAAAATCTACTCAGACATCATAGGATGGCAACACATCATTGGATAATAATATGAAGCATAAATCACCATGTTCAAGTAGAGGGTACAGCGGGTTGCGGGAGAGTGGACCGCTGAATATATATCGGGGAAGGTGATGGAGGTGTTGGTGAAGATGACGAAGGTGTTGGTGTAGATCGCCGTCACACGATGATGTCCCGGGCGGCGTTCCGGCACCGCTGGGAGAGAGAGGGGGAGAGGGGTTTCCCCTAGATGGGAGAAGGGTTTCCCCTCTGCTCCATGGTCTCCACGGCGGCGGAGGGGCGAGAGCCCCTCCGAGATTGGATCTCTCTCTCTGTGTCCTTCTCCTTCTGTGCTCCCAGATTCTGCCTTTCACCGATTCTTAAATTCCCGGAGATCCGCAACTCCGATTGTGCTGAAATTTAACACGATTTTCTTCCGGATATTATCTTTCTTGCGGCGAAAGAAGGGCCCCAACCGCCTTAGGGATTGGTCACAAGCCTACCAGCCACGCCCTAGGCGGGGGCCGCGCCTCCTGGGCTTGTGACCTCCTCGGGCATCGTTTCGCGTAGATTCTTCTTCCCAAAAATCATAAATATTCCAAAAAAAATCCCCATAGGTTTTTATTGTGTTTGGACTTCGTTTGGTATGGATAATCTGCGAAAGAAAAAACATGCAACAAACAGGAACTAGCACTGGGCACTGGATCAATATGTTAGTCCCAAAAATAGTATAAAAAGTTGCCAAAAGTATATGAAAGTTGTAGAATATTGGCATGAAACAATCAAAAATTATAGATACGATGGAGACGTATCAGCATCCCCAAGCTTAATTCATGCTCGTCCCCGAGTAGGTAAATGATAAAAATAGATAATTTTGATGTGGAATGCTACCTAGCATAATCTCGATCATATAATCTAATCATGGCATGAATACTAAAGCACGAGTGATTTGAAGCAGTAGTCTATCATTTGACATAAAGACAATAATATTTCAAGCATACTAACAAAGCAATCATGTCTTCTCAAAATATCATGGCCAAAGAATGTTTTCCCTACAAAATCATATTGTCTGGCTATCTCCATCTTCCCCACACAACGTATTTAAATCATGCACAACCCCGGTTTTAGCCAAGCAATTGTTTCATACTTTAGTGTTCTCAAACTTTTTCAACTTTCACGCAATACATGAGCGCGAGCCATGGACATAGCACTATAGGTGGAATAGAATATGGTGGTTGTGAAGAAGACAAAAAGGAGGAGATAGTCTCACATCAACTAGTCGTATCAACGAGCTATGGAGATGCCCATCAATAGATATCAATGTGAGTGAGTAGGGATCGCCATGCAACAGATGCACAAGAGCTATAAGTGTATGAAAGTTCAAAAAGAAACTAGTGGGTGTGCATCCAACTCGCTTTCTCACAAAGACCTAGGGCAATTTGAGGAAGCCCTTCATTGGAATATACAAGCCAAGTTCTATAATGAAAATTTGCCACTAGTATATGAAAGTGACAACATAGGAGACTCTCTATCATGAAGATCATGGTGCTACTTTGAAGCACAAGTGTGGTAAAGGATAGTAGCATTGTCCCTTCTCTCTTTTCTCTCATTTTTTATTTTTATTTTTTTCCCTTTTTTTGGTGGGCTTCTTTGGCCTCTTTTTTTTATTTGGTATTCATTGGCCTCTTTTATTACTTCCTCACATGGGACAATGCTCTAATAATGATGATCATCACACTTTTATTTACTTACAACTCGATATTTAGAACAAAATATGACTCTATATGAATGCCTCCGGTGGTGTACCGGGATGTGCAATGATCTAGCATAGCAATAACATCAAAAAACGGACAAGCCATGAAAACATCATGCTAGCTATCTTACGATCATGCAAAGCAATATGACAATGATGGTGCGTGTCATAATAAATGGAACGATGGAACTTGCATGGCAATATATCTCAGAATGGCTATGGAAATGCCATAATACGTAGGTATGGTGGCTGTTTTGAGGAAGGGTATATGGTGGGTGTAATGCACTGGCGAAAGTTGTGCGGTACTAGAGAGGCTAGCAATGGTGGAAGGGTGAGAGTGCGTATAATCCATGGACTCAACATTAGTCATATAGAACTCACATACTTATTGCAAAAGTCTATTAGTCATCGAAACAAGGTACTACACGCATGCTCCTAGGGGAAGGGTTGGTAGGAGTTAACCATCGCGCGATCCTGACTTCCACACAAAGGATGACAATCAATAAATAAATCATCCTCCGACTTCGTCACATAACGGTTCACCATACATGCATGCTACGGGAATCACAAACCTTAACACAAGTATTTCTACGAATACACAATTACTCACTAGCATGACTCTAATATCACATCTTCATGTCACAAAACTATTGCAAGGAATCAAACATATCATATTCAATGATCTACAAGTTTTATGTAGGATTTTATGACTAACCATGTGAATGACCAACTCCTGTTAACTCTCTAAATAGGTATAAGTGAAGCATGAGAGTTTAATTCTTTCTACAAAAGATATTCCACACTCTAACAAATATAAGTGAATCAAAAGAGCATTCTACAAATGGCGGTTTTCTATGTGTAGGGAAACACGCAATGCAAACTTCAAATGATATAAGTGAAGCACATGAAGCATTCTATAAAGCCATACTCAAAAGATATAAGTGAAGTGCAAAGAGCATTATATAAATCAACCAAGGACTATATCATACCAGCATGGTGCATAAAATAAAAAGGAAAAATAAACACCAAAGACGCTCCAAGCATTTGCACTTATCATGTGACGAATAAAAATATAGCTCCGACTAAAATTACCGATAGATTGTAGACGAAAGAGGGGATGCCTTCCGGGGCATCCCCAAGCTTAGACGCTTGAGTCTTCCTTGACTATTACCTTGGGGTGCATCGGTAATCCCCAAGCTTAAGCTCTTTCCTCTCCTTATTCCTTCATCCATCATGGTCTCACCCAAAACTTGAAAACTTCAATCACACAAAACTCAACAAAACTTCGTGAGATCCGTTAGTATAATAAAGTAAATCACCACTTTAAGTATTGTTGTGAACTCATTACAAATTCATATTATCATTATATCTACTGTAATCCAACTTCACCGTGGTTCATACCCCCCGATACTACCCATAGATTCATCAAAATAAGAGAACAATGCATAGAAAACAGAATCTATCAAAAACAGAACAGGCTGTAGTAATCTGAACTTATACCATACTTCCGATATTCCAAAAATTCTGAAAAATTGTGAAAATTAGGGAACTTTTCATATCAATCATCAGTAAAAAGAATAAACTCAAAAGCTCTTTCTGGATAGGAATTAAAAATAATTTCATGAGTACAAAGTTTCTGTCTTTTTCAGCATGATCAAACAACTATCACCCAAACTAATCATAAAGGCTTTACTTGGCACATTATTTGTATAATACAATGGAATTGTACAAGGGGATAATTATTTTTGCGAGAAACTTCCATGAAAAATTCTACATTGTTTCCATGGTCATGAACACAAGTGTTCAAGGTCGACCCTCACTTCCGCAATGCATCACCTTTCAATCGCTTCTCTTTTTGAAAAA
Organism: Hordeum vulgare subsp. vulgare; assembly: GCF_904849725.1. Lineage (NCBI taxonomy): Eukaryota > Viridiplantae > Streptophyta > Magnoliopsida > Poales > Poaceae > Hordeum > Hordeum vulgare. The sequence continues at coordinate 152,504,149 of NC_058522.1, read as the reverse complement.
GTTTTAAGTTCCCCTCTATATTTTTTGTTTTTAAACTATATAAAATCACTCAATAGAAATAAATGACTCTATAAAACTTCCGGGTTGTCTCCCAGGCAGCGCTTTCTTTAAAGCCATTAAGCTAGGCAGAAAGTGCTCAAGTAATGGATCCACCCGGATCCCAAGGTATATCAAAGGCAATTTTAATTAACAATGATTTGTAATTTAGTACTGAGCACAAGGTAACATATATCATGCAATGACAAAGTCTAACTCTCTTCGTATGCATTGGCATGTCATAAAAGAACAATTCATGCACAACAAGTAAACGCCAATACATAGCATAAGCAGTTTCTTGCAATCTTATCGTATTGGAAACATAGAGAGGTGGAGATGTAGTTCCTCTCTCATAATAATTGCAAGTAGGAGCAGCAAGCACATGCATATTATATTCATCAAAATTATCATGTCTAATAGTAGAAGGCAAACCATCTATGTAATCCCTAATAAGAGCAAACTTCTTCGATATAGTGTAGTTGGGAGAGTTCAAAAAGATAATAGGACTATCATAAGTGGGTGCGATAGCAACAATTTCATGTTTAACATAAGGAACTATAGCAAGTTCATCTTCATAAGCATCATTCATATTGTCATCATGGCCACAAGCATAGCAAGCATCAAGTTCATCAAAAAGGGATATTTCAAACAAATCCAAGGCATCATAGCAATCAACATAGCATTCATCCTTCGGTAAGAACGAAGGGAAATTAAACAATGTATGAGTTGAAGAGTTACTCTCATTAGAAGGTGGGCACGGGTAGCTAGTCCGCTCTTCCTCCTTTTTTTCTTCGCTCTCCTCGTCATCTTTTTCATCTAATTAGCTCACAGTTTCAGCATTTTCTTCTTCCATAGTTTCCTGCAAAATATTAGTCTCTTCTTGGGCAGCGGAGAATTTCTCCATAAATCGATAAATATGGGCATTATATTCATAATTAGTATAACAATAACAAAGCATAACCAAATTTTCAGATCGGTAAGCAGCATCATCGTTATCATCACACCTTCTAAACAGAGCTTCAATTTCATAAGCACCCATAAAAGCAACAAACTCTTCTATTTGTTCCACATCATAGTAATCATATATACCATTAACATAAGAAGCCAAGGTTTCATTAGCATTAAATTTACAGGAAAAGGGAAGGTGTTGAGCCTTCATCCTAGAGCAACAAGTAACATCATATCTCGAGCATAGGTCCCAAGCATACCATTTCAACATATGAATTTGATCCCTTAATAGTTTCCCTTTTTGAGTCAAGCGATAATCCCTCAAGTATTCACGTTGATCCAACATGTATCCCATTGTATAATTGAATGGGGTTTTCTCAGGATTATCAAATAAGTGCATAATATTTTCCACATAGCGAGCATTGAGGGTTTTAGGAGGTTCCCCATCTCCATGAGTAGCAAGTACACCTAATTTTTTTGGTATTTCGTGTTCCATATCCATAACTAAAGATAGAGAACAACTTAGAACAACAAATAAATCTACTTAGTTATAAAGAAAACAAGCACACACGAGAATATTCACCCCACGCTATTGCTCCCTGGCAACAATGCCAGAAAAAGGTCTTGATAACCCACAAGTATAGGGGATCAATTTTGGCCTTTCTCGATAACTAAGAGTGTCGAACCCAACAAGGAGCTAAAGGTAGGACAAATATTCCCTCAAGTTCTATCGACCACCGATACAACTCTACGCACACTTTAAATTCGCTTTACCTAGAACAAGTATGAAACTAGAAGTACCTTGTAGGAGTGATAGGGTAGGCTTGCAAGAAAAGAAAGAACACGTAAATAAAAACTATGGGCTTCTAGAAACAAGTACATTAATTTAACGAGTGTGGAAAAGTGGTGGTAGGAGTTACGGAATTGTCCCTAAGCAATTGACTACGTTACTAGACCGATAGCAAGTTTTATGTGGGAGAGGCCACTGCTAGCATGTTATCCCTTACTTGGAATTCTATGCCTTATGATTAGAACTATTAGCAAGCATCTGCAACTACTAACGTTCATTAAGGTAAAACCCAACCATAGCAATAAGATATATTGGCCCCCTTCAATCCCGCATGCATCAATTTCTATGCTAGGCTGAAGCTTCTATCACCCTTGCCCTCCAATACATAGTCCTATCAACATACACTAACCCTATGGTGTTATCCACGCACGCGCTCATATGATGGGCACCAAAGGACAGCAACATAACCACAAGAAAATTAAATCAATCATAGCAATTCATCAATCACCGATGGGACAACGAAAATCTACTCAGACATCATAGGATGGCAACACATCTTTGGATAATAATATGAAGCATAAAGCACCATGTTCAAGTAGAGGGTACAACGGGTTGCGGGAGAGTGGACCGCTGAATATAGATGGGGGAAGGTGATGGAGGTGTTGGTGAAGATGACGGAGGTGTTGGTGTAGATCGCCGGCAAATGATGATGTCCCGGCCGGCGTTTCGGCGCCGCCGGGAGAGAGGGGGAGAGAGCCCCCCTTCTTCTTCTTCTTCCTTGACCTCCTCCCTAGATGGGAGAAGGGTTTCCCCTCTGGTCCATGGTCTCGATGGCAGCAGAGGGGCGAGAGCCCCTCCGAGATTGGATCTCTCTCTCTCTGTGTCCTTCTATTCCTGCGCTCCCAGATTCTGCCTTTCACCGTTTCTTAAATTCCCAGAGATCCGTAACTCTGATTGGGCTGAAATTTTAACACGATTTTCTTGCGGATATTATCTTTCTTGCGGCGAAAGAAGGGCCCAAAACGCTTTAGAGATTGGTCACAAGCCTGCCAGCCCTGCCCTAGGCGGGGGCCACGCCACGTGGGCTTGTGACCTCCTCGGGCATCGTTTCGCGTAGATTCTTCTTTCCAAAAATCATAAATATTCCAAAAAAAATCCCCATAGGTTTTTTATTACGTTTGGACTTCGTTTGGTATGGATAATCTGGGAAACAAAAAACATGCAACAAGCAGGAACTAGCACTGGGCACTGGATCAATATGTTAGTCCCAAAAATAGTATAAAAAGTTGCCAAAAGTATATGAAAGTTGTAGAATATTGGCATGAAACAATCAATAATTATAGATACGATGGAGACGTATCAGTCGCTGAAATGTACTCTAGGCTAACTGTCATCACCAACGAGATTGTCGGCTTAGGAAGCGAAGAGATGACCGACAAATTCATCATCAAGAAGATACTTAGAGCTCTTGATGGCAAGTATGACACGGTGTGCACATTGATCCAAATGATACCAAATTACAAAGATCTCAAGCCAACTGAAGTCATTGGTAGGAGTCTTCCTCATGAGATGTCACTCAAAGACAAGGATGAGCCGCACAACAAGTCAAGCGGTGCTTATAAAGCTTCATGCGATCCTCCCGCTAGTTCAAAACACAATCTTGTCACTGATGAAGAGATAAGCCTCATGGTCAGGAAATTCAACAAGTTCTACAAGAGTAGAGGCAATGATAGAAGCTCAATTCAAGACATGATGAGAAGCATTCGTCTAGTCGTGACCAAAACTGCTACAATTTGTGGAAGCTCGGACACTACTCAAATGATTGCTCGCCTCCCTACAAAAGAAGAGAAGAGTCATCTCGAAGACGAAGCTCAAGAGATGAGTCCCCTCACAGAGAGAGAAGGAGTAGAGAAGATCACTATGAACGAAGACACTCACGGAGAGGCAAGGTATCGGAGAAGAAGGACAAATACACCAAGAGCAGTTCAAGAAGAAGACATCAAGCTCATGTTGGTGAATGGGGTTCTGGCTCCGAATCTGATCACCACTCTGAGAGAAGCTATCACTCCCACTCGGACTATAGTTAAGATGAAGGTGTTGTCGGCATTGCACTTGTTTCCTCCAACCCCTACGACTTATTTTATTCACCAAATGAGGGAGTCACAAAATGCTTCATGGATAAAGGCCGCAAGGTATCAAACCCAGACTATCTTGATTTAAATAGTGATGAGGATGACTTGTTAGGAGAAGATGACTTGCTTCTAGATAAAACTAGTGATTGCACTGAAAATGAACTTGCTATTTATCATGCTAGTCAAGAGAAATCGAATGATGACAATAAGAAAGAGATTGAACAACTAACTCAAGAATTAAAAACTCTTAACTTAGCTCATGAGACTACCCTAGAAGATCATAGAGAGCTTGCAAGAACCCATGAGAAGCTACGCTTCGAGAAGCTCAATTTGGAGCAAGAGCATGAGTTCTTAAAAGCAATCAATGATGATCTTCGAAAGAAGAGTTCTTCTTATATAGCCAAACGATTACTGTTGTCTAATTTTGTTCCACAAGTTAAGCCTAAGAACACTAGTAACAAAGGCAAGAAGGTTTATTCATCTAGTAACAACAATGCTAAAGCTAAATCCAATAATGTTGTTGCTAGTAACTCTATTGATTCCACTAACGATTATCTTAGCCAAGTTACACTTGAGCAAGAAAATGATTTATTGAAAGGTATTATAGAGAGAGGTGTCTTCAAGAGTCTTGCCGGAAGTAAGCAATTCGACGAAATTGTGTGCAAGCAAGGAGGACATCGGAAGAGACAAGGTGTTGGCTATTTCAACGTCAACAGAGATGTTTGGGAAGAAGGTCCATATCCCACTCCCAAGTTTGTTCCCCAAGAGGAGAAGTCCACTCCTTACGAAGGAACAAGCTCACAAGATGACCTTCCACCACAAGACCACAAAGGCATGGGAAAGCTTCAAGATGACATTGACCTATTTGAAGAAGAACCCCAAGCCAAGGTCAAGTGGGTTACCAAGGATGCTACTAGCTGTACCTCAACAAGTGCTACAGCAACTCCAAGGATCCCCATCAATTTGGTGTGGATTCCCAAGAGGAAGAACTAGAATTTCTTGAGGGGTGACTCTGCCGATGAAATTCACTCTTATTCATTTTTGCAAGAACTATATGCAATCAACCTCAACCTTATGCATTAGTTCAAGGAGTCACACATTCCCTCAAAGGTAAGCAAGGAACTAGGTAATCAATGCATCTTTGGACATCATCCTATTTGTGCTTCACTCCATGTCCATAGATATACTTGCATATGTTCCCTTTTTCTTTGGGACTAACCCATGTAGGTGAGCAGAGTATGAAAACAACAAGGATTGCTCCCAACTCAAGATGATCTTCATCAACTTTGAGCATCCACCACTACTTCACCTACTTGAAGTCTTCCACGACGAAACCCAAGGTTAGTTGATCCCTGTTTGTGGGGATATCATATCAAGGGGGAGATTTACTCTAAGACTTGCGTATAAGCATCTCCTAGGGATATGAACACATTAATGCTTATGTAAAAGTGGTAACACCACTTGTGCTTAACGATGAGTATGACCTATGATTAAGTATTCTTGCTTGGCTCCTATGTCAATATACTCATATATAGATGATTTTGTCATTGCCCAAGTGCTTGATAGCTGCTAGGATGTTTGTGCATGTTCACTATGTTTCTATCATCATTCTTATTGTGTGAGCATGATTGGTCTGCAAGAATTTAATCATGCGAGGACATCCAATTGTGGTTATTTGGCTTTTGATTTATCTTTTGCAAATTGGATGGACAAGAACGTCTAGGACCCTTCTCTAGCTATCTATGCTATCTCATCTCAAGTTCCATTCATGCTTCATCACAAAACTTGAACAATCACTTGTCGACCCCTCTGTGTGGAGGTGCACTCAGAGTTCAGTAACGCCAAAGGGCGCCTTCCAAAACCTCTTTGAAAAACTCGGTGTGACCAACTCCACAAACTCGGAGCCACCGATTTTCCAAAGTTGATCAGGTTTTCCCATCTCAGTACCACCGAAATCGCCAACTCGGTTACACCGAGTTTCCGTCTCTACTAACAGTTAAGGAACTCGGTGACACTGATTTTTCCATCTCGGTGACACTAACAGCGCACGGGTATATATACCTGTGGACCGAACCTTTTTATTTCACATGTTCAAACGGTTCGTTCCTCAAACCTTTGCTGCCTCCCGAGACCCCAGGTCATCGCCTTGACTCCCTGAGCGCCGCCATCACTAGGATTCGCCGCCATCGACACAACTTGCCCCGCCGTCGTCGACGTAGCCGAACCGCCGCCAAGTTAGGGTATGGTTCGATTTCCTTTGCGTTCCCCATCTGATTCTTACGCATTGGGACATATTTTTCTTCTTTACACCATGTGCAAATACTCCTATCCACGAGACAAATCTCGTACAGTAGAAGAAGTAGAAATTCTGGATCTGATCTACCGCAGAATGCAACTCGGTGAGACCGAGTTTGTAAAATTGGTTCCACCTATTTCTGTTTTAGGGTTCCTAAGAAGCAACTCGGTGAGACCGAGCAGCTATTTTCGGTGCCACCGAAAATGACTACCAAGTTTTTGTTAAACGAGATTGTCTTCTCGGTTTCTTCGAAAACGCCAACACGGTGCCATCGATTTACATCTTGTAGAAGATCATACCCTAAGTTTCAGACTTCAAATTTATAAAAAAAATATCTAAATTTTGTGATGCTCATCCATTCTATCTTTCATATATCCACTTCACAGGTTTTTCTATTTGCTGCTGAGCTTGTCAGTCAGTATGTCAGGATCAGATGACAGTCAGAATAATTTCAGAGAGCAAAGTGTTGACTTGGAAGCTGGTACTAGTCCAGAGAGGACTGCTTCAGACCCTAGTAGTCCCAGTTCCCATGGCTTGCCCCCAACCAGCCACCAGGCAAAAGAGGAAAATAGTTTGTGATGAGGAAGACTCAGATTTTATGCGTGAAGAAACTTCAGCCCCTCCTAAGGCTCCTCCAAGGAAAGCTGTCGGGAAGATATCTGCCAGTACTGCTGAATAGAGCGCACCTGAGTATGTCTGGAAGGGCAAAGCTGTTGCCAAGGATGCACCTGCAAAGAAGGCTGGTGTAAAGAGGCCGAGGAAGAGAACTATACATCTTGTTGGCAGAAAGACTTCTATGATTGAAGACCCAGAAGAAGCTTCTGAGGAGATCCCAGATCCTCCCAAGAAGAAGAAGATGATGGGAGATGCACTGAAGTCTGCTCCAAAGCCTGCTGCTAAAGCAAAGAAGGATGTAGCTTCCAGGAATACCACCAGAGATGTACCTACAGCTGCTAAGGGCAAAGGCCCTGCATCTAGTGCCCATCCTACAGAAGAGGAAGAAGATGAGAATGTTCCAGTTCTCAGCAAGCTCAGACCATACGTACCACTCCACAATGATGCTCATCCTATAGTAGTAGACATGAAGAAGAGGAAGGATGTCGGATTGAGAAAGTGGAGAGCTGCTGATCCATATGATGTCAGAAGAAGAACTGTTGTTGATCCAAGGTTACACACCAGGGAACAACAAGATTTTTCTAAGACTGTCTTGTATGACAAGAGTCCTCTCGTGAGTGACATGAGGTATGTCTACTGGGCATACATCGAGGAGAATGAGAATTTCTTTCCACGTGTTTAAGAGAATTTCAAAGCAGTTAACATGGAAGATTATGTTGGGAAGGAAATGACCCCATGGAATGACGAGATAATCTTGCAATTCTATGCAACTGTTCATTTCTATGAAGACTCTCTAGTCTAGATGACTCATGGTCATAGGTATGACGCTACAATTGTTGAATGTGCTGCTATCATTGGTGTTCCCAAGCAGGAAGAAGCAGATGTAGATGTATATGCAGATGCTAAGAAGAATCACAACTCTATGGCCAACATGTACAAGACTATTCCACATCAGTACTTGGCGAGTCACAAGCTTGGCTCAGTATATTTTCTTTAAGCTGGTATTCTCACGACAAACACTATACTGCGATACACTCTCATGCCTAAGTCAGGAGATGAGAAGATGATCAGAGGATGTTCAATCAACCTGCTGCACCTACTTGATACCCATACGAGATTTAGAGTGATGGACTTGATTGTTGAGATTATCCGAAGGACTCTGCGGATCAAAAGAGATCCCGTGGATATGCACCCTATAATCAGATGCTCATCAATGCCAAGATAGGCAAGCATGCATATCTACTTGATCGTCATCATCTACCTCTTCAACCTGAATTTAAAGATAATGAGGTTGTGATGGATGGCAATGATCCCAACTCAGCTGCAGCAAGAATGGCAGTAGAGGCAGCAGAGGCTGAAGCTGCTAGAAAAAGGCCACCTCCAGTTCCACAGTTCAGAACTCAAGCTGAGAAAATGGCATTTCTTGTAAGCATTGTCCAAGTCATGTAGAAGAACATTCAAGAGATTATGCAAAATCAGAAGAGCCTTGAGAGAGTTGTGGAGAGAAAATTCCACAACATGGATGTAAAGGTAACTGAGTTGACTACCATTGTCAGAAAGCTTCAACATGAAGTTGACTCTGTGGAGATTCCACACTCAGAAGATGAAGATGACGATGATGATGACGAGGATGAGTCTCCTCCTCCAACTACTACACAGTTCAGCAAAAGGCCCCGATCAGTTGTTATTCCTGCTCCAGAGACAAGACAGACATCTTCAACACAAGCTTCAGCACCAGCTCCAGCTCAAGCTCCTTCAGTATCAAGTCCTCCAGCTCCAAGGACGTCAGCAGAAGCCTTCGCCGATGCTGTTTTCTCAACTCCATCATGAGCTGCCCAGAGAGACGAGTAGTTCTATACTTTTGAACTTTTTGGTAACTTGTTGCCAAATGGGGAGAAATGTATAGATCAAAGACTTCATGTGAGGGAGAGATTTTTACTTTATTTTCTGTCGTTTGGTTTTAAAAACTTTGGTTTAGTGGATGACTTTATCCTATATGTGTGTGATCGTACACTTTATCATGTGTGATGCTATGATATTATCTTTTAGCTATTCTTGTGATGATCACTCACTTATCTTGTTTGTGTCATGTGCATTGCTATTCTTTTACGCACCACCAAGATGTATGTGACATGGGAGAGTAACCCATGATCCTAATCGATTGTGCATTTGCGTTCAAATGCAAATTTTAAATAATGCACAAATTTAGGGGGGCTCTCTTTTTTCACATACTTCTCAAAGCATCGATGCTAATCATTGACTATATCTTTTGTCGAAACTTTGGTCTATATGTTGTCATCAATTACCAAAAAGGGGGAGATTGAAAGCACAATTGCTCCCTAGGGTGGTTTTGATAATTGATCATAACATATGCATGATTGGACTAATGTGCTTTCCAAGTATATTTCAGAAAAGTTCAAAAGATGCTATGTGGAGATGCCCCATGATGCAAGAAAGAATAATATTGGCTCAAGCTTCAAGTTAGAAGACTCGTCATTTTATATTTGTGAGAAATCACTTTTGAGTCCATAGGAAAGCCAATACTATTAAAACGGGGTCAGGTAGTAAAATGAACTGATTGCTCAAATGCTCAAACTTAGCCAACAAAACACTGAGTCATTTTCCCCACATATCCAGTCTGTCAAGTTCCACATACACAAATTCGGTGTCACCAACATTGCCACATCGGACCCACCGATTTTGAACCTAAGACAGAACCCTATCCATTCCCACCTAATCGGTGCAACCGAAACTGCATCGGTGCTATCGAGTTTGGGTGACCAACATTCTGTTGCCGAGATACACAATATCGGAATTTCCGAGTTTGAGTATCGGTGCCACCGAGTTTGGCCATCTGACCGTTTGTCCATTTTTGGTGCCACCGAGTTCTATATATCGTTCTCATCGAGATTCAAAAGTTCACACCTTTGTACTAATCGGTACCACTGAGTTGTCCACTTTGGTGTCAACGAGTTTGCACTTTTGTGTGTAACGGTTGAATTTTGGCTACTGCCTATATATACCCCTTCACCCACCTCTCATTCGTGGGAGAAGCACTCAGAACACACACTTCATTTCCAGATCCATTTTCTGAGAGAAAACCACCTACTCATGTGTTGAGACCAAGATATTCCAATCCAATCATTCGGAACTTGATCTCTAGCTCCCCAAAATGCTTTCCACCAAATCAACCTCTCCTACCCATGCATATCCTCTAAGAGAGAGATTTATGTTGAGGAGACTATCTTTAGAAGAACAAGAGCAAGGAGTTCATTGATCTACCCCATCTATTATATTTTGGAGGGTGGTGCCTCCTAGATTGGTTAGGTGTCTCTTGGGAGCCTCCTACTTCGTGTTGTGGAGTTGAACCAAGATGTTTGTAAGGGCAAGGAGATCGCTTACTTTGTGAAGATCTGCCGTGAGTAAGGCTAGTCCTCCGTGGACAGAAAGCCGTGGTGGGATATACAAGGCCGCTTCTTTGTGGACCCTTCCTGGGTGGAGCCCTCCGTGGATTCTCGCAGTCGTTACCCTTCGTGTGTTGAAGTCTCCACTAACATGGACGTACGATAGCGCCATCTATCAGAACGATGCCAAAAAATGACGTGTCAACCTTATGCGTTTGAGCTCCCTACCTTACTCCTCTACATTACACTTGCATGTTTTACTTTCCGCTGCGATACTATTAGAACTGCATGTGTAGGGTGTGCTTGACTTGTTATAACTGTCGTAACTGCCTCTCAAGTAAAATTGGGAAAAGGCAAAAAAATTATCTTGTCAAGTAGTCTAATCACCCCCCCTCTAGACATACTTTCGATCCTACAAACATCGCGGACGACCTGAGCCCAACTATACTCTGATCGGTTCAGACGTGGATTAAGAGAACTTTTAGGGCCCACCCACCACCCACTTGGTAGACACTATCGAATACTTAACCGACATGTTGTATTACGCCTCCGAGGAGATTGAGGACATGGATGATGAGGCCGATGACCCCGTCCATGTAAATAGCGGACGGTGGACTGCCACCTCCACCTACGACGTCTACATGGTGGACACACCCGACAACGGTGATGATCATACCCCCAAACAAAACAGTGATAAGTTCGGGGACAAGCAATCAAAATGCCAAAGGCAGTGTAAACAAGCCAAGGCGAACAAAGGAAGGGGGGCTGTCGTGGTTTTTATCACGGGATATGTCCTTGTGCAAGGACTTTGGTGTGAGGCCATCACACTATCTGGCGGCTTGAGAGGGGTTGGTCGGAATTGAGAGACGCGACTTTACCTGTAACACCCTTTGTTTAGCTTTCCTGACTAATTGACTTATTTCAAAAATTGGGACCAATTATTTTTTTTGTGAATGCTTATCATGCTTGAAGTGACTATTATTTGCTTGCTTGCTTGTATGCTTGTGATTAACTCTCAACAAATTCTATTACTCTCCAGACTCACCTCCTTAGCCCATATTCTCCTACCTAATGATCATGCCATGTGTTTAGGACCAGAAAATATCTTTACCAAATATTATTTTTACCAAAATCCATTCCTTTGAATTAAGCCTTCAAAACCCCTCAGATGAGGTTTGTACTACAAGTCCTCAAATTAAGGAATTTATTTTGCACCTTATTTTATTTAAAACCTATTATCAAATGTCTCCCAAAGATCACAATATTATTATTTTAAAAGTTATTTTATTTAAATGCCTTTCTGTGAGGCCAGAAGTGGTCTCTTATGAAGGGAAGTTATGTTTATCGCTTTCAAAATATTTGAGAAAACTCAATGGATATATTTATTCCTTATATATGAGTTTCAACACATGGTTATGTTCAAAATATTGGGCAAACCCCTCCAAAACCCTTCTTGCCTATTTCAATCTTTTGGAATATTTCTATAAGAAATATTCTCAATAAATTCCAGTAAAATTCCAGCATGTCACCTATGATATATTTCATGATCTTGCGAAGTTTCATCTCAATCCAAGTTGATTTTACTCCCCTAATTATTCTAAAACCCTATTTGTTCAGATCCAAATTTGAGCAACTCTACATTGTCAAATGTTTCCAATTGTGCTCAGATTTGGTGGGCATGTTCTAATACTCCAATAATGCATCCACACAAGTGATGCATCAATGATAATAGAGGAACTTGTCCCAAGCCCCTCAAAACCCTGTTTGTTGATTTCTAACGTTGGCAAATTTTACATTATAAAGTTTCTCCAATTGACCCCAAACTTTTTGGGCATGCCTTAATGCTCAAATAACGCCCCACACCAAATATTGGATTTGTGGGAATTGATTGGAATAAGATTGTAAGCAGAAAACTATTTCTGCCCATTTCAAGGGTTTTCCAAGTCTACATTGGAAACCTTTTCCAACACATCCCAAATTTGGTGTACAAGCTTATTTACATCTATTATTTGATCCTGTTAAGTTTCATATCCATTGAAGTCCATCTGATTGCTCTGCCACTCATCAAACACCTTGTGTGCATTCACTTTATTGGCTACTTTGGCCCCTTCCACTTTAACCCTTGAGCTCAACTCTCTACCACAGCTTCATATAGTTACATTTTACCTCGAGTAACATTTCCATGGCCACTGGTAAATTATTGGAGAGAGGCTCCATGTATCTATTCCTCATTTTACCTTTGGAATCACCATCTTCACCCCTCTTGTCCCACTTCTTCTTAAGCCAAAGCCCGCACCTCTTGCCAAAGGGTTCCAAGCACCCCAAGGTATAGTTTCAAGCCAGGAGATGGCATGCTCATGTGGAGAAAATGAGCAGCACATCCTCATATTGATTTCTGGCTGAAAGGTAGCTTTGTACAACAAGTGCTAGCTACACTTCCTTGCTTTAGCTGAAACTTTGAAAAAATGTAGTCCTTCCATGCCTAAGGCTGCTATACATGTCTTTTCCCCATTATCTCTCATTTGAGTGCCCTCATTAGTAGCACTAAGTTTGTTGCTGCAAACTTAACACCAGTCAAAACCTATTAAAACCAGCTCCACATGGGTCCAAACTCCACCAGTGCCTTGTGGCATGCATGCCTTGCATGTTTGACACCTTGGCCTGGCCAAAGGGTGGCCCAGGACACTAAGTGGGGTGGTGACCACCTCCCTGGAGTGCAGAAATGGTGCTATGCATCTTGTTTCTTCCCTCCAGTCCATTTCCAGCCGAATTAGGTTGTCTCGGCATGTCCCACCAGCATCTTTTGACCGTTCAACGGGTTTCCATCCATGTCCTAGCCTCCAAGCTCCGTGTGGGGTGCGTGACATCCATGCACAGGGAGCTCCAGAGAGCTCCTGAGCTCTCTCTTCCTCCACTCTCGCATATCTTCTCTCTCGTGAACCACTCTCGGCCTTATGCTCTTCCCTCCACCTCCAGCAATCCCAGGAAGCAAGCAACTCCTCCCCTGGGGCTGTCCATCGCCGGCAATGGCCTAAGTGCCGCCTCGGACATGCCCGAGCCCGAGCTCCCCTAGGCCTCCCTCTCTCTCCCTAGGACGTCCAAGAGCGCCCACAGCCCCTGCAGCGCCTTCCCCCTACTTCCTTTTCCCTCCAGGTGGCCGGGGCACCGGTCCCCACGGCCATTGTCGTCTCTCTCCGCTTCGGTCGTGGGCATGCTTGTGCTCGGCCTCCCCATCACCGAGGATCCACCCAGGTGGGTGCGAGGGATCTCCCCGAGCATGCGGGTGCTCGTGGCGTTGCCAACGGTGGCCAGAGTCGCCAGGGGGAGTGTCGGCAGCGCCTGATCTGCCTCCCCACCGCTTCTAGCTCGAGCGGGAGGTGGGAGATGGAGCCGAGACGCGGGGTCCCCCATGTCAGCCATTCAGCAGTCGGACCCCTAGTTTAATTGGTCGCGCCCGAGCCTTTGGCGTCTTCGTCGCGTGGAGGCGTATCCGTAGAATACTTCTTATGCGTCAACAACATCCCGAGGCAGGCCGCGCAGCCGGGCCGGCCTAGTGGCTATTCTACGCCATGGGCGTCCGTTAAACCTTAGGTGACTCCATCTGTTTCTCTATTTTCTTTTTTTATAGATTCATAAATCTATATAAAATTCATTTTAACTCCAATTTGTTTGATTCAAACTCCTGCAGGTTCCTAAAATTCAGGGCTATCCAGATATGTGCCTTGCACATTTTTCCAAGCAATCTTTGTGTGGGGTTTTCATTTAAATTCAAATCTGGACAATTTAAACCCCACTTTCTGTAAATCCTAGAGTACTCAAATCAACTCCAATTGGAGTGATTCCTAATTCCAGAGCCTTCTAATATCATGCCCTATTTTTGAAGCCTTGGTCAACATTTTTGTCAGGCCTTATTCTGTTAAATTAAGTAAATAGCTTCCTATTGCTATTTATTCCATATTAGAAAATTCCTAGAATATTCATTTCAACTCCAAATCCAGTGAAACAACTTTCAAAATATTTCTAAAGTTGTTCTCTGTTAAATGCGTGCCTCCACTCATTTTTATCATAATAGTTTCCGTGTGCTTCCTAAAGGATCCCCTTCTCCTCCTTTCCTCCAATCATAAATCCCTGATGGTCCAAACCTTCTATGGCAAGCTTCACGTATTTTTCTTATGACCAGAGAGGTCCAAGAAAAATATAACTTCTATTTATATAGCACTTTTATTTCTGCCTATTGTGTGGCTTACCATGGTTGTTTCCAACGATAGTTGACGGGTAGACAGAATACTTGGAGTTGGAGCGGAAGACCTCAAGGACCCCGAGGACTTATGTGAGCAAAGGCAAGCATCCCTTTGACCATGACTGAGCATATGTTATAATTGCATGTTAAGATAGCGAGTATTTCCGTTGCATATGATCATAAATGCCGGTAAATCACTAAGGTGATGTTATCGATGGTCCTCCAGAGCACATGCATTGAGCTTGATCCTACCATATTTAGGATCTTGCTATTATCATGTTGATAAGTAATGCTAAAATAATTAGCATGAGCATGTTGTTGATATAAAACAAAGATTTATGAAAACCCCGTCGGGTGCCACTAATGCCCGAGGGTGATGATGAGTTAGGTGGCCACTTTTGGTGAAGGAGTGCACCAGGTGTTTGCGTGAGTATGGTTTCGGAAATGGGGTTAGATTTATGATGTGTCGACCGTCCCAACCTTACCAGTACAACCACGTTACCCCTTATGGGACGGGGCTATGTTGATTACTCTGGTCGGTGCTAGCAAAGAGCAACATTACTTGTGGCGGGAGTGATGTGTGGTCACTCTCGTGATGGGGTCGTGCCAGGTAGGACGACTATGACATTTTTATGAGTTCCAGGCACACCGTTGGTCCCTGCATGGTTGTTACTGTCCAGAGTAGGTGCTCGTAAGACGTACAACATGTGGGTTGGGTACCAATTGAGTGGACCTCTTTGTCTAGTATCGTCAAGGGAAAGGCATTGATCGGGTACTTACCTCGGGTATGTTATATACCGCGAGTTGTGGATGACATAGAAGTTTCCCGGATCTCGTGGGTCCAGCGTACTACCTCTGCAGAGTGTAAAACTATGCGAATAGCCGTGTCCACGGTCAAGGACAGTTGGGTAATCCTGCTTAAACTACATCCAGTCGTTTCCACATAAACAAAGTGTGTGCGAGTTGTGATGAAAAGAGTTGTTATGGAAGTAATGATATGACCAAGTTCGGTGACTTGGCATATAGGGTGAACCCGGTTGGTTCAGCCCTCAACGGATATATGGATATCTGTAACTTGTTCTTCAAAAGTAATTATTTATCTTGATGCATATTCATGATCATTCGACCATAATGAATTCCACCAAAGATGCATGTTATTATTATCCTTCACTTTCATTGTTCATATCATTGGTTGTTTGTGAGTACAATCAAAAGTACTCATTGGCTTGCCACCAATTATTTCATTGAACAGGTATGAGAGAACAAGATTTGGGGAAGAGTAACTCGGTGACGTTCTTGCGAGCTAGGACGCGTCCCAGTCAGAATGCCTATAGGTTAAGGCTGATGGCATGGGTTCATGCTTTCAACCAATAATTCCACTATTGTTCCAGTTTGGTGTGTTGGCCTTCAAGTCCCTATACATGTAAGACTTGACCGCAATGGTCATTTATTGTATCAAACAGTATGTATGGATGTAAGACTCTTGTTATTCAGTTTATGTGTGTTCGGTGAGCATTGATCTCTGGGATCACTGAGCACGTTCATTCGGCAATCTCGACTTGTAAGTCCGGGTCCCCAAAGAGCTGGTATCAGAGCCATCCTGACTGTACGAATCATTAGTTAGCACGGACGTTAATTAGGATAAAACTTCTTTTCAGACCCTTCAAAAGTACTTGCAAAACCTCTATCTTTCTCACCTCTCCTAAACTTTTCAAAAGAAGCAAGGTTATTTCCTTAACACTTTCAAACATATTCTCTGACACTCCTCGTTTGCGTCTTCAAAACCTGCAAATAGTCGCTAGCACCCTTATGCCTGACCGCAGGATTACAAAATCCTCTTGGATAACTTGGGAGGAAGCAATCCTTCCAAGCGACCATACATGTGCTGAAGGACTAGGGTGACAAGCTACGACCAGACGACACCAACAGAAGTACCTCCATAAGGAACAAGGACAACGAGACCCAGAAGATGGTTACACCCTCGACACTATTCCAGGGTAATGCCACCTTCACCTACGATAATCAGGACATAATATGTGAAATACCATGATTTGCATCGCTAATAGAGCGACCCTGTCAACATTTAGGATTGTGTCGGCCACCATTGGTGGATGAGAACCTCGCCATTTGGTCCGCCTCACCTTAGTGAGCAGGAAAATGGTTCTCTTCATCCCCCGCTCTAGGTGTTGATATCGCGGTCAGTATGACTAACAGGTCGGAACTCTATCATGCCTTGCAAATGTCATTGTATGAACTTGTCCACTTGAGACTCTTGAAGCCTCAGAAGACAAGAAGACAATGACAAGAGTATGAAGACAACAGAAGACCCTGTCACTGACAGCCATGAAGAACCACCTTCGTCAGCAACTCCCCAGACGAGAAGTCATCAAGGATCCCTTCAATTCAACCGAAGAAGTTTGGCAAGCAACACCAAGAGACGTGGCAACACCATGAGAAGATCCAGAAGACTTAGCGGACACGTGTCCGAGGCATGAAGCAAGCACGACTGTCAAGTCCGAGAACCCTAGGGTAGGATGAGTCGTAAATCCCCTATGCGAAGTCGAGTCCATGAAATGGTTCGGATGGACCATGTTGTGTGTTGTTTGTTTTTGTTGTTTGTGCTTTGATATAAGTCGCACTTTTTCTTAAGCCAAAAACATGCGGTTATATCACATGTCTTATTTTGATGTTCAAAAATATTTTGGCACTTGTTTGAGTTGACTTTTCAACACATGTTTGATTGCACTCGCATTGTAGCACCCCTTAGACACTCCCATCTATGCTGCTCTCTCTCTTTCACACCCTCTCGACATCTGAAGACCAGCAAGACAAGATGCGCCAAGGATCCACTCCGAAGGGCGACTGACACTGAAGGCACTGACTGTATTATGCTTAACCACACGCAAACCGTAGTAGTTATGTTTTTCCCTCAAAATTGGGAAACCACTCTAGACCAGACTAACTTCCACAAGCCTTTCCCGCTCAAATTTTCTGGTCACGTGTCTAGTACACGGATTTTCCAGAACACCTGTAGATCCCCGATAAACCCCGCGTAGCACCGGGTTCCTTGTGGGACGAGTGATCATAGTGAACAAGTATCCTTCCTTCTTAATCTAGCACATAACCCTGATGCTATAAGTAGGACCGTTCTCTGATATAAGAGTATTAGACTAAAGATTGTAGTGATGATGGTAGTTGTCTTGAAGATATAGCTAGATTATCTTGGTGGATCATTGGACCCTCATAAAGCAGGTGAATTTGGTGGAACAAGTTGATATAGTAGCATAACCTACATATCCCTGGAGTAATATTGGATTTAGTGGGACGATTTGATCGCGAGCAATTAATTCTTGGTGGTATAATTGACTTTATCACGTAGCTGACATGGTTTGATGATATTACCATTATGACTTAGAGTGTCGAACAAGAGTTCTTAATGGACTTGAGTTGGGATTAAGTAGGTAGCCCCAATACACTATTGATGGTATACGAGGCCACATGGTTCGGAGTAAATTGGATTTAGCCCGATGATCTTAATCATGATACCATGTTTCTCGGTGGATAATAAGTGCGTACGCTTGGAGTTGTTGAACTGGTCTTCGAGCCTATGTGAACTGGCCTTGGAGATTAGATGGCCATGATATTGAAGTTGGTGGATATACTATAACGTAATCCTTGCAATAATATGCGAATAATGAGGACTCTAAGAGATTATGTAGAACCCTATCAATACTGGATTTGTAGGAGTGATGGGTCCATATATGATTGATCGGATTCGTAGAAGGGAAACAAGATATTGGATTGGTATACTATGTGTTTCCTGACATAGTAATGCAGTACCCTGTCAATTGGATGATCTGGCAGGACATCTAGATTTGTGGTGCCTTAATTTCAAGCTTAGGAGCTTGTATGCCTTCCCGAGGTTCTTGCAAAAATGCATGTGCATTGTAGCTACACCATACTTGTAGTGTTTGAGTTTAGTTCTCCCCTCAACCCCGGAGTTGAATAGCATGAGTAGTATGGAGTTGACTTATGTGAGATGGTATATTTGATAAATAGAGTGATTCCGTCCAGAGGAATAGGTCACATTATTGGCATCTAAGGAATGTGCTTAGAGATAAGATGATAATTGTTCGCCCACATCCTAAGTTCCTTGAGACCCTAAAGCTTCACCCATCGTGTCTATGATGAACATGGGCATGAAGGACTAGGTCATGTTGGACCACAAACACCTCGGCCAACGACCACCCATAGCAAGTCCCCGTTCTCCTCACCTGTCTCATGAGCACTGAGCTTATGTCATCATTGGGGAAAATATTTTGTCATCCTCACTGATGACATACTTATTCACCCAATAAGAGGGAGAACACCTTAGTCATGTTTGGACGAGCCCCAGGAACGCCGATCGCTATGCCTCTCGAGGGTACAGTGTTATCTCGAGAAGGTGGGCTTCTCGAAGCCACCCCAAGACGGTGAAAGACTATCCTACTCAAGACAAGATGAAGGAACACCATGGTTGGGAAACCATAACGACGAGGAAGAAGCAGAAGACGTCAGCCGACTACATCAACGATGTCTAGAAGCCTCGACGAATCAAGACGAGGAAGCCCTTGGTTAGCAAGAGAATCAGACGGCTTCTTCTTGGTCCAAATCAAAGATGAGAGTCCTAAATTGGATCATGGTGTAAACCTGCTAAAGGTGATTCACCCGTTTGCCGAGCCACAGACTTTGGAGTGGATGACTGGTCTATACTCTTGGATAACCAGACCATCCATCACCCCTCGCAAACCCTCTAAGATGGCAGGACATGTTCTGGACTCTAAGTCTCCAAGCTTAGACTCATGGGTGAGACCCAACCCAGACCCCCTTTTGTGAGAAGCCTTTGACGACCAGTGCAACACCCTCGAAGATGAAGACCACCCGCGACCATAGCTTGCCTGACTTAAGGGAGTCTAGGACTTCCCCGTCATCAGGGAGCTACGTGAAGGACTTAATCCTTATATTCTAATGCGAGACATCTAGATGTCACTAACCGGTATGCGAATCCCGAGGACCAGGACCCAGACACACTATCTTGCCACGTATTCCTATCTTGGGATGCACTTGCAAGCTAGAATCTTGCACGGACTTAGCTCACAAAGCCCTTGACCTCGGTCAAGCATAACTTATTGCCAGACCCTGCTCACGATCAGGCAAGGCCGTGTGAAGCATTTGAAGCTGTATCATCAAGCACCTCAAGACCCACAACAACAACATGGGGACACGAAGACAACCTCCGACTCAAGATTTTGTATCTCTCCAACCCCATAGCCTAGAAATCTCGGGGACGAGATTTTCTTAAGGGGGTAAGGTCTGTAACACCCTGTGTTTAGTTTTCCTGACTAATTGAATTATTTCAAAAATAGGGACCAATTAATTTTTTTTGTGAATGCTTGTGATGCTTGAACTGACTATTGTTTTGTTGCTTGCTTGTATGCTTGTGATTGACTCTCAACAAATTTTGTTACTCTCCAGACTCGTGTCCTTAGCCCATATTCTCCTACCTAATGATCATACCATGTGTTTAGGACCAGAAACTATCTTTACCAAATATTATTTTAACCAAAATGAATTTCTTTGAATTAAACCTTCAAAACCCCTCAGATGAGGTTTGTACTACAAGTCCTCAAATTAAGGAATTTATTTTGCACCAATTATTTTATTTAAAACCTATTATCAAATGTCTTCCAAAAACCATAATATTATTATTTTAAAAGTTATTTTATTATTTTATTTAAATGCCTTTGTGTGAGGCCAGAAGTGGTCACTTATGAAGGGAAGTTATTTTTATTGCTTTCAAAATATTTGAGAAACTTTAGTGAAACTCACTGGATATATTTATTCCATATATATGAGTTTGAACACATGGTCATTTTCAAAATATTGGGCAAACCCCTCAAAAACCATTCCTGCCTATTTCAATCTTTTGGAATATTTCTATAAGAAATATTCTCAATAAATTCGAGTAAAATTCCAACATGTCACCTATGATATGTTTGATGATCTTGCCAAGTTTCATCTCAATCCAAGTTGATTTGACTCCCCTAATTATTCTAAAACCCTATTTGTTCAGATCCAAATTCGAGCAACCCTACATTGTCAAATGTCTCCAATTGTGCTCAGATTTGGTGGGCATGTTCTAATACTCCAATAATGCATCCATACCAAGTGGTGCATCAAGGAGATTAGAGGAACTTGTCCCAAGCCCCTCAAAACCCTCTCTGTTGATTCCTCACTTTGGCAAATTTTACATTATAAAGTTTCTCCAATTGACCCCAAACTTTTTGGGCATGCCTTAATGCTCAAGTAATGCCCCCACACCAAATATTGGATTTGTGGGGATTGATTTGAATAAGATTGTAAGAAGAAAGCTATTTCTGCCAATTTCAAGGGTTTTCGAGGTCTACATTGGAAACCTTCTCCACCAAATCCCACATTTGGTGTCCAAGCGTATTTTCATCTATTATTTGATCCCGTTAAGTTCCATATCCATTGAAGTCCATCTGATTGCTCTACCACTCATCAAACACCTTGTGTGCATTCACTTTATTGGCTACTTTGGCCCCTTCCACTTTAACCCTTGAGCTCAACTCTCTACCACAGCTTCATATATTTACATTTTACCTCCAGTAAGATTTCCATGGCCACTGGTCAATTATTGGAGAGAGGCTCCATGTATCTATTCCTCATTTTACCTTTGGAATCACCATCTTCACCCCTCTTGCCCCACTTCTTCTTAAGCCAAAGCCCCCACCTCTTGCCAGAGTGTTCCTAGCATCCCAAGGCATTGTTTCAAGCCAAGAGATGGCATGCTCATGTGGAGAAAATGAGCAACACATCCTCATATTGATTTCTTGCTAAAAGGTAGCTTTGTACAGCAAGTGCTAGCTACACTTCTTTGGTTGAGCTGAAACTTTGCAGAAATGTAGTCCTTCCATGCCTAAGGCTGCTAGACATGTCTTTTCCCCATTATCTCTCCTTTGAGTGCCCTCATTAATAGAACAAAGTTTGCTACTGCAAACTTAACACAAGTCAAAACCTATTCAAACTAGCTCCACTTGGGGCCAAAATCCACCAGTGCCTTGTGGCCTGCATGCCTTGCATGTTTGACACCTTGGCCTGGCCAATGGGTGACCCAGGACACTAAGTGAGGTGGTGACCACCTCACTGGAGTGCGGAAATGGTGTTATGCATCTTGTTTCTTCCCTCCAGTCTATTTCCAGCCGAATCAGGTTGTCTCAGCATGTCCCACCAGCATCTTTTGACTGTTCAACGGGTTTCCATCCATCAGCTAGCCTCCAAGATCCATGTGGGGTGCGTGGTATCCATGCACAGGGAGCTCCAGAGAGCTCATGAGCTCTCTCGCCCTCCCCTCTCGCATATCTTCTCTCTCCCGAGCTACTCTCGGCCTTATGCTCTTCCCTCCACCTTTAGCAATCCCAGGAAGCAAGCAGCTCCTCCCCTGGGGCTCTCCATCGCCGGCAATGGCCGAAGTGTCGCCCCGGCCATGCCCGAGCCCGAGATCCCCTAGGCCTCCCACTCTCTCCCTAGGACCTCCAAGAGCGCCCAGAGCCCCTGCAGCGCCTTCCCCCTCCTTCCTTTTCCGTCCAGGTGGCCGGGGCGCCGCTCCCCATGGCCACCGTCGTCTCTCTCCGCCTCGGCCGCGGGCACGCTTGTGCTCGGCCTTCCCAGCGCCATGGATCCACCCAGGTGGGTGCGGGGGGATCTCCCCGAGCATGCGGGTGCTCGTGGCATTGCCAGCGGTGGCCGGAGTCGCCAGGGGGAGCGTCGGCAGCACCTGATCTGCTTCCCCGCCGCTCCCAGCTTGAGCGGGAGGTGGGAGATGGAGCCGACAGGCGGGGGCCCCGCGTCAGCCACTCAACAGCTAGGCCCCGAGTTTATGTGGCCGCGCCCGAGCCTTTCGCGTCTTCGTCGCGCGGAGGCGTATCCGTAGAATACGCCTTCGGCGTCACCAGGACCCCGAGGCAGGCCGCGCAGTCGGGCCGGCCCAATGGCTATTCTACGCCATGGGCGTCGGTTAAACTTTAGGTGACTCCATCTATTTCTCTCTTTTCTTTTTCTGATAGATTCATAAATCCATATAAAATTCATTTTAACTCCAATTTGTTTGATTCAAACTCGTGCAGGTTCCTAAAATTCAGGGCTATCCAGATATGTGCGTTGCACATTTTTCCAAGCAATATTTCTATGGGGTTTTTATTTAAATTCAAATCTGGATAATTTAAACCCCACTATGTGAAAATCATAGAGGACTCAAATCAACTCCAATTGGAGTGATTCCAAATTCTAGAGCCTTCTAATATCATGCCCTATTTTTGAAGCCTTGGTCAACATTTTTGTCAGGCCTTATTCTATTGCATTAAGTAAATAGCTTACTATTTCTATTTATTCCATATTAGAAAATTCCTAGAATATTCATTTCAATTCCAAATCCAGTGAAACAACTTTAAAAATATTTCTAAAGTTGTTCTCTGTTAAATGAGTGACTCCAGTCATTTTTATCATAATAGTTTCTGCGGGCTTCATAAAGGATCCCCTTCTCCTCCTTTCTTCCAATCAGAAATCCCTGATGGTCCAAACCTTCTATGGCAAGCTTCAGGTATTTTTCTTATGACCAGAGAGGTCCAAGAAAAATATAACTTCTATTTATATAGCACTTTTATTTCTGCCTAATGTGTGGCTTACCATGGTTGTTTCCGACGATAGTTGACGGGTAGATGGAATACTCGGAGTTGGAGCGGAAGACCTCGAAGACCCCGAGGACTTATGTGAGCAAAGGCAAGCAACCCTTTGACCATGACTGAGCATATGTTATAATTGCATGTTAAGATAGCGAGTATTTTCGTTTCATATGATCATAATTGTCGGTAAATCACTAAGGTGATGTTACCGATGGCTCCTCCAGAGCACATGCATTGAGCTTGATCCTACCCTTTTTTGGATCATGCTATTATCATGTTGGCAAGTAATGCTAGAATAATTAGCATGAGCATGTTGTTGGTATAAAAGAAAAATTTACGAAAACCCCGTCGGGTGCCACTAATGCCCGAGGGTGATGATGAGTTAGGTGGCCACTTTTGGTGAAGTGGTGCACCAGGTGTTTGCGTGAGTAAGGTTTCTGAAATGGTATTAGATTTATGATGTGTCGACCGTCCCAACCTTACCAGTACGACCACGTTACCCCTCATGGGACGGGGCTATGATGATTACTCTGGTCGGTGCTAGCAAAGAGCCACATTACTAGTGGCGGTAGTGATGTGTGGTCACTCTCGTGATGGGGTCGTGCCAGGTAGGACGACTATGCCATTTTTATGAGTTCCAGGCACACCGTTGGTCGCTGCATGGTTGTTACTGTCCAGAGTCGGTGCTTGTAACACGTACAACATGTGGGTTGGGTACCAATCGAGTGGACCTCTTTATCTAATATCGCCAGGGGAAAGGCATTGATCGGGTACTTACCTCGGGTATGTTATATACCGCGAGTCATGGATGACACGGAAGGTTCCCAGATCTCGTGTGTCCAGCGTACTACCTCTACACAGTGTAAAACTATTCGAATAGTCGTGTCCGCGGTCAAGGACAGTTGGGTAATCCTGCTTAAACTACGTCCACTCGTTTCCGCATGGACCAAGTGTGTGCGAGTTGTGATGAAAGGATTTGTTATGGAAGCAATGATATGACCAAGTTCGGTGACTTGGCATATAGGGTGAACCCAGATGGTTCAGTTCTCAACAGATATATGGATATCTGTAACCTGTTCTTCAAAACTAATTCTTTATCTTGATGCATATTCATGATCATTCCACCACAATGAATTCCACCAAAGATGCATGTTATTGTTATCCTTCACTTTCATTGTTCATATCATGGGCTGTTTGTGAGTACAATCAAAAGTACTCGTTGGCTTGCCACTGGTTATTTCATTGACAAGGTATGAGAGAACAGGATTTGGTGAAGAGTAACTCGGTGACGTTCTTGCAAGCTAGGACGCATCCCAGTCAAAATTCCTGTAGGTTAAGGCCGGTGGCATGGGTTCACGCTTTCAACCAATAATTCTGCTATTGTTTCAGTTTGGTGTGTTGGCCTTCAAGGCCCTATACATGTAAGACTTGACCGCAATGGTCATTTATTGTATCAAACGGTATGTATGGATGTAAGACTCTTGTTATTCAGTTTCCGTGTGTTCGGTGAGCATTGATCTCTGGGATCACTGAGCACGTTCATTCGGCGATCTCGTCTCATAAGTCGGGGTCCCCAAATTACCCAGGTTCGGCCCCTCCGATGGAGGTAAAAGCCTATGTCCTGCTTGTGTGTATTGATAATAAGGAGGATGATCTCGATTACAAGGGTGTTGTATTTCTACCTCTAGTCTCAAGAGCCTCTATTCTGTCTATCTCTAATGACTTTTAACTTCTCCCTCTTGGGGTTCCTTAGCCCTCCTTATATAAGTGGAAGGGGTAGGTTTACAGGTAGAGTCCTACTAGGAGTAGGGCTAGGACTAGTCTCTCTTGAATCCTAATCCGGGTCTTGTTTCCTTTGTGAAGGAGTCCTTCCTTTCCTTGCGCCTTCTCGTTGAACTAGCCCTCCCATGAGCCGCCTTCTATGTCGTTGGCTCTTGTCGTTTGTGTGACTCGCCTGCCGGGTCATATACGAGCCGCCTGCCGGATCACTAATGAATCCCTAAACTTGACTGGGTCACCGGTGAGTCGCCAGGTCCCAGCCGGGTCATACTTCAAGTCGGGTTATACTTCAAGCCAGGTTCTACCGCGGGGTATATGCTCGACATTAGCCCCCATGTTAGCTTGAATTTATTGATCGTAAGCTCCTGAAATAAGAATAATAAATATCTTAAGGGACCAGCGTGCTCCTTGGTCGTCTTATTTCAATGAAGTGGTTCCTCGAAAATCCTGGTTCCTTCGAGCCATCTTCACAATCATCTTGCAGGTACGCGTCGTTCGCAATAAAATACATATGCCATTGAGTTGGCCTCCAATGCTTTGGCTTGATAAAATTTTGGGAATAAGAAATCCACATGATGTTGAACCGGCTTCTCTTGCTTCAGCTAATTAAAATTATTGGGATGCAAAATCCATCTAAAGTTGAGCCGGTCTTTTGGGCCTTTCTGTGAATAATTTGAAGAAGATGATCTTTGCAACCTTCCATCGAGAAATGAGACTAGTTCTCGCTCACAATTGACATCTTGAAATTTTTATTTTATTTTTTATATCCATATTACGTGTAGCCCCCAAGCTCTGAGTTTATCCATGATGACTTAGTGCTTTTCAATAATATCTTTGATTGTGTAGCCCCCAAGTGCTGGGTTGTCTTGCCTACAGGAGCCTAGGACTTGTAACTATTTTATACCTTGCAAAGCTTCAGTTGGTGTAGCTGGCCAGGTTGTTTTGCGTGCAACATCCTGGGACTTTGAACTTTTTGTTGAATGTTGTAGATAAATAGCTTTGAGAAATTCGGGTTGTCATCTGAGTCGCCCGATATGGACTGAATATCTTGCATTTCACATGTGTAGCCCCCAAGGGTCGGCTCATCAGTTATGTGATGGGCCGATCTTCAATTTGGACCTTACAATCTGTTTGGACAACTGAGTACTGTAGCCCCCAAGTGCCGGGTCGCATGCCTGCAGCGATTTGGGACTTTGTATTTGTCTCATGTTCATAAAACTTCAGCCAGTGTAGCCCCCAAGGGCCGGGTTAGTATGCAATAATGAGCATGGACTTTGTAGATCTGTTTATGTAAACTTGAGCAGCAATGTGTAGCCCCCAAGGATCGGATCATTATGCAATAATGAGCCGGTTCTTCCTTGAATCCATAGTTGAATAAAGAGCGACCTATAGCCCCTAGTGCCGGATTATGTCCTTGAGATAGCCGGGTCTGTTGATGATGCGATGATTTGAAAGAGTGGTTTGCATTAGCCCCCAAGTGTCATGGTGCATGCTTCCAGTGACATGGGACCTTCATACTTTGATGTAATCTTAATTTGAATAATGTAGCCCCCAAGTGTCGGGTCGTGTGTGTGCCACTACTCGGGACTATTCCTTCCATTGTAAAATAAAATCATATCCACTCTATGAACTGATGATGCCTTTGTGATGAAAGAAATCCTTGACCGTGGTTGCAAAGTAGCCCGTCAAATATATGTTTGTGAAATCCATAAGTGTTGTAGTTTACTATAGAGCACAAGTTGAAAAAAATCCAAGAGCCGGTCAATTAGATGATAGGGCGGCTCTTCGAAAATAGTCAATTCTTCCGAGCTGGCTTAAAAACCCCAATCATTTAACACTGGTTATGATAAACCATGGTGAAGATCCATCCATATTGTCTATCAAAGATCTATTTTCTCCTACAGAAGTTTATGCTTTGACCTGGTTTGAAGACCGACATGATATGTATGTATGATGCATGATGCAATGCAGGATGATGTATGTATACGATAACAGAGTATAAAGTGCTACCTTTCGAGGCATGACATGAAGACCGGCTTTCGAGGCTCGATACTTGCTTCAATGAAGCGGGTATGATAATCCATGAGGATAAAAACTTTTAATAAGCTAGCTCAGTGAGACTCGGCAAGGAGACTGGCTGATCAGGCTCAAGTCTTGCCTGAGTGAAGCGGGTACGTCAACCCATGGTTTCCACCTTTTCCATATGCCGGCACTCACGCGACACACTTGATGTTCTAACCTTGACAAGTTTAGGGTCCACACTGGATTGACTTGCCAAGAGTACACGTGCCTTTTAAGGGGAGTCACACAAACATACAGTCAGGTCTAACCATCATATAGCGGTAATTTTTCACGGACCAAGATGGTGAGAAAGCTAAACTCAGTGAGTTGAAAGCCCCCAAGTGACCCATGATCAAGGAAAATCCCAGCATAGGATTGCAGAAGACAATGCTATTACTGCCAAACAATTTGGGGACCAGTAGACCCCGGATAAAACGACTTTATTCCACTCACAACCATCGGCCCCTATGTTTGAACCGTGCATCATGGCAACTGGTCCTCTCTGGCTTTATAGCACCTATGTTTGAACGGTCGCATCATAGCGGCTCGTCCTCTTTGGCATCAATGGCATTCATGTTTGAATGGTCGCATCATGGCGGCACATCCTCTTGGGCGACTTTAACTCGCCCGCCAATGTGGCAGTGCGCCCATGTTTGAATGATCGCATCATGGCGGCTCGTCCTCTTGGGAGACTTTAAAATCTCCAGCCAATGAGGCAAGGCACCCATGTTTGAACGGTCGCATCATGGTGGCTCGTCCTCTTGGGCGACTTTAAATCTTTCACCAATGAGGCAGTAGCCCCCAGGACCTGGTTATCTTTCCTGTAATGACCCGGGGTTCTTGAATTGTTCAGCCTAGTTGAATCTGCTGAGCCATGTCTGTGTAGCCCCTCAGTCTTAAGTCGACTCAAGGAGGCGGCTTGAGAGTCTCCATACTTGACTGTGGCATAAGCCGGCGTAAGGTTGACGGCTCAATGATGGATTTTATCCAAACTGGAGTTGACATAGTGAGCTGATGATCTTTTTGGCGCTCATCATATGTCTTTGGAAAATATTGTGGCAAAATAAAGTGCATATGCCTCTTGGCCCATGCTTTATTCTCACGTAGTCCGGCTCTCCTGTCTCCTCCAAGGCTCTTTTTCTTTGCCGCTTGCTTTGAATTTCTGGTTCAATGATGGCCAGCTCAAATTATAACTTCATTGGGGATTTTTCCTTCATGACAAGCCCTCCTGTTTGTTTTGATATCTTGAATTAGATAGTATTGGCCAATGCGTCTACCCATTGAGCAACCTGGCGTGAGTGGGAGCTAGGGCGTGTTTTGATGATGTTTGTGTAAGACATGAATGCCGTTTTTTCCTTTGCCCAATGTTGTTGGAGGAGACGGGTCGTGGGGGCGGTTTGTATGCGTCCGTTGGGCGGCTCGTATAGGCAAGCACGACACCGGCGTATTGATGCAGACCGGACCGCGGGGGCGGTGTCTTGCGCGTGTGTGTTTAGCGGATCGTATAGGCGAGCACTTCACCAATATGTTGATGTAGACCTGACCGCGGGGCGGTGTCCTACGCACGTCTGTTGGGCGGCTCATATAGGCGAGCAATGCACCCACATGTTGATGTAGCCTGGACCGTAGGGGCGGCGTCTTGCGTGTGTTCCTTGGGCGGTTCGTATAGGCGAGCACTACACCGGTATGTTGATGTAGACTGGACTGCAGGGGCGGCGTCTTGCGCGCGTCTATTGGGCGGCTCGTATAGGCGAGCACGACACTGGTATGTTGATGTAGACCGGACCATGGGGACAGTGGCTTGCGCGCATTCGTTGGGCAGCTCGTATAAGCGAGCACTGCACCGGTATGTTGATGTAGACCTCGACCATGGGGACGGCGCCTTGCGCGTGTCCGTAGGGCGGCTTGAGCAAGCAAGTGCACCGATATGTTGAATTGAATACGAGAGCTGTCCGGCGATTTGATACGGATGCGAGAATCGGTCGCGACGTTGTAAGCCATATCGGTCACGCGAACGTGAGAGTTGGCCGCGTCATTGTAAGACGTCTTGGTCGCGCGGACGTGAGAGTTGGCCGCGTCATTGTAAGCCTGCACAGTGCGACACGGATGAACACCAGTCTAGTCTAATGTTGGCGCGCCTCCATCTCCGCAGTATCATGCCACTTCGGTAATGAATAATCGCCCTACGTAAAAATATCGCTGGACAAAGTAATTGTTTTCGGATGAATAAATATATATTAAAAGATAGATAGGATGAATAGTACTAGGAATGTTTGCCAGATGAACGCGGTGATCCTTCCTTTTTTATTCCACTGGATCAACCACCTTTTTCTTCTTTGTCGTTGCTTGCTGTGGTATAAGAGCAAGTATAATAAGGTGACATAAGCAAGTTATAAAGATAAAATATTATATTATTGCTTAGTTAAAGGAGAGAGAGGAGAAGAGAGAAGAGAAGTGGGCTCTTGGTGAGTAGTCAGATACAACACGAGACCCAAGACACTTTATGAGATTGTAAGGTGGGTCAACTACTACTATATGTCGGCTATTAGGTTGGTTCTATATGACATGACAACTCTTTATAGTCGATTGTTGGCTGTATTATTAACCATGCTCTAGGACTGCTGCTATGCTACATGCTCACGCGTGGCTCGCTAGCATAGACAGGCTTTGGCCTTGGGTTTGACACCGGCCGCCTCCTTTTTTTTTTCTCGTACGCATGTAATGCTTCAGATTTCCTTTGACCGAGTCCGCTGGCATGTTATCTGCGTGCAAACAGCCGCCGGTTCGGTCTCCGCTGGTGGTTGTCTTTGCTCCTCACATGAGGAGGTATACCGAAGATACTTTGTATGATGATGAGAGTGCTAATTAATCCATGACTCATATGGAGCTGTGCCCTGTCCGGTTGCTTGTCTGCTACTACCTCGGAGATTAAGCCTGGCTGTGTACGTTCATAAACCGGATTTGGAAAGGCAAACATCCTCCTTTTTATTTGGTAACACGGACTAGGCTCCGATCTTGTCGGAACTTACGAGTTTTTTTTTTTGACGTTGTGGTAGATTACAAGATCGATGTACGTGGCCCAAAATAAGCGGCTGAGTTGGTGTCGATCTTGTATAAGATCGACCGCCGCACGACTTTGATGAATCATCAGACCTTGCATGGAAATTTCCCCTTGCTTCTTTAATTGATTGATGTGTTTCCACACGTCCTTTTTTTTTGGAAAATCTAATTAGCACCGTCGCACCATGTCTTTCCGGTGCATACAGGTCCGAGCATTAAAAAAAGGCACCCGTCGCTTTCAACTTGCTCCACAACAACGTGGACTCTATATATGCATGCATGCGGGCTGAAAAAATGATTTATCTCACAGATTAATAATTTGATTGAAGATTCATCTTTACGTTAGGTTCGTCTCGACGAGATCTTCAAGATAAGATCCCATGTTGACATGTTTCGTTGATTTTTTTTCATCATTCCTAGTTGCCACATTTATGTCATAATATTTGTCATCTTACGGATATGCAGTTGTCATAAAAATTATACACAGTTACCAATATTACAGTGTTATGTGGAGCTAAAAATAAACAAGTAAATGCATTAACCAGCACAAGCACAACGAATCAAGTATTTTAGTGGGGTATATCGACATTCATAAACCTGATAACCAAGTTAATTTAATGCGAGAACTATGTAAAAATTATTGTGACAAGTAAATAATAGTATTCTCGCAACTATCGACGAAAAACAATATTGTCGAAACATGTCAATATGTGATCTAGTTACGAAGATCTCAATGCGAGAAAGCTAACAGAGAAAGCGGATCGTCAATTGGATTTATAGTTTAAAAGATAAAAAAAATTTAAAGTTTAATATTAGGGGAATCTTTGCTCATGTCATGCTAGTGTATTAGTTTGCATGCACGAAGGAAACCGCAGCACCGGAAGACCGATGTGCTGCGCTGCTATGTAGTGGCTCCCTTTTTTCTTTCGGTTCGACCGATTAAAATTTGTCTTGTAGTGCGGCTGCGGCACAAAAATTAACAACGAACGATTTGGAGTCGGTTGTCGACGTAGAATGTTCCATCCCGACTATTCTTCATAGGGCCACTTGCGATCTTCTCGATCCCTTAAGAGCTCCTTCCAAGAACTCAATACCACCTTGTGCTCTCCCCACAGTGGGCGCCCAATATCATGGTTTTTATAATGGCATATGTCCTCGTGCAAGGACTTAGGTGTGAGGCCATCGCACTATGTGGCGGCTTGAGAGGGGTTGTCGGAATCGAGAGACGCGAGTTTACCCAGGTTCAACCCCTCCGATGGAGGTAAAAGCCTACGTCCTGCTTGTGTGTATTGATAATAAGGAGGATGATCTTGATTACAAGGGTGGTGTTTTGCTACCTCTAGTCTCGAGAGCCTCTAATTTGTCTATCTCTAATGATTTAAACTTGTCCCTCTTGGGATACCTTAGCCCTCCTTATATAAGTGGAAGGAGTAGGTTTACATGTAGAGTCCTACTGGGAGTAGGACTAGGGCTAGCCTCTCTTGAATCCTAATCTGGGTCTTGTTTCCTTTGTGAGGGAGTCCTTCCTTTCCTTGGGCCTTCTCTATGAACTCGCCCTCCGATGAGTCGCCTTATGGGCCGTTGGGTCTTATCGTTTGTCCGAGTCGTCTGCCGGATCATATACGATCCGCCTGCCGGGTCACTAATGAGTCCCCAAACTCGGTCGGGTCATTAGTGAGTCGCCAAGTCCCAGCCGGTTCATATTTCAAGCCGGGTTATACTGCAAGCCAGGTTGTACCGCGGGGTATATCCCAGACAGGGACCATACAAGGCACCGAGGAAAATACAACCCCGGAGGACCCCGGCAACCTCGGAGTTCTCGAGAAGCAACCGGAGGAACCCGAACAAGCCCGAGGGCCAGTCCGATCCCAACGATTTCGACGATTCAGGCGATGACAACTACGTCCCTCCTAACGACGCGGAAGATAGTCTAGAGGCCAAAGACTTCAAAGTTCCCGTGGACCTTAAGGGTTAGGAACGGTTCATGCAGCACATCATAGCTACCGCGCGCAGCCTCCAGGCGAAGCAAGAGTGGCTCCAAGACAAACAAGATACCATTAACAATAGATGGACAAAGGTACTCGCATCCGAAGAAGGATATGACACCGAGTGTCCGGATCAAAATAAAATCTACCCACGCCGGCGTCTGCTACCTCAATTTGATGATGAGGCCCCAGAGCCCATGTCCCATGGGCGTACAAAGTACGATCCGCCCGATCGCCCACAACGAGGGCGCAACAGAGCGACCGGAGAAGCTGAGTATAGACCCGAGCCTCCCCGCGGGGAAGGGAAGGAACACGTGCAACCCAGGGACAAACGCAACCTTCGTCACGACTTGGACATCAGAACAGGTTGCAACAGGTCCATGTATGGATCCAGAAGGTACTCTCTCACTCGATGGGATGGAGACCAACCTCGGTTTACCCACAACAACATAGATCGGGAATCATACCGGGCACAACCAACAGCCGATCTCCGGCACCGTATAGCCCGGGTCATAGGCCCTGCCCACCCAGTGTACTTTACACATGAGGTCATGCAACACCAATTCCTGAAAGGGTTTAAACCGATGAACATAGAACAATACAACGGGACAATGGACCCCGCCGTGTGGATGGAAGATTTCCTTCTCCACATCCATATGGTCACGGGAGATGACCTCCATGCCATCAAGTACCTACCCCTAAAGATGAAAGGGTCAGCGCGACACTGGCTAAACAACTTACCCAAAAGTTCCAACGAAAGTTGGGAAGAGCTTGAAGAAGCCTCCGTGTCTAACTTTTAGGGAACCTACGTCCCCTACGTCCGACCACCGAATTCCTCTGACCCGAGCAACGTCGTTCAAAAGGCGGGCGAACCGGCCAAAAATTCCGGAATAGGTTCTTGACCAAGAAGAACCAGATCTTGGACTGTCTAGATGCCGAGGCGATAGCCTCCTCCAGGCACAATATCTGGGACGAATGGCTGGCTCGCCGGCTTGGCCATGATAGGACGAGAACAATGTCCGCTCTCACTTCTTTCATGACTTGCTTTTGCGAGGGCGAGGATAATTGGCTAACTCTGTGTGGCCATAATGTAGACGACCCGGAACCTCTGAAGTTCGGGATGGAAATGGCAAGCCAAGGCAAAACAAAAACAAACACCACCACCATAACGGTGACGCAGATGACACAGCCGAAAATGCTGGCTTCCGCAGCTCAAAACCCGGACAGCGGAAGAAACCCTTTAAAGGGAACAGGGATGGACCGACTCCATTAGATAAAATTATGGAAAGGCCCTGCCAGATCCATGGCACCCACGAAGCAAGGACGATAAAGAGCCCTACAGTCTGACCAATGGAGGCCAGTAATAGTTCCCCCCAGAGGTTAAAACCGTGAATAGGATATACATTACTCACATACCAAAGAAGGAGAGGAAGCGAGCCCTTAGGGAGGTATACGTTGTAGAGCCCATAGCCCCGAAATGCAACCCATGGTCGGCTTGCCCTATCATCTTCGACCGTAGGGATCATTCGACCAGCATCCATCACGGAGGGTCGGCTGCCCTTGTCCTAGACCCGATCATAGATGGGTACCACCTCACTAGAGTTCTTATGGACGAAGGAAGTAGCCTTAACTTGATTTACTCACATACGGTGAAAAAGATGGGCATAGACCCATCAAGAATCAAACCCAGCAACACTACCTTCAAAGGAGTGATCCCAGGCGTCGAAGCCCGTTGCTAAGGCATGGTAACACCGGAGGTTGTGTTCGGCTCACCCGAAAACTTCCACATCGAAGAATTTGTCTTCGACATCGTCCCCTTCTGCAGTGGGTATCATGCACTACTCGGCCGCACGACATTCGCCCACTTCAAATGTTGTGCCTCATTACGCCTACCTAAAGCTCAAGATGCCAGGACCCAGGGGAGTTATCACCGTCAATGACAACACAGAACGCTCCCTTCGGAGTGAGGAGCACATAACATCCTTGGCAGTTGAATGTCAATACGACAACTAAGCATCAAGCTACAAGATAACCATCGAGCCGCGGTAGGCGGGCAAGCGAGCCCGAGCTCAAATGGATACCCCGGAGACATCTGCGGCTCAAAGCAAATTGGGATATGCTCCCAACGACATGTCTAGGTCACCTGTACGGTATGTCCCTCGTAGACACAATTTTATTCTAAAAATACCATGGGGATCCACCACCAAGGAGCATATGTTCGGTTTGACCAAACTTCGGTCTGTAGGTCTTCACGGACAAAAACAAGATACCATTAAGGATCTCACAAGCGTCAAGCTCACTGATTGCAATCTCTGGCGATGGCTAGACGAATGCTGATGACAACAAACATTCCCCTGTAACGGCACCATAAGAATGCTACTAGAACTCCCCGGCAATGGAACTAGAAGAATGTTGTTGATGGCCCACCAGCGCATGGGTTCACAGCAGTTTTCGAGGGTAGAGTATTCGACCCAAATTTGTTGATACGCCAGACAGGAGGTGAGAAAATACTCTCGAGTATTAGCAGCTGAATTTGTCAGATTCAACCACACCTGAAAGATTAGTATCTGCAAGCAAAGTATCAGTAGAAAAGTAGTATGATAACAACGGTGTTAGAAACGATCTATTGACGACAGAATATTCCTAACGATCGTATCAATGGCGCCAAGTTGCCGTGTTGACGGAACTTGTTGGTTCCCTTCAACGTCCAGCGTACCAAGATTGTAACAGGTAGTAGCAGTGTAACGAGCAATAACAGCAGCAAGGAACATCAGTAGTGACAGCAGTAGCAAGTAGCAACAGTAGCAAGCGACAGTAATAGCAGTAGTAACAGTAGTAGCAGCACCAGCAGAGCAAAACAAGTACCAGCAGTAGGACAAACTCGTAGGCAATGGGTCGGTGATTTGTTTGGATGATATTCATCATGCAACAGCTATAACACGGAGAGATATGTGGCTAGCTCCCGTTCGTCAATGTGATGTAGGCATGCATTCCGTGTGTCATCATACGTGCTTAGGGAAAAGAACTTGCATGACATCTATTGTCCATCCCTCCTGTGGCAGCGGGGTCCAAAAGGAAACTATGGGATATTAAGGTTCTCCTTTTAATAAAGAACTGGACCAACACATTAGCACTTGGTGGACACATGAACTCCTCAAACTATGGTCATCACCAGGAGTGGTTTCGGTTATTGTCACTCCGGGGTTGCCGGATCATAACACATAGTAGCTAACTATAACATGCAAGATCGGATCTAAAACACACATATATTGGTGACAACATAATAATTTCAGATCTGAAATCATGGCACTCGGGCCCTAGCGACAAGCATTAAGCATGGCAAAGTAGTAGCAACATCAATCTCAGAACATAGTGGGTACTAGGGATCAATACCCATCAAAACTAACTCGATTACATGATAGATCTCATCCTACTCATCACCGCCCAGTGAGCCTACGAATAGATTATTCACGAATGACGAAGAGCTCCATGGAATTGGAGAGGGAAGAAGGTTGATGATGATGATGGCGACGATTTCCCCTCTGCGGAGCCCAAGACGGACTCCAGATCTGCCCTCCAGATGAAGAACAGATGGCGGCGGCGCCTCCGTATCGAAAACGCGACGAAAACTTCTCTTTTTTTTCTAGGACGAAGGGGATCTTATAGAGCTCGAATTGGGGGGCGACAGAGCCGTGTGGGCCCCACAAGCCTTCCCACCGCCACCAGGGGGGTGGTGGTGGAGCCAGGGCTTGTGCCCCACTGGCCCACCCCCTGAGGTGGAACTTGGCGCAGATATTTTTCTTATTTACCAAAACTGCACCCCGTAAATTTTCAAGACGTTTGGAGAACTTTGATTTCTGCACAAAAATAACACCAAGGCAATTCTGCTGAAAACAACGTCAGTCTAGGTTAGTTCCATTCAAATCATGCAAATTAGAGTCCAAAACAAGGGCAAAAGAATTTGGAAAAGTAGATACGACGGGGACGTATCAACTCCCCCAAGCTTAAAACCTTGCTTGTCCTCAAGCAACTCAGTTGACAAACTGAGAGAGAAAGAAAAACTTTGAAAAACTCTGTTTGATCTTGTTGTTGCAACTATGTCTAACTCATAACGAGAATTTCAGCAAGATCACAAGTTAACCACATAAGCAAATGACACAAAGGTCTCACGGTAAACTAATATCAATGGCATAATCAGCTAACGAGGAAATAATAATGAGTTTCAAATACCAACACTTCTATCAAAATGAGCATGAAGCAATATGAATAGGTGGTATCTCGCTAGCTCTTTTTGAGACCGCAAAACATAAATGCAGAGGAGTTTCAAAGATCAAGGGCTGACTAAGCATTGTAATTCATAGCAACGAAGATCCAGTCATAGGCATACTCAATTTCAATCAAAAGAAAAGCATAAAAATGACAGAGGTGCTCTCTAATTGGTGCTTATATAAGAGGAGGATGACTCGACAGGAAAATAAATAGACATGCCCTTCGCAGTGGGAAGCATTGATTTGTAGAGGTGCCAGAGCTCAAGCTTTTGAAAACAGAGATAATAATTTTGGGTGGCATGGTTTCATTGTCAACGCAATGACCAAGAGTTGTCAATATCTTCCATGCTACTCATGCTATAGGCAGTTCCCAAACAGAAAAGTAAAGTTTTAACTCCCCCACCACCAATCAATCACACTCCACGGCTAGCCGAATCCTCGGGTACCATCCATACTAACATCAATCCGGGGGGAGTCTTGTTTTATAGTTATGTTTTCGATAAAAGTGTGGAACTGGGCATTCCAATTACCAGACCCTTTCTCATGAATGACTGTGAATAAACACATGTCGAGGATAACACTCCTAGCATGGAAGATACCCATAGCCCTCTGTCACCACATGAGCGGTTCGGGCTTGCAAATCAGATTATTTCTTGAAGGTTTAGAGAATGGCACATGCAAATTTACTTGGAACGGCAGGTAGATACCGCAAATAGATAGGTATGGTGGACTCTCATGGAAAAAAAATTGGGTTTATGGAGGTGGATGCACAAGCAGTATTCCGCTTAGTACAAGTGAAGGCTAGCAAAAGACTGGGAAGCAATCAACTAGAGAGCGACAACAGTCATCAAGATGCAATGAGTTTGACTAACATTAAATGCAAGCATGAACATGATATAAATCACCATGAACACGAACACCATAGAGGCTATGTTGATTTTGTTTCAACTACATGCATGAACATGCGCCAAGTCAAGCCACTTGAAACATTCAAAGGAGAATACCATCCTATCATACTACATCATAGTCATCTCAAAATCTATGTTGGCATTCAAGACAAACGATTATAAGCTCTCAGCTAAATAAGCATGGCATCAGAAACTATGATCTCTAAGTTGTCATTGCAAACATGGTTCTCTCACAACAAAGCTAAATCTGGGTCGACAAGCTAGTCATATTTACAAAAACAAAATAGATAGAGTTCATACCAGCTTTTCAGTCTCAGTCACTTCATCATATATCATCATTGTTGCCTATCATTTGCACGATCGAACAATGAAAACGATAATAAGCGCATTGGACTAAGCTGAATCTGCAGGCAAACACAAAGGAGAAGACAAAGTAATATGGTTCTTTGAAAGCTAAACAGGTAAGCATGCAAGAACCAATAAACATTGTAACCAATATCTTCTACCTTGACACAAAGAAAAAGAAAATTATTTACACGGGAAAGCTCCCAACAAGCAAAAGAAGAAAGAAAATTATGTTTGGGTTTTCTCAAAAGGACACAAAACAAGAAAACAAGAAAACAAAAAGAAACTAGCATGGATAATACAGTGGCAAAGTGTAAACACCGGCTAACAAGGTGAAAGCATAAGCATGAATGTAAAGTCGGTGAGAACACGTACTCCCCCAAGCTTAGCCTTTTGGCCTAGCTTGGTCTACTCCCAAGGTGGGAAATAACCAGCTCCACGATACTCCGGAGCAGACTGTGGATACCACTGCTGTGTGAGCTCCTCTGGCTCCCACTGATAAACTGGCGTCTGGTACTCGACTGGCGGCTCGGGCATGGGCGCCTGTGGTTGGGCCAAGCCCCAATATGCGTAGATGTCCGCGGGCATAATAGTGTACCTGCCTGCATGAAGATCAAACAAAGAAGGAGCAGGCAAAGTAATAGTCTCTCGAGTACCCTGACTAAACACCAGGTTATAAGTCATCCGTCTACTAGCATCTCTATCCAGAAAATCATGGCGAACCATGCTGTCATAATCCAGATATCTCTCAGGGAGAAGCATCTCTCCTTCCTCTCCCAGTCTAATGGGCATCTCAAAGTGTCTAGCAAGACGGGTAGCATAGATACCTCCATAGACAACACCTTTAGAACGGTTCAGGTTCAACCATTGAGCTACTATGGCGCCCAGGCTATAAATCTTATCATTATAAAGGCCTTCGCGCAAAACCGCAAGGTCTGGAGAACTAAATGATCTAGCCTCCCCACAGCCAATCAAACATTTTCCCACAAATAGTGAAAAGTACGGAAGCACAGGAAAATGTATGCTAGCAATTCTAGCGCGAGACACTCCTCTCTCCTCTCCAACAGCAATAGAACCAATGAAATCCTCCAAGTCCCGTGGACGAGGGTCACGGATATCCCCAACATAAGGTAATTTGCATACATTGCAAAAATCCTGCAATGTCATGCACTGGGGGACATCGTATATAATGAACTCAACCATGGGAGGATTCTTCCTCGGATAAAAGTTGAAGCTTTGAACGAAAATATTGGTGAGGAGGAGGTATTATGGGCACTTATCTTCA
Organism: Hordeum vulgare subsp. vulgare; assembly: GCF_904849725.1. Classification (NCBI taxonomy): domain Eukaryota; kingdom Viridiplantae; phylum Streptophyta; class Magnoliopsida; order Poales; family Poaceae; genus Hordeum; species Hordeum vulgare. Next base: position 152,465,256 of record NC_058522.1, on the reverse strand, counting down.
ACGAACGCAGTAAGACCTGTGTTCTCCACCAAGTAATAAAAGTCTTCATAAAGTCCGGCGACGCGCAAAAATTCATCACTTGGCCATTTGCACGCTCGAACTTCTGTGACTCGAGGGACTGCGTACTTGGGGTGGTTCTTCTCATCCTCCTTGGGGTTACGGCTTGAAGAGCCTCTCAAGAACCTCCTCATCTTTTCCCTTTTCTAGCTCTGAAAAATTCTGAAATTTTTAGAGACTTCGAAATAAAAGTGAATGAAGATTAATCCATCTTGTAGCAACTACTCCTACTAGTGCCTAGAGACCGTATCACACGCTGAAACTACTTGGGACCTGCTAAAATCAACATTTCTAGCTCAAGAACAGGGTCACCAAGGTAGCAAGAATACGCGAAGGATAAAGCACTAGAGCAAAAACTAATTGGACCAATGGAGGAGTCACTTACCAAGGAGTAATTTCCCCAAAATGGTTCGGAGAATGGTGCTTTGATCAAGGAGATCGAAAATCACAGCCAAATGAGCAAGAACACGGGTTTGAGCTGCGAAACAATTTTTTCTGGAGGTGGAAGAAGAGGCTGGGAGCTGGAATGAGTGGAGGGGGTGCCTGTGGCCCCCCACAAGCTTACACCCCACCACCAGGGGTAGGTGGCTGTGGCAGGGCTTGTGGACCACTGGTCTGGCCCTCAGGCCAGCTCTCAAGCCCAGAAATTTTCAAAAATTCCAGAAAAAATCATACTAAATTTTCAGGACCATCGGAGAACTTTTATTTTCGAGGTATTTTTCTCCGAGACGCTAAAACAGAAAACAAGAAAAACTAAACTAATTCTATCATTTTGCTTCTAAGCAAAAGAAAAGGAAAACTTAAAACAGAGGTATGTGACTCCTCGATTCATTCGTTTCATGGTCATCGAAAGAAATCTGTCAATGGGATTGATCAAGTCCTTATGACAAAACCGTCTAGAATCGCAAGAGAGAACGGAGAATTTTCGAATAGCCACTAAGTCACCTCAATGGGGATATGCATCTCCCCAACAAGCAAATCATACTTCATCTTGACACGAGGGATAGGGCATTCAAAGCTCCCAATGAGAATCGATGAAGCCTTTTCGATAGCATTGATGCAATGTACTGGATATTGTTTCTTCGGAAAGTGCACTGTGTGCTCATTACCATTGACATGGAAAGTTACATTGCCTTTGTTGCAATCTATAACAGCCCCTGTCGTGTTTAAAAAGGGTCTTCCGAGGATGATAGCCATGGCATCGTCCTCGGGAATATCCAAGATAACAAAGTCTGTTAAGATAGTGGTATTAGCAACCACAACATGCACATCCTCGCAAACGCTGATAGGGAAAGCAGTTGATTTGTCGGCCATTTGCAGAGAAATTTTAGTGGGTGTCAACTTATCCAATTCAAGTCTACGATAAAGAGAAAGCGGCATAACACTAACACCGGCTCCAAGGTCATATAAGGCAGTTCTTACGTAGTTTCCTTTAATTGAGCAAGGTATAGTGGGCACTCGAGGATCACCAAGTTTCTTAGGAGTTCCACCTTTAAAAGTGTAGTTGGCAAGCATGGTGGAGATCTCAAGATCTGGTATCTTCCGTTTATTAGTCACGATATCTTTCATATACTTGGCATACGGAGACATCTTGAGCATATCAGTTAACTGCATCTGCAGAAAGACGGGTCTTATCATCTCAACGAAGCGCTCAAAATCCTCATCATCCTTTTTCTTGGATGGCTTAGGAGGAAAGGGCATACGTCTCTGAACCCATGGCTCTCTTTCTTTACCATGCTTCCTAGCAGTGAAGTCATTCTTGTCGTATCTCTTAGGTTGTGGATTATCAGGATTAACCGTAGGTTCAATCGCCACATCCTCATTATAGCTAGGTTGAGCATTATTATGAACATCACTGTCCATAATGTCACCAGGTTCATGTTCATCACCAGATTGTGTTTCTGCATCAGACGCAGAAATATCATTAGGTTCTTCAGGTGTGACAGTATTTGGTGAACTGGCGTGCAAGTTTCTATCATCCTTCTTCTTCTCCTTAGGATGACTGGGTGTATCAGCATTGATTCCTTGAGAATTTTGATCAATTCTCTTAGGATGACCTTCAGGATAAAAAGGTTCCTGAGTCATTTTGCCTCCTCTAGTAATGACTCTGACAGAGTTGTCATTTAATTCATTGAGGAGGTCATTCTAAGCTTGAAGTACTTGTTCTACCTGAGTAGTAATCATAGAGGCATGTTTACTCAGAAGCTTCAGATCATTGACATTTCTGTCTACACAAGCACTTAAATGGCTAAGCATACGAGTACTTTGTTCCAAATGTCTGCTAACATAATCATTGAAACTCTGTTGTTTGGCAACAAAGTTGTCAAATTCATCAAAGCATAGGCTAGCAGGTTTATCAAAAGGAATATCACTCTCATCAAACCTACGCAGAGAATTCACTTCCACTACCTGTATCGGGTTATTGAGACCATGGATCTCTTCGATAGGTGGTAGATTTTTGACATCTTCAGATCTGATGCCTTTCTCTTGCATAGATTTCTTGGCTTCTTGCATACCTTCGGGACTGAGGAATAGAATACCTATTTTCTTAGGAGTTGGCTTAGGAGGTGGTTCGGGAATAGTGCAAGCATTATCGTTGATCAAGAGGTTATTCAGTAGGGTCTCATCTTGTTCTACAGTTCGTTCCCTAAAAACACAACCGGCAGAACTATCTAGGTGGTCTCTAGAGGCATCGGTAAGTCCGTTATAGAGGATATCAAGTATGTCGTTCTTCTTAAGAGGGTGATCAGGCAAAGCATTATGTAGCTGGATGAGCCTCCCCCAAGCTTGTGGAAGACTCTCTTCTTGGAGTTGAGCAAAATTGTATATTTCTTGCAAGGCAGCTTGCTTCTTATGGGCAGGGAAATATTTCTCACAGAAGTAATAGACCATATCCTGGGGACTACTCACACATCCAGGAGCAAGAGAGGTGAACCAGACTTTAGCGTCATCCTTTAGAGAGAAAGGAAATAGCTTAAGGATATATTAGTGGCGGATCTTCTCCTCATTAGTGAAAAGGTTGGCTATTGCGGATAGTTTGGCAAGATGGGCTATGACCATCTCAGACTCATAACCGTGAAAAGGATCAGATTCGACTAGAGAGATTATCTTAGGGTCGACAGAGAAGTCATAATATTTATTGGTGACAAAGATAGGCGAAGTGGCAAACTTCGGGTCATTTTTCATCCTAGCTTCCCGAGATTTTTCCTTCCACTTGAGAAGTAATTTCTCAGCGTCATAGGCATCCTTACACGCAAGAAAATCCTCAGATATCTCTCCCTCCATAACGTAACCATCAGGTATATCAGGCAATTCATATCTAGGAGAGCTAGATCTAGCAGGAGCAAAAGCAGGTTCTATCTCAATAGTATCGGCAGTTTCAGAAGCATCACGAGCATTGGCAGTAACTCTAGCAATATGAGCATCAAGGAACACTCCTAGTGGAACATCAGGAAAAGGAGTATCTCTAGCAGTATCAAGCATAGCATCATCAGGCAAAATAGCATCTCAAGCAGTATCAGGCATAGTATCAAGCATAGCATCTCTAGCAGTAGTATCACAAGCATCATCAAGCACAGGCGACATATCAAGATTTCTAGCAGGAGGTGATGTCGCAAACTTACTCATAACTGAAGGTGAATCAAGTGCAAATCTAGATGGCAATTCCTTACCTCCCCTCATAGTTGAGGGCAAGACTTTGGTCTTCGGATCCTTCAGATTCTTCATAGTGATCAGCAGATATAAATCCCAAGTAACTCAGAGAATATAGCAATACCTCCCCGGCAACGGCGCCAGAAAAATGCTGATTGCAATGTCCGGCGATGGCTAGAAGAATTCTGATGACAACAAACCTTCCCCTGCAACGGCACCAGAAGAATGCTGCTAGCACTCCCCGGCAACGGAACTGGAAGAATGTTGTTGATGGCCCACCAGCGCGTGGGTTCGCAACAGTTTTCGAGGGTACAGTATTCGACCCAAATTTGTGGATACGCCAGGCAGGAGGTGAGAGAATACTCTCGAGTATTAGCAGCTGAATTTGTCAGATTCAACCACACCTGACAGATTAGTATATGCAAGCAAAGTATCAGTAGCAAAGTAGTATGATAACAACGGTGTGAGAAACGATCTGTTGACGGCAGACTATTCCTAACGATTGTATCAATGGCGCCAAGTTGCCGCGTTGACGGAAATTGACGGTTCCCGTCAACGTCCAGCGTACCAAGATTGTAACAGGTAGTAGCAGTGTAACGAGGAATAGCAGCGGCAAGGAACAACAGTAGTGACAGCAGTAGCAAGTAGCAACAGTAATAGCAGTAGCAACAGTAGTAGCAGCAGCAACAGAGCAAAACAAGTAACAACAGTAGGCAAACTCGTAGGCAATGGGTCGGTGATTTGTTTGGATGATATTCATCATGCAACAGCTATAACACGGAGAGATATGTGGCTAGCTCCCGTTCGTCAATGTGATGTAGGCATGCATTCCGTGTGTCGTCATACGTGCTTAGGGAAAAGAACTTGCATGACATCTATTTTCCGTCCCTCCCGTGGCAGCGGGGTCCAAAAGGAAACTACGGGATATTAAGGTTCTCCTTTTAATAAAGAACCGGACCAACGCATTAGCACTTGGTGAAAACATGAACTCCTCAAACTATGGTCATCACCGGGAGTGGTTCCGGTTATTGTCACTCCGGGGTTGCTGGATCATAACACATAGTAGGTAACTACAACTTGCAAGATCGGATCTAAAATACACATATATTGGTGACAACATAATAATTTCAGATCAGAAATCATGCAACTCGGGCCCTAGTGACGAGCATTAAGCATGGAAAAGTAGTAGCAACATCAATCTCAGGACATAGTGGATACTAGGGATCAATCCCCATCAAAACTAACTCGATTACATGATAGATCTCATCCTACTCATCACCGCCCAGCGAGCCTACGAATAGATTACTCACGAACGACGAAGAGCTTCATGGAATTGGAGAGGGAAGAAGGTTGATGATGACGATGGCGACGATTTCCCCTCTCCGGAGCCCAAGACGGACTCCAGATCTGCTCTCCCGATGAAGAACAGGTGGTGGCGGCGCCTCCGTATCGAAAACGCGACAAAAACTTCTCTTTTTTTCTGGGACGAAAGGGATCTTATAGCGCTGGAATTGGGGGCGGCATAGTCGTGTGGGCCCCACAAGCCTGCCCACCGCCACAAGGGGGGTGGTGGCGGAGCCAGGGCTTGTGGCCCACTCGCCCACCCCCTGAGGTGGAACTTGGCGTAGATATTTTTCTTATTTTCCAAAACTGCTCCCCGTAAATTTTCAAGACGTTTGGAGAACTTTGATTTCTGCACAAAAATAACACCAAGGCAATTCTGTTGAAAACAACGTCAGTCCAGGTTAGTTCCATTCAAATCATGCAAATTAGAGTCCAAAACAAGGGCAAAAGAGTTTGGAAAAGTAGATACAACGGAGACGTATCACTCACCCATATCATGGAAGCTTTTCAAGACCCTCTGTTCAAGGTCCGCCTGCGGACAACAACCACCTTTAAAGGATACTATCCATCCCTTCTAAGAATCATAGGAGAAATTTCACAGCTAGAAGCAGGGCGGACATCAAGTCACCCATGGAAGACCAAAGAGGAAAAGTTGCTTTGAAATATGTTGTTGAAAACAATAGTTACTTGTAACAGTTGCCTTGGCACCATTAATTATAAAAATTCCTAACAAATATTTTTATATACTCTTTTATAGTATTTTTTAATATATATGTTTCTTGCTTAGTGGCGCCAAAGGGTAGATTTGTTCAATAAATATCAGGTGCGATCGGCTAATAGACCGGCGACTAGGATGAAAATACCGCCCCAAGCACTACCCCGTCACTACTTTTTAAGTGTTTGGTTTCTCAGATATTGCTTTATATGCATTGGTTCTGAATTATGTCTTGGGGAAATAATTGGGTTGCCCCACTCCTATGGTTACCCCCTTACGTTGTGCTAGTTCGGCTAAAGGGGTAAAGGGAGAACCACCGCGATTGTGTTCCCAGCTGGCCTGACTAAGATACCTCAGTGGAGAAAACCGAAAACCGACTGTCATAATAAGTGAGAACTCGTCTGCAATCCAAACTTAAGCACTAAAGAACGATGGAGGTTTTATTCCGTGTCATACGGAGGGATTTGTACGTTTGCAAACCTTGTGGTAACTATTTGAAAATCCGGCTTATTCGACTAGCACAAAAAACTGGGGACGTAACCACCCCCCGAATTCAAGCTCATAAGGCTAAGTGAAAGCACGAAAGACACATAGTCTAATTGCCTCATTTCCTTCACACAGTACCGTCTCTGGGCACCAATATATCGGCTAAGGGTTACAGTATGGATGTCGAAACACCCTTTGTAGTTTCTACATGGGGGCCGAAGCCAACGATGGGAAACTTTCAGATTAAATGGCCAAACAGGAGTCAAAAATAATACAAAGTGCATTAAACTAGGACAAGCTTCATAATAATAAATTGTTCCAAGGCACACAACAATATCCTTACTGATAAATTACATCTTTGGAACACTAGGCTTCTATCACCCGAGCACCCTCCATCGTGGCAGATAAAAAAAGCTCTAGACGCTTGTGCTCCTTTCCAGGAGAAGGAGGTGAGGTTGCCATCATAAGGGGCCTCACCCATGGCCAGTGCATCATGGTCCTCGCAAACGCCATATGAGCTCTCTTTATCCAAACAGAGCACTTCAGGACCTCGAGTTGAGGCATGGTATCGTACAACTTCCGCACTAAGCCAAAGTAATTACTCGAAAGAGGCTCGACAAGACAAAGCCGGATGCAGAGGTCCTTCATGGCCGTCTCTGCCATCCTGGACAACTCCATGAGTGGCTTAATCTGCTAGACGAGAAGTGGGTTGGGCTTGGGAGTCTGAAACAATGCCAAGAAAAGCCTCTTCTCGGCGTCCCCGTCTTGGGTCGTGTAGTGCTTGGTCGCGTGTGCTACACTCTGTAGGAGGTCCGTAAACGAGCCCGGGAAATGCCATAGCCGTGTAAGAAACGGAAACCTGTTTCTACCAAAGGCACATTGCAGAAATTATGGCTTACCATCCGTAATCTTCTTGGCTTGGCGTACTTCTTCTTCAAAAAATCGCCTCTCTACCCGCTCTAATTTGAGCTCGGAGGACAACTTGGAAAGCTCAGCTGCTTGTTCTTTGGAATTTTTTCCAAGGCCTCGCTCTTAGCGCTTGCATCTTGAAGGACCTAATGGACCTCAGCCACTCTATCCTTGTGCCCACCTCTCTCAACCTTCAATGAGCATAGCATGGTGTTTGTCTGCTCGGCCACCATCTTATGAGCAGCGGCCTCCTGCTTGGCCTTATCCAGTTCGGCCTTGAGTTTCTCAAACTCCACGTCCATAGTTGCTGACATAATCGAAATCAAGATGTCATATACCAAAGCCAGACAATACGAAACTATTAAGTACAACCAGATTCTTAGCGACACATAGTAAGTTTACCTTGCTTCTCGTCGAGCCGACTATTAGAGCAACTGAGTTCCTCATCGGAAACCTTGAGTTTTCGGTTCAGCTCGACAAGTTCAAGGGCGTTGGTGGCCACAGCCGAGGACGAGGCCTTTGAGACAATTTAGGGATTGATAAACATCCGAGCTAACGGGACTTGGACATTTGGTCTAAGTACCCCCTAGATGTTATAGTTCAAGGGTCCCCGAATTGTTTTTGTTCATGACCATAAGTTCTTTTGAGCCATGGGTAAGTTTTTAAACTCACCCATGGCTCGGGGGCTATTATACCAATAAGGCATGTAAAACCCTATAAATAAATAAAGCTAACACTACTTGGTTTACCTTGAAGCCTGCAAGCAAACCGCTAAAAGCCACCTTTAGTCCGCTATCAACGGACTAGATGCTTTGTACAATCGCACCCATAAGGATGCGATGTTTGCCGGCGATGGTGAGCCGGATAAAGCCTCCTCCAACATTCTAGGACACTCGGTCGTAGCCCATTCTGTCAGCAGCGGCACTAGAGGCAACGTTAAAGACACCGGAGGATCGGAGCTCCCTGTTGCTGTCTCCGGAGGAAGCTCAGACGAATCCAGCCCCCCGTCTCCTCTCATCAGGAGGGGACCAACCTCCTGGATTTTATTGACCGAGGCATCAACCTTGGCCAGAGCCTCTAGGTCTTCGGTGGCCGATGTTTGAACCTCGGCCATCACCACCTCGCCCCCCATGTTAGGGGGGGGGGTCTGGTGGGATATCACCTCTGTAGCCTCGTCTGATGTGTGAGGGAGAGTAGTATAGGATGCATTCCTGCTCTCCGCTAGCTCGGCCGGTGGCGAACCCCCTTTGAGACAGGGAAAGGAGCATGTATGTTTATTAACGAAAGCTCACTATAATTCCATTAAATAAAGTGACAATTCCATACCTTTGTACAAGGGGCTTGATCCTCTGGGTCCTTCGGGGAACACTCTCAAAGGCCCCGGAGTCCTCATCAAAATCCGGGCCGTCGTCGGGTAGAATGACCTTACTCGTGCAGGGTCTCTTTGGGGCATGAGGAGGCAAGCCCTCCTTGGCCTCCTCTGGGGCCGCCCACTTTTTTGTTTGGAGGGAATATTTCTCCTCTCCATCCACCACATCCTCTTCCTCATAGGTGGAGGAAGCATGGGTGTCTCCTGACTTGGTATCCGGAGGACCTCTCGAGCGGAGACCTCAGCGGGTCTCCCTTTTCTTCTTCTCTTTTTTCTTCGGCGCCGAGTATGGCCCCATCACCAGCATCGCGGTCAGCAATGGCGACCTGGGGTCCTCAGGCAGGGGGTTGGGCCGTTTATTTTCACGACCTTCTTCAGCCAGCCCTGCACGGATGAAGGGAGAAAGGATAAGATCCTTGCTAAAGATTAAAACTTTGAATAAGAATAAAAGCTCGGTCATACCTCCAAGGGAGGGTGATCGGCATCCAAGCCGTCATCTTCGTCCAAGGCCGACCATTCCTATTGAGGCTTGAACAACACCCTCCATAATTTCTCATGGTTGTGTTGTAGAACTGGCTTACGGTGCCTCGGTGCCCAAGATTGTAGGACCACATTGGAATGTCCTGACGCTGGCAGGGAAGGACACGGCGGCGGAGCATGACCTGAACCATGTTGGTCATCTCGATATTTGCCTCCACAATCTGCGTGATGCGCTTCTGTAACGCCTTCACCTTCGAGGCCGATCTCGAGTCAAGACCTTTTCTAACCCATGAGGTTAGCCTCTCGGGGGGTCCGGATCTGAACTCGGCAGGCGCTGGCCAGTTTGCTTCCCGAGGTTCAGTGATGTAATAGCACTCCTTTTACGAGGCCTTGATGGTGTCAATAAAAGTACCCTCTAGCCATTCGACCCATGGGAGTTTGTGATCACGGATCCACCACAGTCGGTGTGTTGGCTGCTGACTGGCTTCGGCTTGACGTTGAAAGTCTTGAGCCATAGATCGAAGTGCAGTTGAACCCGTAGGAATGCCTCACAAAGGGTGATGAAAGCAGAGGTGTGCATAAATGAGTTTGGGGGAAGATCGTGAAAATCTAACCCGTAGAAGAACATCAGGCCCTGACGAAGGGGTGGAGCAGGAAGCCTATCCCTTGGATGAAGTGGGGGACGAACACCGCCCTTTCGCGTGGCTCTGGTGCGGGCACCACTTGGACTTCCTCCACATGTTGTGGGCAATGTTCGGTGAAAGATAGGCACCGTCCTCCAGTTCCCGGATATCCTTGTCGGAGACGCATGAGACCTCCCATTTGCCTTGGGTGCCTGAGTCGGCCATGGCTGAGCTTGGGGAAGGGCGGCTCGGAGAGGACGGAAAGTGAAATGGATCTAGGGGCTAGGAGCTTGAATGAAAGGGGGGGTCGAGTCTCGAATGCATGTGGTGGCTTTGAGGATATTTTTCCCTTTAATGGGGGCCACAAGGCTAAGGGTTCCCGTTTATTGCGCCGCAGGCCCTGCCACTTCCCGAAATAACCGTGTCGTTGAACACTCGCAGTATTACTGAGACCATTATTTTTATCCCCTTAAACGCGGGGGCCGATCTCCTCATTGACAAGATGTTCCCGTGAGAAAGCAGCCTCGAACCGCCAATCAAGTTTTTGTCATAACTAGCTGTCGCGGCCTTTTGTCAGAAAGGATGTCAAATGAGGAGTTGTTCACGCTCTAGCTTTTAAGCCTTCTGATTAAGCAGTGGCCATTTTAATGGCACAACATCTACGGTTCCCTTCATGTTCGACAACTCCTCATGCACTCATCTACCGTTCTAGCTCATACAATCTCGAGGTAGATCAACTCTGTAATCCTCATACACACCAATATAATCAAGCAAGACGTAGGGTTTTACCTCCTCAAGAGGGCCCGAACCTGGCTAAATAATGCCCCTTCGTCTCATGTAACCCATCGATCCAAGGTCCACAGCTCGGTACCCCATACCCGAGATCCGTCAGTTTTGACAGCGACATCGAGGTATGTGAAAATCCACCTCTCCTCTAGCACTCCTACCTCTGTCAGTTCCCCTTTGTTGTATCCCCTGCCTCTACCACGAGTTGGACATTCCCTCTTCTAGTGTCTGACCTTCCCACAAATGTGATATTTTTGGGATCTCCCAACTCCATGCGCTCATTGACTGCAAATGTCAAAGCTGGCACATGCTTCACATATGCATGCTCAAGAGAGAGGCGCACCTCCTCTTGATTCATCGCTGCAATAGCTGAGGCAATGGTAGGTAGTCTAGGTCGGTGTAGCATGGTTGCCTTCCTGCCATCAAAGCAACCTTTGAGGCTAGCCAAAAGTTTTAGCACACGCATCCATGCCATCCGCTTGCACCATGACTCGATTGAAGGTGCATCATAGAGTTCCAGAGGACCATATTTATCCATGTCTGCCCACAGAACCTACAGTTCTGCCATGTATGGCATTACTGACATGCCATCCTCTTGGAGCAACAACCTAATCTTCTCCTCAATCTGAGAAATGAGTATGACATCACCCTTGCCAGAGTATTGGTGGATAGAACCTTCCATATCTCAGTAGGTCTGGATAACCCCTCCCAAGAGCATCCAATGGAGTGCATGACAGATTTCAACAACCACACCATCAATAGAGAGTTGATGACCTTCGACCTCTTTCCCTCTACACTACTATTGTCTCCGGGTTCTGCAACGGTGCCCAACTGAAAGTGTGTTATATCGACTACAAGGGGGTGAATAGGCAATTTTTACAATTTCATCAATGAGAAAATTCCTAGTGAGGAAAGTCCTCAGTCATGAATTGAGTGGAGCAGAAATAGTACTAAGTCAGAAATGCAAAAACGTCTACAACAAAGTACTCAACGTGATTTCAGAGAATCTGTTTGCACAGGTTGCAAGTACAAGATAAGCAGGTGAAGAATTTGAGGTGAGGAATTCAGAAAAAGTTTTCAGTCAAATTCTTCAAACAGTAGAGATGAAAATCTTCAACATGCAATCGAGAAATGAGAGTGTTGAGGAAATAGAATGAGTAGCTCAATGAAGACAGTTGTTGATGACCCAGTTCCAACTGCTGTGATAGTTGTACGTCTGGTTTGAAGCGGCTTGGTGTTGAAACCAAAGGACACACAGTCGCAGGACATACAGTCCCTACCGTATTCTCCTTGAGGTAAGGACACATAGTCCTCGCCCAACACTCGTGGTAAGTATTTAGGACAGACTTCCAAACCATCACAAACTCGATCACCCGGCGATCCAAAATTGACTGCTGGATGCCCTATACCATGAAGCCTAGCCATCTGGAGGATGCACAGTCCTCAAAGGTAACAACCGTCAGTTCCACATAGGAATAACTTCTTCAGTGATGCTTAATCACTTGGTTTTTGGTTTGGGTTTGGGTGTTTGGGGTATTTCCTCACATGATGATTTTCGCTCGAATACTCTGAGGAATTTGGGTTTCTCAAAATGACTAGTGCCAGTTTCTCTCGGAGCATCCTCCCACCTAGTGGTTTGGGGCGGCTATTTATAGCCTGGGAGCATCCCAACATGATTTTACATAAATGCCCTTTAATAATATGACCGTTGGTTGGATAAGATCTGGGACAGGTGGCGCGTAGCACGGCAACGGTCGGAACTTTCGAATGTGAAAGTCCTCAGGTCTCTCATGTTCCTCACTTTGAGGATCTGGTAGATGTAGGTTTGGGTTGAGCATCATGAGGAAATTCTTTCCATAGTTTTACCTCGACCCCCTTTAAGAGTACGATGCTCCTATGACTCAAGCATAAATAAAATGAAACAGAAAGAGTAAATCTTCAAGCTTCAAAGTCTTCAGTGTAATTTCTTCGGGACACACCGAATTCCTCATCTTCAATATCTTCATGAGGAATATCAATTTCTTTTTGCAATTTCTTTGCGATCAAAGTCTTCAAGGAATGACCAAAGTCTTCACCCGAAGACATTCATTTTTAGGGGTCGATATTCATCGAATAACTCAAACTCCTCAGCAACTTATAGAGCCTGTGTATACTTACAAACATATCAGTCCCTTGTTGGTGGTTGATGACAAATAGGTTAAGTGTTCAATGGGGATAATAATATGAAATGTAAGTACTGACTTTGATGAATTTGAAGGTAAGATACAGAGAAACTCCCCCTGAAGATGTGCATGTTTTGAAGAATTTGCTTTGAACTACAAATGGACATTGATGATACATATCATGGAGATCTCCTTGTGTATCTTGTAATTCATGCATTCATTTGGCATATAGTATGAGGAATTTGAAGTGCATGATGAAAAATGGTGTCTGACAAATTTCAGCATGCAAGCATTAATTAACTCGAGGAATAAGCATGCGAGAAAAAATGTTCAAAAATGTCACAACACCATCTCTCTTAAGTTACAAGTCATTACATCAAAAACTTCACAAGAACCAAGAGTTTGTAACTTAATAAAGTTTATAAGACCATAAATTTGACCCGCTTGAAGACTAACTCTTAGATTTCTCCCCCTTTGTCATCAAGTGACGAAAAGGGAAGAAACTAAGGACTAATGCCCGTGCAGATCTTCACTTCTATGTTGAGGAAGAGGCATGAGCATTCGTCGAGTCTGACTTCCTTCTTGGGCCAGTTGCAGTATTCGCATGTTCTTCATCCGAATCAGCAGTGCAGAATGAAGAAAATGAGGTGTCCACCAAGTCAGGAACTGGAATATTCTTGAAATTCTTATTTGGTGGCCATGACCAATCAAAGTACCGAGTGAATTCCAATTCTTCAAGTTCCTTTGGAGTCTTCAGGTGAGACAATATGGCCCAAGTGCGATCAAATACCTCATGGAGATAATAGTGATTTTTCTTCACAACATTTTGAATATCATTGAGGGTTTTCAAAATAGAGCCAAACTGACATTTCACCCACTTATGATTGTTATTGACTTTCTGATGAAGGCTGAGGAGAAGCTCCCTGTTAGTCATCACCCTTTGGGCAGTTGGGCTTGGAGGTTTTGCTGTGCCATCAGATTCTTGAGTGGCAGTGTCATCATATGAGGAGTAGGAGGCAGCCTTGCGAAATTGACCATCCAATGGCCAATGACCTTCATCAATCACTGACTTGACCTTGCCCTCAACTGGTTCAAAAGATTTCTTGATGACTTTGAGGGGTGGCACATAACCGAGGTGATTCTGATAGTCAGCTTGGTAGTTGATGGCGGATCTGTTTCTGATAAAACTCATGATCCAAGGCGCATAAATCTTCAGCTCAAATGGTGACAAAGCATTGTCAGCCAAAGTCCTCAAGAGAAATCATGAAGGTTCATTTTGATGCCATGAATGATGTTGAACGAGATGTTCTTCATGATCCCAACAACATCTTCATCCTTATCATGCCCTTTGATAGGTGCGATGGAAGATGACGAAATTCTGTAGACTGTTCTGGGCACATATTTTAACTCCTTCATGATGAATCTAGTCCTTGGAGGTTGGCCTAGAGCCAAAGCTTTCATGAGTACTTCCATGAGCTTATCTGGCAACTCTCTTTCATCATACAGTTTGATTGCTTCATCCGAAGGAATTCAGATAGGTAGAGCTTGAAGCAATTTTGTGGCTGGAGCTTTGTAGTGAGTGTGTTGTGTCATCTTGTCCAAGACCCAAGGGTTGATGTCTTTGGGGTCACCTGAGATATGCAGTGTGGCATAGAACTGAAGAATAATGTTTGTATTCCAGTCATCGATATCTGTGCAGAATGGCAATTGTCGTGGTTTTGTCACCACATATGTCCTCATGCAAGGACTTAGTGTGAGGCCATCGCAACCATGTGGCGGCTTGAGAGGGGTTGGTCGGAATCGAGAGACGCGAGTTTACCCAGGTTCGGCCCCTCAGATTGAGGTAAAAGCCTGCCCTGCTTGTGTTTCATTGATGAAGATGATGATCTCAATTACAAGGGTGCAGACTCGCCACCTCGAATCTCGTGGGTGTCTAATCTGTGTATCTCATAATTTGTCTTGTCTAGACCTAAGTTGTGAATCTTGTGCCTCTTGGGGCGCCTTACTCCTCCTTATATAGGTGGAAGGGGTAGGTTTACATGTAGAGTCCTACTATGAGTAGGAATACGACTAGTCTCTCTTGAATCCTAATCCGGGTCTTGTTTCCTTTGTGAGGGAGTCTCTCCTCTTCTTGGGCCTTCTCTTGTGAGCCGGCCCTCTTGGCCTCTCTATGAGCCGCCTTATGCCACGGTGCACGCCAGTCCTTGGGCCTTCGTCATTTATCTAAGTCGCCTGTGGGGTCAAGTTTGAGTCGTCAAGTCCTTGGCGGGTCATACTTCAAGGCGGGTTACACTACGGGGTATATCCCCGACAGCAGTAGCCCTGCTTCTTGAAGAACACTCGGTACTAGAGTGAAGCAAGGAATTTCCTCCATATCACAATGAGGAATGTATGTGTGATGAAATATCTTCCTTTTCCCACAAAGCACAGAAGCATAGTAATTAAGTTGAGTTCTCGTCCAGAACTTTCTGTGCCTGATACGAAGCCTATCGTAAGTATTTTCTCTAGTGAAGATATGAAGTTCATCATAGAAGTCTGCCTTCAGAAACTTTGGCCTCTTTGAGAAGGGCTGATGAGGCTTTGGTTGAATATTATGATGTTGATCATCTTGAGGAGTTTTAGCCACCACAATTGCAGTTTCAGGATTTGCAACCACAATTGCAGTTTCCCTAGTAGTAATTTTATCCTACGATAGGCATTTTCATCAGGAGCTTGTTCTTCAGTTTGAGGAATTTGATGTGCTGAAGGAGCAGATGCAGTTTCTGGTACAGTAGTTTCCTTTTCAGTTTCTTCAGCAGATGCAGCTGATTCTTGGTCTGGTGCTGATTTAACATATGAGCTCTTCTCATTAGAGCCAGTCAGAATTTCAGTGGATGGGAATTTGAGTGGTCATTGGCGAGTTTGGGTGAGCCTTTTTCCCAAAACTCATCATGGATAACAGGTTTGCTGCTGCCAATGTCTTCATGAGACTCCTTTCTTTCAGCAGTCATTTATGGATTTTGAGGAGGAGGTGTTGAGACTTCAGGAATTTGATGAGCTTGAATTTCCTCATCCATTGGTGTGGATGCAGCAGAGCGATTGTCATCCATTTTCTCATCCTGTTCTGGAATGACATGCTCTTCACAAAATGGTACAATCATGTATGATGGTGCAACACTGAGGGGGGTAGCATCCATTGTAGCTGATGATGTAGTAGGCAGAGTCTTCACGCGTTTTGCCTCTGAAGATTTTGAAGGTGTTGATGCCTTTCTCTTCTTTGCTTTATTCTCAGCAGCTTTTGTTTTCTTCACGTCCGATGCAGACGGAAGAGTCACTTTCTTCACCTTTGAAGACATTGGTGAAGGAGCATTTTCATCAGGCATTGCATGAGCAGTGTCAGACCTGGTAGATTCTCGGTAGGAATATGCTGAGTAATTTAATCAGTAACTGGTTCTTCATCTTCATACGAATCAGCCAGTTTCACAGTATAGCTGGGCCGAGGATTTTTTGGTTGCTTTGGGGCTGACACCCTACTATTGTATTCATCAATTGCTTCAGTTGCGACTTTTACAAACCTCACTTTGACACCCTTTCGGTCCGCATGAAGACTTGTGTATGCGTTAGTGAGGGTTTTCAGCTCTCTCTGAGTAGAAACAAGTTTCTCAGGTGTCTAGTTAAGGTTGTTTTGCTTCAAGTACTTCTCCTTTTTAACCTTTGCACATCGAGCTTGTTTGGCTTTTTGATCCTTCCATTTTGCTTCATTGATGAATGAGGTAACCATGTGACTTACTCCACGTGGAAGTTTCAAATCATCAATTGGTGTGTTTGGACCCTCATACCAAAGGTCGATGAAGTTCAGCACAACTTTTGGATCCAGTGCGAGGGGAATGGTGTTGCGAGTAGCTTGTGCAACCCTTTCTTGCTTGTTTCTGATGATGGCTTGAAGAGTTTCATCATCATATTCCTCATTTCCTTCTGATGCAGAAGGGATGTTGACAACCTTGCTTGGGCTTGGCCTTGTACCTCTTCTAGCAGTCATCTTTGTCTTCAGTATGCCAGGTGAAGATTTGAGAACTGAACCTGAGGCAGATGGTTTGAGTAACTTGGATTTCCTGCTTGATGTTGCCTGAGCTGTGACTGCAGTGGAGGTGAAGACTTTGTTGCAGTTGAGGACTTGGCAGCAGTTGTTGCAAATTTGTGAGGAATTTTCTCTTTTGACAGTGATGTTGAGGGTTTTGCCTTGAGACCTGGTTTCTTCATCACGACCTTCTTCTGAGGTTGTTCTGTAGCAGAAGCATCAGCAGCAGAAGTAGTAGCAACAGCTGGAGCAGCAGAATCCTCATTAAAGTGAGTTACAACAACTTTTTCCTTTTTCTGCAGCTTAGACAAATACTTGTCTTTTTCATCAGGATAGAGCTCAATTGTGGCTACACTGGAGGGATCTGTTGTTTGTTGGTCTTCGTGTGGCAATCTTATGGAAGGAGGTTTGAGGTCAAACTCCTTGGCATACTTTGGAGTGTCATACTTGTATTCCTTCCACTCCTTTGACCATCTGCGTTCAATCCTTTGAAGACTTATCTTGCGTTTTGCCATTGTCTCTTTTCCATGAATTTCTTCATCTGGTGTGCAGTACTCAGCATATATCTCCTCTGAGATCTCAAAAACAGTGTTCTGTTCTAGTTCCTTGCCACCCTTCTGTTTTCTGTCTTCCTCCATTTTCTTCACCTGAGGTTTTTACTGAGGAATTTGTATTCTTGAGGAATCAGAGGACACAGGTAATGTTTCTTCGATAAATGCTGCAAATGAGTTAAGTTGATGAGAACCTAGTGATTCATCAGTTGACATTTTGTACCTGTGAACAGAGTATAGGTGCGAAGAATTTGGAGAGGTCATATGCGTTCTCAAATTTCAGGAAATTGAAAAACTATTTAAGTCGAGGAATTTGACTAGTGTGTTGAGAAATTTGACTAAGCATTCTGATCTTAGGTTCCAGAGTTGTGAATATTCAAAAATTTACACAATTGAGGAATCTCGTGAGGAATTTAGGGGCTTAGTAAATTAATCAAGTGTTCTAGACATGGGTGTGCACAGCTGAGAGATTTTCTGAGGAAAATTGATTTCACGAATCCAAAGAGATTAAATGGATCATATAGGGATAGTAAAATAGGATTTAAACTACCCTCTATGAAGGACTCGATGAACTGGGGAAGTAAAAAGCACAAGTTCTTCAGTTCAGATGTTCAGTGCCCTAACTTGGCGACTGAAGACAGCTACGGCGGCGACGGAGGAAGATGATCCATAGTCGGCGTGAGTCTGGCAACGACGAGGTCGAGGCAGAGAAGATGTTCCTCACTGGCGACGAGGATGCCAGCAGTGGCGCTAGGTTTTGAGCTCGAGCGGAGGAGTCGAGAGGGAGAGAAGAGTTCTTGACTGAAGGGGGTAAGGGGCTATTTGTATCTCACGTGAAAATGGTCTGAAGCGAACACTTTGGACAAAACTTCCCTTGTCCTTTCGTCTCCGCATGACACGTGCTACCCACGATTGAAGCAGTAGAGAACGTGGCTATCCTATCGTGAGTAGTGGGGGCGGTTACTGTGGTAACGTTATAATCAATTTTTTAATTTTGAGGATTTATTTGAAAAGCCTTCAGCTGACAAAAATTCAGTGAGGATTTTGAACAAGTGTCAAACAGAACACATATTAAGAATTGAGAATAGACTGCGTTGAGCTTAGCATAGGGGGAATCGGGTCCGATCACGTTTACTTAGAAGAAATACCAAATTGAAGACTTAGCAATAAATGAATACTGTTGAGGACATTAAAAGCTCATTATAATATATATAGTCAATGAGGATCATCAGAGAAAGTTTTTGAAGAATTAGAAAATTTTGAAGACTTTGTATTTTTTTGAGGATTTTGTGAAAAGTCTCAGATTTGAAGAATTTCCAATTTGAAGAATTTCAAAGTTTGGTGGTGGCGTGACCCACCGTATAAGAATGATGATTTCAGGCACCGCGTACAATTGTCGTAGGGCCCTTAGAACCAAATTCTTCATTAATTTCTTCACACTTAGTGTGATATTCTTCATTGATTGAAGAAAATCGTTACCTCATGTGTTGCACATCTAAGTCATCATTTTGCATAAGTGTTAGGATGTGTGTATGTTTCCAAAACATTTGAAGACTCTAGGATATTTAGCTCACACCGCAACTTGCAAAACCTTCTCTCATCCAAGGGCTTTGTGAAGATGTCTCCTAGCTGGCCATCAGTGTTCACATGGTCGATGATGATATTGCCCTTGAGTAGATGATCACGAAGAAAATGATGACGAATCTGGATGTGCTTAGTCTTCGAGTGGCGTAGTGGGTTGTAGGCGATCTTGATTGCAGTCGTGTTGATGCCGTAATCTCTGAGGGTTTGCTTCATCCATAGCAGTTGAGCACAGCAAGATCCATCAGCAATGTATTCAGCTTCAACAGTGGAGAGTGACACGCAGTTCTACTTCTTTGAGGATCAGCACACTAAGGATCGTCCGAGGAAATGACATGTGCCTTATGTTGACTTACGATTCAGATGGTCACCAGCATAATCAGAATCAAAATATCCAACGAGGTGACGATTTTAGCCCTTGGGGTACCATAATCCTAGTGTTGGTGTGTGAGCTAGATATCAAAGAATATGTTTCACAACCTTATGGTGTGATTCCTTCGGTTTTGCTTGAAAACATGCACACATGAAAACACTAAGCATAATTTCTAGCCTAGATGCACATAGGTACAACATAGAGCCAATCATAGAGCGATATACATGCTGATCGAAATCAATACCATTTTCGTCAGTGCACAGGTGGCCGTTGGTAGGCATAGGTATCTTGACGCCTTTGCATTCATGCATGCTGAATTTCCTCAGAACATCCTTGAGGTATTTCTCATGAGAAATGAACATGCCATTGCGTTGTTGACGAATTTGCAGACCTAAGAAGAATTTCAACTCCCCCAGCATGGACATCTCTGTTGGGGAACGTTGCAAGGGAAACAAAAAAATTCCTACACACACGAAGATCTATCATGGTGATGATCATCTATAAGAGGGAGATTGGATCTACATACCCTTGTAGATCGCTAAGCGGGAAGCGTTAAGAAATGTGGTTGATGTAGTGGAACGTCTTCGCGATCCAAATCGCCTCGGTCCCACAATCCGTCCCGATCTAGTACCGAACGGACGGCACCTCCGCGTTCAGCACACGTACAGCTCAATGACGATCTCCGCCTTCTTGATCCAGCAAGAGAGATGGGGAAGTAGATGAGTTCTCCGGAAGCATGACGGCGCGCCGGTGGTGGTGATGATCTTATTCCTGCAGGGCTTTGCCTAAGCACCGCAGAAATCCGATCTAGAGGAAGAACTATGAAGTAGAGGTTTAGGGTTGCACGTGGCAAAGTTGTGCCTCAAAAACCCTAAAACCTCTAATATATATAGGGGTAACCAAGGGGTGGGGCTTGCCTCCTACTCCAAGTAGGAGGGATTCGGCCGAGGGAGGGAGGAAGGAATCCTCCTCCAATTCGGTTTGGAAGGAGGAGCCTGTCACGCCCAAGATGCGACCCTATCCTCAATTTGGCACGAAGGCCTCGTTAGGGATAGAAGTGCATCTCGTCGTGTCGCGAGAATGGATATCGTTACAAGTACATGTACTGAAAAGAAGAGATATATATATAGAATTGGCTTACACTCGCCACAAGCTACATCAGAGTCACAATAGTACAATACATAATCATCATGAAGAAGAGTAGGGTTCGACTACGGATGAAAACAAACGAGAAAAGAAGAACGACGTCCATCCTTGCTATCCCATGCTGCCGGCCTGGAACCCATCCTAGATCGATGAAGAAGAAGAAGAAGAAGAAGAAGAAGAAGCAACTCCAAATGAACAATCAACGCGCTCGCGTCGAGTAACCTTTACCTGTACCTACAACTGGTGTTGTAGTAATCTGTGAGCCACAGGGGACTTAGCAATCTCATTTCCAAAGGTATCAAGACTAGCAAAGCTTACTGGGTGAGGTATGGTTAAGTGGTGTGGTTGCAGCAGCGGCTAAGCATATATTTGGTGGCTAAACTTACGAGTACAAGAAATAAGAGGGGGAAGATCTACGCATAGCGGACGTGACTGTTGACGATCAAATGAATGATCCTGAACACCTACCTACGTCAGACATAACCCCACCGTGTCCTCAATCGGAGAAGGAACTCACGAAAGAGACAGTCACGGTTACGCTCACAGTTGGCAAGTTTTATTTAAGTTAACTTCAAGTTATCTAGAACCAATGTTAAACAAAGTTTCCACGTTGCCACATAACCACGGGCACGGCTTTCCGAAAGATTTAACCTTGCAGGGGTGCTCCAACTAATCCATCACAAATTACCATAAGCCGCATAGAAATCCTCGATCACAAAGCTCGCGATCTCGTCGGATTTATTAGTGGAAAACCTCAACTCTGAGATTACCCAAAGCATCACCGGAATCCCGATGCACAAGATATCTCGTCGAAGGTAAAACTAATCCAGCAAGGACGCCCGACGTGTCGACGATCCCGATAGGAGCCGTGTATCTCGTTCTCAGGACACGATGGATAAGCGAAGCGTACGGTGGGCTGATAGACATCACCCGAGTTGCCCCGGGTTGGCCCCGCTTGGTGCTCTGTTTTGGACCAGCACCATCAGCACTGGCCCCCCTGTATTATGTAGAATTACTCCTCGGGTAGGGCTAACTCCCTATGCATTTCAGTTTAACAGAATTATTATGTTCGGCGAATAGTACCAATGTTGGGCCCCACCAGACCAGCTTTAATCTAAAATGAATTAGCAAGGGGGTCCACAAACACAACCCCGATCGTGTTAGGAGCGCTCAAATATGGAACATAACACCGGTAACCGAAAACTAAGGGGGCAAAGGTGGAACAAAACACCAGGCTAGAAAAGGCCGAGCCTTCCACCTTTTACCAAGTATATAGGTGCATTAAATTAAATAGCATTAATATGGTGATATGACAAGGAACCCATGCTATCACATGGAAGCAACTGCACCTGCAACTGGCAACGCTAACACAGGGTTAAGCAAGCGGTAACATAGCCAATCAGAGGTTTGCTAGGTTGAACAGGTTGAAGGTTTTCATGGCATTGTTGAGAGGCTGAAAATTAACATGTGGTAGGCAACGAGACATAATCGATAGAAGCGATAAAACTAGCATGGCAATGATAGTAATGGTATCTGGAGATATGGTCATCTTGCCTGAGATCCCGCTTGGAAGAAGAATGACTCCGTGAAGCAGACGAACCGATGTAGTCGAACGGGTCCTCACTTTCCGACACGCTTGCGGAACTCTATCGAGACGGAGGAAACTGGAAACACAAATCAACACACGATACTCACCACGTGACGCACAACACAAATGATGCATGAGCACCTGAAAACAAACAAGACACGGCATGACAATTCACGCATACAGACACTACACATTAAGTGAAGTTCAATATGCAACGAGTTGCATATTGACAAACTCCACGTTTAATTATTTAGTTCTATCCCGATTAGATACACGGCAACATTAAAGGTTGTTAAAAATGGCAAGAGGTGAAGCGTAATTAAACTACCTATCTAGGCATTTTAAATGAGGTCGGAAATGACATATAGCACCTCCGAAACAATCTCACATGTTAATTTACAATTCTGTCCACATCTGAACTAACACATTTAATTAGTTGTTAAACAGAAAAAACAAATAGCTTCACGTGATTCTACGCGTCGAGACAAGCAATTTACACATAGAGAACATCTCCAACGGAGCTACGGTTCAAAAGATACAAGCACCGCAAGATATGATGGCATGAATGCAATATGTGTGCAACCACGGTCACGAGCACTTCACAACATACAACAAGCAAGAGAAAATGAAACTACATGAGATTCTAAGCAAGTTTCGTATAGGGCACGATCAAATCGGAGCTACGGATCAAAAACTACGAGCAAACAAGATGTCACTACAATCTGCCAAAATCAGCTACATAGCACTTTCTACACCCCACAACTACGAGCTACTCAACTCCAATCTACTCAACCAAGGCATGACACTAAATAGGGCAAGAGGCACTACAACAAACAACTAACAACAACTAGCATGTCATCATGGAACGCTAGGAAAAGAAGTCACAAAATGGCTTCCCACACACTATTTCAGACTTAGTGAAAATAGCAGTTTATGAAGCTGCAGTTTTCGATCTGAAGGCATATTGACAACAGCAAAATCATAATCTACAGGACTCCAAATGGCATGAAAATTCACCGCATGCTAGAGAATCACAAGGTCTACAACTAAGTCCATTGCACCAACCTCAAAAGAGCTACAGATCACAAGATAGAAGCAAGACAAGACAACAACAAAATATTTCAGCATCCCTAAAACATCACTATTTCCTAGCAAGTAAAGATCAACCAAAGCACACCTAAACATGCATTTCTATTGCAACCAAAAATACCAGGGGATAGAGTAAACATCCATGAACAACTCCCTAGTTGACAACTTAATCAAACGAAGCACGGAATAAATCCTACGAAAAAGACAAGAGGGCAACATAGCAAAATATTGCGCGAACTAACTTGCTCAAAAGCGAAAACTAAATACACAGAAAAATCCCATGGATTTTTCTACCCCGAAAACATATAAAACATGTGGGGTTCCAACACAAAAATATTGCTACACGTAAATGCGAGATAATGTCCTAAACACGGGAAATAAACTAGCGGCAAATCCCTACATGCAAAAATACCAATGACTACTCTAAAATACATGGGAAAGTGGTTCCTAAATCACGGGCATTTCTACTACGGCATTCGAGCAATCCGGTCTTGCGCGAAAAATAAATTACGGGACGTATCCTATTGGAACATCACGTTAATCTAGGCTTTTGGCACGGCAAACCACGTCAAACAAATATGCATGTTTTTTAATCGGATTCTACGCGCAAAACTACACCAAATACATATACAACTCATCGCGATCCGACTAACGGTTAAAAAGATACACGCGTTTTAAAATACGTATATATTCTTGAATTTTAACTAATTCCGAATAAACCCTAATAACCTACGCGGGCCAAAACCATCCTAATAGGCTACACAGGGCATGGGCGCAGTATAACAAAACTACGCGCGGGTGAAGAATAGATGAGGGGAGGCCTCACCTGAGCAGGCTGTGGCCTGGATGCGAGGAGGAGGCCGAGTCCTCGGGCTTGGGGACCCTGGGCCGGTTGCGGCTCCCTCGGCCTCGACGCGGGGCGGCCCAAGAGGCGCAGGCGAGCGTTGGCTCATCGTTCCCATCGCTAGCTGCCGAGCTCAGGACATGGCGGCGGTGGATCTGGCAGCTGGACGACGGCGAGGACGGCCACGCGCAGAGGGGCCCTAGAAGCGGCGAGGGCGGCCCCTCGATCACAAATCCGGCGTAGTTTGGGGGGGGGCGCATGGCGGCGCGGAGCCGGAGGGCCGATATGGCGCGGAGGTTGGCCGGCGGGACTGCAGAGAGGCGAGGCGGCGAGAGGAGCAGGCGCGGCGGCCCCTTCCAGACCGGATCAGGCCGGCGGAGGGAGGTCCGGCGAGCTCGCGCCGACGGGCACTACTCCGGCGAGGGGAGGCGCGGCGAGCAGCACGGGAGGCGGCCGGGAGGAGGCCTCGGGCACGAGTTCGGGAGGCAGATCATGGGCGGCGGCGGCTCGGGCTCGGGCGGGCCTGCGATGGGCTCCGCGGGCCCGCAGTTGCTGGCAGAGGAGAGAGAGAGAGGGGGGCTAGGGTTTCGGGTGCGGATCCCGAGGTAGAGGGCGGTGGCTGTCTAAAATATGCACGGGGACTATATATAGACAAATGGGGGGGCTGGGTTAACCGGAATTTCGTTTCGGATCCAACCGCGCGGTCGGAATCGGACGATTCCGAACGCGGGACAGATTAAGTGGCCATGTAGACTAGGTATCCAAAGACGAGAGGGGAAACGGGCGACGCGGCAACGATTTTAAAACACCGATAACCGTCCGACGGTAGACCGAATACGGTGCCACTACAGCCGACCGTTTGGGTACCAGTCGGTCTCCGATCGCGACGAAATTCAACAGGCGGCCTAGCTACATAAAAATAAGACCGCACTTCGGATTTCAACCCGATCAGAGATAGTTTTACGCATACTTTTGAAAACAAGGTTTGACGATACCGCGGGCGCGTGCGAGTGCGGTTGGGCTCAGAACGGACAACGATGAGAACCGGCAACTAACAACGGATGCAAGATTGAAAATTGGCGGCAACGGATATGCCGATGCAATGCAGATGATGCGCATGATGCGATGATGATGCGACAAAAGACAATAGACACACGACGAAAACGGAATAGAGGGGAATCTTCTGGAACGTCGGCAACGGGCTGTCACAACTCTCCTACACTACAAGAGTATCTCGCCTCGAGATCCAAGAATGAAAGGGGGAGAGGATAAGAAAGAACAAGAGGTAAAAACTTAGTCGCTTCTTGACAAATGAGTGAAACCAATGATCCTTGAAGGTTGCAAAGAGATGAGGAATGATATGAGAAAGAAGCAAGAATTCATGGAAAATTTCGGCAGCACTTCGGTAGGAAAACGGGACAAAAAAATTGATAATATGGAAGAAATAGACAATATTCATAACAAACAACTAAATAGAACAAGGGAACACCATGATCTTGGTAGAACAACATAATAGACCCAAAAGAGCAACATCACAATGCCTCCAGAAGAACAGAATATGAACTAGTTCATACGGAAGAAGAGAACGAAGAGAGAATGACAACTACTAACTCAAATGAACTTGGCAAGTATTCTTGCAAGAAGAATTGAACAGAGTTGTTGGAAAAACAACAATGAAAAGAACAAGATAGTAGTGGGCTTATGGAAACCTTTTCAAACTAATGAAGTGACAACCAGCCACTAACAGAAACAAGGGTTGTTTGGGAGAAACAAGATATGAACAATTCCTTACTTCAAGATGATACATTGAGAACTTGGATTAATGACAAGCACCATAATAGCAACAATCCATAGGAAAAGCTTTAGGTGAAATCCAAACCAAGATAGCTCAATGAAGAAATCATGGGTTCAAAATATCTCATGATCATAGAATTGGTGGGTTTAATTATCTCACACTTGAAAGAAAATCTCTTCGAGACTCCTACACTAACAAGAATGCTATAATACCACCTCAAAGGATAAGGAAGAACAAATGCACATGGAGATGCAAGAGAAGAAAACTTGAGGTTCTCCAATAAGAATCTTGAAGAATACTTGAGAATGAATTGACATCATGAGCCACTCCGGAAGAAGAATTCAATCTCTTAGAAGAAGGAAGAACAAGAATAAGAATTATGTTATGCTCATCCTTCATGAAATTTAATTGAGGACAAGCACCGATTTAGCATACAAATATTCTTCTTGAAAGGAACTTGAAGAGAGAGATAGGTAAGCACCACTTGAAGCATAATTGAAGGAAGCATCGGTAAGAATTCACAATTGAATGGGGATACCAAGAATTAATGGAGATACATGAGAATGAAGAGATCATGATCCACCTGAAAGAAAACTTGAACAAAGCACCGGATAACGAGAGTCGAATGAAAAGACAACAATGGAGAAGAATTGAGGATGAAAGCTGAAAGCTGAGAACGAAGAATCTTCTAAAATGATGGCCTTCGGAGGATCGAGAATGAAAACAATTCAGAGAAGCACCGGATAGCAAGAAATGAATCACTCATGATTGAAAACAAATTCAAGATGATAACACAAAGCTAAAATGACGAATATCCAAGAGAATAGACCAATATTTGAGAGAAAAACTCCTTCGAATTACAAGCTGAGGATGATGACGAGAAACAACACCACGAATAACTGAGACACTCCGGAATAAGGACGAATGAAAGGTTGATCCAAAGAATGAGAATTAATTCAAATAGCTCTTGGAGAAGGGATATGACTGATGAAATTCATACTTACGTCATAGTTGAAAAGATTTAGAGATCTCCGGAAAGATTATGGAGCTATATAAGATCGTGGGAAAAACCTGCGGGATATGGGCCCACTCGAAGAAACCACCGTTGAAGGGATTGCTTAGAAAGAGAGATGTTGCACCGGTACAAATGAAAACTTGATGAGGATAGCACCTCGAAATAATTGCAAGAATGAGAATCGGGACTTCCGAAATATCTTCAACACTCCGGATAGAATAGAGAGGAAAGAATAACAAGATAGGCTGATAAGAATCTCCAACATAGGAAAAAAAATTACAAGGACGAAAAGGATATGATGAACACAAACAACTGAATTGAATTCACCGGTAAGGATGACAAGAATGAACAAATATGACACGAATCTCCTGAGAATCTTCACAATGAATCACCGTATAAGAGAGAAAAAGAACAGACAGCGGAAGCACCATGAAAAGAAAACTCTTGGATGAAAACTAATCACTGAAGAAAAGGGTGGGAGGGCGGGGAAAAACAAAGACAACTTGGGCTAGATGAGATGAACTCCGGAATAAAATGAGAGAAAGATCTTACAAATTGGAGAGGATTGAATTCACTTGAGGAGAAGCACACTGGTTGGAAAAGAATTAACATGACGACCCCGGTCGAGAAGAATTGATAAGTCAATTGATTAAGCAAAAGGATTAGCACTCTCATATGAATATCAGAACACTACTTAGAAAAGATCTGAAATCACCACTTGACATCGAAGCAACACGAAGTACCATATTCCAACAAAACAACGGGTGAGGCTTGCAAATAGCCAGAACAAACTCATGAGAAAGATTTCGTCCGATATTTTCGTGGACAGGATCGCACGGGCTCGAT
Organism: Hordeum vulgare subsp. vulgare; assembly: GCF_904849725.1. Classification (NCBI taxonomy): domain Eukaryota; kingdom Viridiplantae; phylum Streptophyta; class Magnoliopsida; order Poales; family Poaceae; genus Hordeum; species Hordeum vulgare. The sequence goes on along the minus strand of NC_058522.1, from coordinate 152,437,789 downwards.
CCTTACAGTAGCCATCAAGTGCAAGGCAGTGCACCCAACATACGAGGTGTCCCCGAGTCGTAGCAAGCTACAAGGAGTCTTTAAGACACAACGAGAACCGCTGTAAGTCGACCGTCAACAAACGAATCCACTAGATGTTGAACCCCAACATAACATCATGCATTTGTTGGAAGATTGTCCTATAAGTAACTACTTGAATTCCCACCTAAGAATTCCCGAAATAACTGGTCATGCAACCTGGTACACGGATACAAGGAGTAATATCACACAACTCCTATACTCACCCGTCACCTGTATCACATCCGTCAACACACAACCAGAATCTCGGACCTTCATCTACTACAGACCCTCGTGATCACAACGATACAAAGTATGGCAGTACTCTCGAACAATCTGCACCAGTACTGGGGACATCGGGGTTATCTCGCCACTACTAGTATTGAAGCAATTACGAACATCCTTCGTCATAAGATACTAAGAAATCTGAATGATAACGATGTGCTCGAGAATCCCCTGGAGCTCAACTCCCCGGAAGAAATCAAGTCAGACAGGAGGCACCAAGACAGAACTCCGTCACATCGGCACCATATAGATTCCAAGAATATCTGCGTGATCCTAAAAACAATTTGAGTGAGAAGAGGAGTAGAATAAATTATTACGTCAAGATTCCTCACCAGAGCATAGAAGAGGAGAAAAAAGAATCCTACTCTCCGATATATAACTAGACTCAAAGTAGTTTTTCACTAGACTTGACTCGGCCAAGTTCGATCAATCAAGGGGGCTCCTAGGTCGGTACTGCTCTGATACCAACTTGTCACGCCCAAGATGCGACCCTATCCTCAATTTGGAACGAAGGCCTCGTTAGGGATAGAAGCGCATATCGTCGTGTCACAAGAATGGATATCGTTACAAGTACATGTACTGAAAAGAAGATATATATATATATATATATATATATATATAGATAGAATTGGCTTACACTCGCCACAAGCTACATCAGAGACACAACAGTACAATACATAATTATCATGAAGAAGAGCAGGGTCCGACTACGGTACTACAAACCACCACTTCCTTAGGTACTGTAGCAAACTTAAATTCTACTTGTGTTGATGTTGGGTTACTGTACTTTCAATCTTCCATGACAAATACCCCCCGATACTATCCATAGTTTCATCAAAATAAACAACCAACACAACAAACAGAATCTGTATATTTCGTATACCTCTAGTACTTCACAAATTCTGAAATATTACGACAATATGAAGAATTTGCATAGCAATCAGAAACAAAAAGAATCAACTCAAAAGCTCTTACAGAAAACAAATGAAAATTCTTTTCGTGAGCAGAAAGTTTCTGTCTTTTCCAGCATGACCAAACGATCATCCCCAAGACTAATCATAACGGTTTTGCTTGGCACAAACGCAAAAAGGAACACAAAAACACAATTATAACAGAATTATGAAAGTGTGGAAAACACAAAACAGAAAGTAAAATTATAGATTCGTTGGGTTGCCTCCCAACAAGCGCTTTTGTTTAACGCCCTTAGCTAGGCGAAAGTGATGGAATCACGTATAGTCATCTTTGGTGCTCAAACCATAGGTAGCCCTCATCATAGATTCATAAGGCAATATTATTTTATTTCTAGGAAAGTGCTACATGCCCTTCTTTAAAGGAAATTAAAATCTAATATTCCCTTCCTTCATATCGATGATAGCACCAATAGTCCTTAGGAAAGGTCTACCAAGAATAATGGGACATGAAGGATTGCAATCTATGTCAAGTACAATGAAATCCACGGGTACATAGTTCTTATTTCCAACAATAAGAACATCATCGATCCTCCCCATGGGTTTCTTGAAAGTAGAGTCTGCTAGATGTGAATTAAGGGAACACTCTTCAATCTCATGAAAACCGAGAATATCACATAAAGACTTTGGAATCGCGGAAACACTAGCACCCAAATCACACAAAGCATTGCACTCATAGTTTTTGATCTTGATTTTGATAGTAGGTTCCCACTCATCATGAAGTTTTCTAGGTATAGAGACTTCTAGTTCGAGCTTCTCTTCAAGAGATTTCATCATAGCATCTACGATATGCGTGGTAAAGGCTTTGCTTTGGCTATAAGCATGTGGAGAGTCTGCAATGGATTGCATCAAAGAAATGCATTCAAATAAAGAGCAATTATCATAATTGAATTCCTTGAAATCCAAAGTGGGAGTTTCATTACTACCCAAAATTTTGACTTCTTCTACTCCACTCTCCACACCTTTATCATCAAGATAGGTGGACTCCGAATCATTGGGGCATTTTTCAACCAAAGTGGATTCATATCCAGCCCCTCCATAAGTAGGTTTGACACGCGAAAACGAAGATTCAAGAGAAGACACACCAAGCACTTTAAGATCTTCGTGATTTGCATCACAAATTTCAGGTTTAGCTGCCATCTTATTTGCTAAGGTAGCCTGCTTGTCAGAAATTTGGCCCCCCAATTTTTCAATGTGAGCAAACTGAGAACTAAGTGAAAGGAAATCATTGGCCATATCATCAACCTATTTATTCAAACAGACCAAAAAGGAATTTTGCTCTTTTAATTCCCTACGGAAGTAACTATTTTGGTCAAACTGAGAAGACATGAAACTTTTGACATTAGTTTCAATCTCTTACAATTTTCTGAAATTGTTTGGTTTGGCCATGAGGAAAGGTCTCTCACGAACAAACCTAAGAGTGTACGGGCGAAAGGGAACGGCAAAGGCAAAAGAAAACGGCGAAGGAGAAAGGCGAATGAAAACGACACATGTGAAGTGGGGGAGAGGAAAACAAGAGGCAACTGGCAACAAAAGTAAATGCAAGAGAAGAGTTTGTGAGACTTACTTGGATAGATCTTGATTTCTCCTCCCCGGCAACGGCGCCAAAAATACTTCTGCTACTGCAACAAAAGACCTTCCAACGGCACCAGAAATAGGCACGTCGACGGGAGAATACTTGGCTTGATCTTTCTAATGCGGCTACGCCTGAAGGGACTTCCTAGGCAAGTATGCAAAGGATTTCCCCCGTGGCCTTGGAGCCTTGCGTTGGTGTTCCCTCGAAGCGGAAAGGGTGATGTAGCGTAGCGGTGGTAAGTATTTCTCTCAGTTTGAGAACCAAGGTATCAATCCAGTGGAGGAGTAACTCAAGATCCTGCACAAACACAAAAACTTGCTCCCCACGCTATGAAGGGGTTGTCAATCCCTTATAGATTGTTTGCCAAGTGAGAACTGAGAGCAACAAAGTAACAAAGCAAAGTAAAAGCGGAGATGTAAACGATGGATGTGAATAGACCCGGGGGCCGTAGTGTTTACTAGTGGCTTCTCTCATGAAAGCAAGTAGACGGTGGGTGAACAAATTACTGTCGAGCAATTGATAGAACCGCGCAAAGTCATGACGATATATATGCAATGATTATTTTTATAGGCATCACGTCCAAAACAAGTAGACCGATACTGTCTGCATCTACTACTATTACTCCACACGTCGATCGCTATCCAGCATGCATCTAGTGTATTAAGTCCATAAGAACAGAGTAACGCCTTAAGCAAGATGACATGATGTAGAGGGATAATCTCAAAGCAATGATAAAAACCTCATCTTTTTACCCTTGATGGAAACTACTTGATGTGTGCCTTGCTGCCCCTACTGTCACTAGGAAAGGTCACCACATGGCAGAACCCAAAACCAAGCACTTCTCCCATTGCAAGAATCATAGATCTAGTTGGCCAAACAAAACCCAAGACTTGGAGAGACTTACAAGGATATCAAATCATGCATATAAGAAATCAGCAAAGACTCAAATATATATCATAGATAATCTGATGAAAAATCCATAATTCATCGGATCTCGACAAACACACCGCCAAAGAAGATTACATCGGATAGATCTCCATGAAGATCATGGAGAACTTTGTATTGAAGATCCAAGAGAGAGAAGAAGCCATCTAGCTAATAACTACGGACCCGCAGGTCTGAAGTGAACTACTCACGAGTCATTGGAGGGGCGATGATGATGATGAAGAAGCCCTCCAACTCCAAAGTCCCCTCCGGTAGGGCGCCGGGAAGGGTGTCCAGATGAGATCTCGCGGAAACGGAAGCTTGCGGCGACGGAAAAGTATTTTCGAGGCTCCCCTGATTTTTGCGGAATATTTGGGAATTTATAGGCCAAAGATCTAGGTCAGGGGGCGGCCAGGGAGGCCACAAGCCTGCCCACCGCCGCCTCCCCCTTGTGGCGGAGTGGGGGCTTGTGGGCTCCCTGGAGCCCACCTGGCTTGGCCCAAAGGCCCCCTGATCTTCTTCCGTTCGGGAAAAAATCATTTCGGGGTTTTTCTTCCGTTTGGACTCCGTTCCAAAATCAGATCTGAAAAGAGTCAAAAACACGAAAAAAATAGGAACTGGCACTTGGCACTGAATTAATAAGTTAGTCCCAAAAAAGATATAAAAGGTACATAAAACAACCAAAGAAGACAAGATAAAAGCGTGAAACCATCAAAAATTATAGATACATTTGAGACGTATCAAACATCCCCAAGCTTAACTCCTACTCGATCTCGGGTAGGGAAGTGAAAAAGAATGATTTTTCGATGCTTTCATGCTACCTAGCATAGGTCTCCTTTGTAATTCCTCTTATGTGACGTGAATGTTAAGATCCATTAGATTCAAAACAATAGTTTGCTATTGACGCGGAAACAATAATAATTCAAGCAAGCTAGCAAAGTAATCATGAACTTTCAAAATAACAAGGCCAAAAGAAAGTTATCCCTACAAAAGCATATAGTATGGCTATGCTCTATCATCATTGCACAAAGAATTTAAATCATGCACAGCCCCGGTATTGGCCAAGTAATTGTTTCACACCTTTACTTTCTCAAACCTTTTCAACGCTCACGCAATACATGAGTGTGAGCCATGGTTATAGCACTATAGATGGTGTGGAGTGTGGTGGAGGTTGCAAGACAAAAAGGAGAAGATAGTCACATTAACTAGGCATATCAATGAGCTGTGGAGATGCTCATCAATAGATATCAATGTGAATGAGTAGGTATTGCCATACAATTGATGCACTAGAGCTATGAGTATGTGAAAGCTCTTAAAGAAAAGTAGTGGGTGTGCATCCAACTTGCTTGCTCACGAAGACCTAAGGCAATTTTGAGGAAGCCTATCATAGGAATATACAAGCCAAGTTATATAATGAAAATTTCCCACTAGCTATATGGCGGTGAAAAAACGAGAGACTCTCAATCATGAAGATCATGGTGCTTAATATGCACAAGTGTGGAAAAAGTGGTAGCATTGTCCCTTCTCTCTTTTTCTCACATTTTTTTTTTATTTTGGTGGGCTCTTTGGCCTCTTTTTAGTTTTTTTTATATTTTGGTGGGCTTCTTTGGCCTCTTTTATTTCCTCACATGGTACAATGCTCCATTAATGATGATCATCACACTTTCAACTCAAAACTTAGAGTAACGATGACTCTTTATGGAATGCCTTTGGTAGTGTACCATGGCAATGATCTAGCATGGCATAGCCATCAATGGAAACATCATGCAATGGCAATGCAGATGTGGTGGCACATGTCATGGTGGTAGTTGCATGGCAATATATCTCGGAATGACTTTGAAAAATCCATAGTAGGTAGGTATGGTGGCTGTTTTGAGGGATGCTAATGGTGGTTTTGTGCACCGGCGAAAGTTGCACGACACTAAGAAGATAGTGATGGTGGAAGGTGAAAGTGCATCTAAACCATGGACTCAATATTAGTCATGAAGAACTCATATACTTGTTGCAAAAGTTTTATTAGTAATCAAAACAAAGCATTCAACAAATACTCCTAGGGTAAGGGTTGGTAGGTATAAACCATCGCGCGATCCCGACCGCCACGCAAAGGATGACAATCAATAGACTAATCATGCTCAGATTTCATCACATAGCGGTTCACCATACGTGCATGCTACAGGAATCACTAACTTCAACACAAGTATTTCTAGATCCACAACACCTTACTAGCATGACTTTAATATTACCATAACCACAACTCAAAACTAATTGAGATGAATCAAACTTCTCTAACTATTCAATGCACATGAAGGTGGAAGTTTTCGTATCCCTTTGGATAACTACCCCTTTTGAGACTACTTTCAAAGCATAGATCAACTACCAAGCCATGCACCTCTGTGCTCTAAAAGATATAAGTGAAGCACATAGAGCAAAAGTATCTAGCTCAAAAGATATAAGTGAAGCACATGTGAGCTGAATTGTCTACCAAAAGATATAAGTGAAGCTCGACAAAATCATGGTGTGTGCATGTATCTCTCTCTCTAGGTGTGCATCAAGGATGATTGTGACACAACAAAAATAAAATACTCCTACGATACAAGACGCTCCAAGCAAAACCACATAACATGTGGTGAATAAAAATATAGCCCCAAGTAACGTTACCGATGGATTGAAGACGAGAGAGGGGATGCCTTCCCGGGGCATCCCCAAGCTTAGGCTTTTACGTCATCCTTGAATATCTTGGGGTGCCTTGGGCATCCCCAAGCTTGAGCTCTTTCCACTCTTTATCTCTTTTTCCATAAGAACTTCACCCAAATCTTGTAAACTTCACAACACGAAACTTAAACAGAAACTCGTGATAACATTAGTACAAGAAAGCAAACCACCACTTCCTTAGGTACTGTAGCAAACTTAAATTCTACTTGTGCTGATGTTGGGTTACTGTAATTTCAATCTTACATGACTAATACCCCCCGATGCTATCCATAGTTTCATCAAAATAAGCAACCAACACAAAAACAACAGAATCTGTTAATAGCAGACCAGTCTGTAGCAATCTGTATATTTCATATACTTATGGTACTTCAAACATTCTGAACAATTACGACAGTCTGTCTAATTTGCGTAGCAATTAGAAGCAAAAAGAATCAATTCAAAAGCTCTTACAGAAAAAAAAAGAAAATTCTTTTCGTGAGTAGAAAGTTTCTGTCTTTTCCAGCATGACCAAACGATCATCCCCAAGACTAATCATAACGGTTTTGCTTGGCACAAACGCAAAAAAGAAACACAAAAACACAATCATATAAGAATTATGAAAGTGTGGAAAGCACAAAACAGAAATAAAATTTATAGATTCATTGGGTTGCCTCCCAACAAGCTATAGCGACCCGACTCAACGAGTCAAGCCTCTGGTGTTTCTGTACCATCCCAAGATCATGCTGGTACACACACAGTACATAATGTATATATTCAAGAGTGCAATCACACAGCTTTATTAATCGAAATATCATAAAGAGTACTTTATCACAATAAAGGAGTACAATAAAGTGGCTGAAGGCCAAACTCATGAGATTATCTAACGAAGACTAAGCGGAAGCATCAGGTAGACGAGTCCATCCGACTCCAAAGGCATGTCGCTGAGCGTAGAACCGTAGCCTCACTCTTGGTCGGAAAAGTACTCTGCAACATGATACGTTGCAGTCGTGTAGGTCAGCATATGGAATATGCTGGCAAATCATCAAGAGAGAGGGGTAAAATAATAATCAACTATCTCTACATGCATATTTGGCTGGTGGAGCTAAGTTTTGCATAAAGCGAGTTTTCTCCTACAACAAAAGGGGTCGACAGCAAAATATTACTACATAGTTTGTTGTTAACGAGATGGTTCCGCCAACCAGTTCTCGTACCCGAATAGTTGTTAACACCCACATCATTATTAAGTTGTGTCGAGAGTTCAGGGGAAATTCAATGCCTTCGGCTCAAGTTGTCCATGACCGTGGACACGGCTAATCGATTAGGTTGGGTACTCTGCAGAGTTTTGCACACGTTCCCCACAAGATTTGATCGCCTCCGGGTTTGTCCTCGCACTTCAAGGTGTTTGAAGACCGGATGATCAAAACATGGTCTTTCAACGGGTCCCTCTGAATCCCTTTCGGTGCCCATCCATTCCTACCGTTCGTCTACATCTGCTAGCACCGCCTGTCCAGAGTCGCCGCGTTGTCCAACCAAGCCAGAGCCCATAATGACTTGTGGCTGTGCAGGTAAGCCTTGAGTCTTGAAGTCTCCGTCCGTCCCTTTGAGCCTGGGTGAAGCTTTCCGCAGGATGACATGGCCTCTCCAGCATCCCGGGCATCCACTGGGTTTTCCAGCGAGCCGGTCAACCGTCCTTCACCCAGTGTTGCATTGCGTCCGAGGTCTTGAAAATCTTGTCTTAGTCCGGTCTTGATTATTATATCAACCTCGCATCACTCGTGGAATACACTCAACCGATAACCCGTCTACTAGAGCATAGCATATATAACATTGTCGTCCCGGGGCCAAGTATCGGGGTGTTGTGTTCCTACCACATGAATACTACAACTTACATTAAAGTTTCCAAGTACCTAGGCAGCATGCAAATTGGGCAAAGAAGGTGATCTACTATGCATCGAAAACGTAGGTAAAAATAACATGATCAAAGATGACTTGCCCTGATGATAGTTGTCCTACTCGAGCGTCTCTAAGTAACACGCTTCGCACTCCGGATGATCTACGGATACAAACACAAAGCACACCATAAGCAATTCAATCATGCCACAAGTAAAAATAACATCACATGCAATGATTTGCAAAAGACTACGCAAAAGAATTTATCGCGCGCCGGTAAGGCAGAAACTTGTTTCTGTTGAAAACACCAGTAAAAATACTTTCAAAATTCTGAACAATCTACCACAGTAATATTTTATCACTAGAAAACAGTAGCAAAAAGAATCAACACAATATCATTTTTCAAACTCCTGGAATAAGCAAAACAGTATTTAAACTAAATCTGCTCTAACTTATATTTAAAAATTTGAAACACAGACAAATTATATATTTTTAAAAACTACAGGAAATTTGTGAACTAGTGGAAAAATAATCAATGTCATTGAACGTCGGGATAAAAAGTTGTGATCAAAACAAGATTGAAAGTTTCTGTTTTCGAAATCTGGACAGAAAATTACTAAACTGCTAGTGCTAATGAGAGGTTACACGTGGCAAGATGCTACTGGTTTTGGTGGCTGTGTGTTTCTTGGTTTGGAGCAAACGTCCTATGGCTAGCAAAACCACTGGCTAAATCTTAAGTGAACGAAAGAACCGTTGGTTTTCTGGACTAAACCGAAAGGGTATAGATGATCTAATCCTAGCCATTGCATGGGATCTAAGGGCTAGAACGAGTTCATGCAATATATAGAGAGAGGGGGGGATAGCTACCTGTTGCAGAAGCTTGCACCGGCGAGGAACGTCGCTGCCGGCAAGGGAGGAGCTCCGGGGCGGGGTTGGAGGCTTCGGGGAGGCGGCGGCGGGGTTCCTCCTCCGCGGGGGAGGCGGCGGTGGAGAGAGAGAGCTCGGGGAAGGCTCTCCCAGGCGAGGCCGAGGGTGGCGCAGCCTCGGGCTGCTGCTGCTCCGGCGAGGCTCATGGCGGCGGCGGCTTGTGGAGGCGGCGGCGGCTAGGGTTGGGGAAGGGGTGGCTCGGGGGTGGGGGTATATATAGGCTGGGTGGAGGGAGTAGAAAGGAAGGAGGAGAGGAAACGGGGAAGGAATCGCGAGCTGGGTGCGGCTCGGTTTGGTGCAGAGAAAAGGAAAGGGAGGGAGGAGAAGATCGCGTGGGGGAGAGAGAGGGATCGGGCAGGGTGCAGCAGAGAGAGGGAGGCGGTGGGGAGTTAAGGGAAGAGAGAGAGGAAGGAAAGAATAAGGGAGGGGATCGCTGGGATAGAGGAGAGGAAGGAACGGCTCGGTTTCTGCTGGGAAAGAAAGAGAGGAGAGGAGAGGAGAGAGAGGAAGGAAAGAGAGGAGAAGGAAGGAAAGAGAGAAAAAACGTGGGGAGAGAGAGGGGAGAATAAAGAAGGAGTGGGAGGAGAGAAATAAGGGAGAGAGAGGAGATTACGTGGGTGGTTGGGGCTGCATGCATGCCTGTGCATGGATGCATGCGTGCAGGCTTGATGCCTCGGGTGCATGCAGGCTCCTGGTGGCGGCTGGGCTGAGCCACTTTGGCTCGGCCTGGCAGTTTCCTTTTTTTTTTAAAAAAACAAACAAACAGCAGCAACAAAAAGAAAAAAAACAAAACAGAAAAATATATATCCTAGCTAACAAAATACTAGAAAAAAAAAGGTGCTAATATACATATATGCACTAGAATACTTAGGAAAAACAAAATAACATATACAACTAATATATATAGGAAACCCTAGTTCCACCTAATGCAACTTTTAAAAATAGTTTTATGCACTAGGTCACACAACGCGGTTGAAAAACTTAACAGAAAAAAAATACTTCGGAGTTTAGAAAATTTGCAAAACGAAAATGGTGACTTTAACTCACAGGGGAGAAGTCATATTATCTCCACTCCAATAAATTGCCCGTAGTCACATAACGATAAAATTTTCAGAAGAACACAAATATGCATAAAATATGAGATGCATATGAATGATCTATTAACATCCGAATTTAAGAAAATTGGGATGTTACAAACCTACCCACCTTAAGATGAATCTCGCCCTCGAGATTCGGGTTGGCTAGAAAATAGGTGCGGGTGGTCTCGACGAAGATCCTCTTCTCGTTCCCAGGTGGCTTCTTCCTCGGTGTGGTGGCTCCACAACACCTTGCAGAACTTGATGATCTTGCTGCGGGTAACTCTGTTGGCGGTCTCGAGAATCCGGACGGGTTTCTCCTCATATGTCAGATCACTGTCAAGCTGTATGGCCTCTAGGGGCACTGTATCTCTCAACGGAACATCGGCCATCTCAGCATGGCATTTGTTCAACTGGGAAACATGGAAGACATCATGAACTCCGGACAATCCTTCCGGGAGTTCCAGTTTGTATGCAAATTCACCTCTACGTTCAAGAATTTTGTAGGGGCCAATGAAATGTGGTGCTAGTTTTCCTTTCACACCGAATCTCTTGATTCCTCGAAGTGGAACACCCGAAGATATGCTCGATCTCCCACTTCGTACGTTACTTCCTTGCGTTTGCTGTCGGCATAACTCTTCTGCCTGGACTGAGCTATCTTGAGTCGGTCACGAATAAGCTTGACCTTCTCTTCAGAATCTCGGATGAGGTCGGGACCAAAAAGTTGTCGGTCTCCAACTCCATCCCACATCAACGGTGTTCTGCACCTCCTTCCGTATAGAGCTTCGAAAGGGGCCATCTTCATACTGGTCTGGTAGCTGTTGTTGTATGAGAACTCGGCATACGGTAAATTGTCATCCCAACTAGACACATAGTCTAGTGCGCAAGCTCTCAACATGTCCTCCAGAATCTGATTAACTCTCTCGGTCTGTCCATCTGTCTGCGGGTGAAATGTTGTGCTGAACTCCAATCTCCTTCCCAAGGTTTCGTGCAGTTGGTGCCAAAATTTTGATGTGAACTGAGCCCCTCTATCGGACACAATGCTCTTCGGTACTCCGTGCAGACATACGATCCTCGTCATATAAATCTTGGCCAGCTTGACACTCGTGTAGGTAGTTTTCACCGGAATGAAATGAGCTACCTTGGTCAAACGATCGACCACAACCCAAATAGAATCATAGCCAGAACGGGTCCGAGGTGATCCTGTGATGAAGTCCATACCAAGCTTTTCCCATTTCCATTCGGGTATCGGCAGAGGTTGGAGCAAACCTGCTCGCTTCTGATGCTCGGCTTTTACTTGCTGACAAACATCGCATATAGCTACAAACTCGGCAATGTCTTTCTTCAATCCTGTCCACCAGAAACTTTCTTTCACATCCAGATACATCTTGGTGTTACCGGGGTGTATCGAGTACGGGGAATCATGAGCTTCCTGAAGTATCAACTTCCGGAGTTAGGGATCATTGGGCACATAGATGCGATCCTCAAACCATAAAGTCCCGTGTTCATCCTCACGAAAACCTTTAGCTTTCCCGTCTTCCATTTTCTGCTTAATCTCAGCTATCTCTTTGTCAGCTTTCTGTGCTTCACGGATCTTTTCCGTCAAAGTAGACTGAATTTCCAAAGTGGCAACAAATCCTCTTGGAACTATCTCCAATTTGAGCTCTCGGAGATCATCGACTAACTCCTGGGGTAATCCTCCCGCTGTGAGCGTGTTCACATAACTCTTGCGGCTCAACGCATCGGCTACAACATTTGCCTTGCCTGGGTGATAATGCAATCTCATGTCATAGTCCTTGATCAACTCTAGCCATCGCCTCTGCCTGAGGTTCAACTCCTTCTGCGTGAAGATATACTTCAGGCTCTTGTGATCAGTATAAACATCACAACTATTTCCGATTAGGAAATGTCTCCAGGTCTTGAGAGCGTGCACTACGGCTGCTAGTTCCAAGTCATGTGTGGCATAATTCAACTCATGAGGTCTGAGCTGTCTGGATGCATAGGCTACAACTTTGCCTTCTTGCATGAGCACTCCTCCAAGTCCTTGATGAGAAGCGTCACAATAAACCTGGAAATCCTTCCGGATGTTCAGCAATATCAGCACTGGGGCTGTAACAAGACGTTTCTTCAGCTCTTGAAAACTGGTTTCACATTCCTTAGTCCAAACATACTTGGACTCCTTCTTCAATAACTCTGTCATGGGCTTGGCAATCTTTGAGAAATTCTCAATGAACCTCCGGTAATATCCGGCAAGTCCGAGGAAACAGCGGATCTCCTTGACTGAAGTGGGTACTACCCATTCAGTGACTGTTGCGACCTTGGCAGGGTCCACTGCTATTCCTTCTCCTGAGATGACGTGTCCGAGAAATCCGACTTTCTTCAACCAAAACTCACATTTGCTGAACTTTGCATATAGCTTATGCTCTCGAAGCTTCCCCAGAACTAAACGCAGATGTTCCTTGTGTTCCTCTTCGTTCTTGGAGAATATCAGTATGTCATTGATGAACACCACAACAAACTTGTCCAAGTACTCCATAAACACCTTGTTCATCAGATTCATAAAATATGCCGGAGCATTAGTCAGTCCAAATGACATGACCGTGTACTCATACAAGCCGTACCGAGTGGTAAAGGCTGTCTTGGGTATATCCTGTTCACGAATCTTCAACTGATGATACCCGGATCGAAGATCGATCTTTGAGAATATGCGAGCTCCAACTAACTGATCAAACAGATCATTGATCATCGGCAAGGGGTACTTGTTCTTGATGGTCACATCGTTCAATGCACGATAATCGACAACCATTCTCAGGGACTTGTCCTTCTTTTCAACCAAGAGCACTGGGGCTCCCCAAGGTGAAGAACTTGGGCGAATATACCCTTTGTCCAACAACTCCTTAATTTGCTTCTTGATTTCTATCAAGTCATTTGCGGGCATCCGATAAGGTCTCTTGGATATCAGGGCTGTTCTGGGTAATAGCTCAATCAAGAACTCAATCTCTCTATCGGGTGGCATGCCCGGCAATTCTTCCGGAAATACATCTGGATACTCCTGTATGATTGGTACCTCCTCCTGGACTACTCCCGTGAGAGAATTTGCTCGCTTACTCTGTGTCGGGCGCTGAGACACGTACTTAATCCGCTTCTGCTCGGGGGTGGTGAGCAAAATAGACTTAAGGGCACAATCGATATTACCTTCATACTTGGCCAACCAATCCATGCCTAGGATTACATCCAATCCTAGGGACTCTAATATGATGAGGTCGGTGGGAAAATTATGGTTCCCGATGTTGAGACTCAAAGCATGGCATCCTATCCTGGCTGTCATCATGCCTCCTGGGGAACTGACCCTAATAGGTTGGCTGAGGGTTCTAGTTGGCAAACTATACTTTTCCACAACTACCCTTGATATGAATGAATGCGTTGCACCAGAATCAAAAAGTACCAATACTGGATGTGAATTTAGCAAAAACTTACCAACCACAGTATCGGGGTGATCATAGACCTCTTCCACATCAATGTGGTTCACCTGAGCTCGAGGAAAAGGATTGGGCTTCTTTGCTGCAGAGTTTCCGTTACCGTTTCCATTTCCCTGCTTGTTCTGGGGACAATCAGTGGCATAGTGTCCCTTCTTCTGACACTTGAAGCAAGTGATGTGAGTCAGATCCTTCTGAGCTGGAGCTGACTGCTGCTGAGTGCCAGTACCGCCATTCTTGAAGTTGCTGTTGTTGCGGTGGTTCCCATTTCCTCCATGGTTGTGGCCTCCATGGTTGTGCACAGGGTGGGTATGCTAAACGTGTCCTCCAAACTTACCGGATCCAGTCCCGGTATTCCCTGGATAAGGGGTGTAGCGAGGCTTCTGCTGAGTGCCGGAGTTGAACTTTCCAACCCCATACTTTCGCTTGCAGTTCTCCATCTGCTGATGTTTCCCCTCCAAGATGAGGGCCTTATCAACCAGCTCCTGGTAGTTGTTGAAAGTGGCTACCGTCAACTGAATGCTCAGCTCATCATTCAGTCTTTCCAAGAACTTCTCCTGCTTGGCCGCATCATCGGCCACATCTCCAAGTGCATAACGGGCGAGCATGCTGAATTCATCAACGTACTGGGCCACAGTGCGATTCCCCTGGCGTAAGTTGCGAAACTCACGCTTCTTCACACTCATTGCACCAGCTGAGACATGCGCGGTGCGGAAGGCTTGCTTGAATTGTTCCCAAGTGACTCCAGCAATGGGATAAGTGGTGGTGTAGTTCTCCCACCAGGCAGCTGCAGGGCCTTCAAGTTGATGCGCGGCAAAATGCACCTTCTCAGCTTTAGTACAACCAGCAGTGATAAGTTCACGCTCCATCTTGCGAAGCCAATCATCTGCCACAATGGGCTCAATGCTGCTGGAGAAAGTTGGAGGGTTCAACCTCAGAAAACGGGTGAGGTTGTCGGCCTGGGGTGGGGGACGGTTGTTGTTGTTCTGGTTCTGGATGATCAGCTGCATCAGGGTGTTTTGTTGCTGGATCAACTGGGTGAGTTCCGGCGGAAAGTTGGACTCAGGGGCGCGTCTTGGAGGCATCTGATGTTTGTAGAGGGGTGAGATTAGCATAGAACAATGGTCTAAGAGGAATTACACTACCCATATGAATGCAACACACAAGTATCACACCACACATTTCATTCAATCATCACAAAGGTTCACACAGGGATACAAAATTCGATAATCCTAAACATCGGCCTAAAACGTAAAACGATAAAGTAAATTTGGTGGTCTAGTCTAAGTGTCCTCCTCAGAATAGCATGGTGTCGGGTCCTTCGGTGGAGCTTTCTTCATAGTCCTCGTCGTTGCTGATCACGGGGGCTACGTCTCCTTCGGGATGAAGGTTCTCGCCCATGTCTAGTTCCTCCTCCAGGTATGCAACTCGAGTCTTCAGCTTCTCGATCCGCTCCAGAAAGTCCTTCACTTCCAGCTCATGCTCATAGTGGGCTTCCCGGGCTGCATCTTCAAGCTCAAGCTCGCGGAGTGACAGTTGCTTGATCTTCCTAGCGTCCTTGATCGCATGATACTCCAGAGTTCCGTTGTGCTTCTCCAAGGTCTTGGCATAAGATAAGAGAGCGTCATTGGTCTTGCTTGAGATGATGTCTCCGTCTTCATTTCTCCGAGATACAGCGAATAGGTCTGGATAAATAGGGCAGCCTTTGTATTCATCCTTGATACATCCGAGTGCACAATGGATCGCCATGTCCCTTCCGAGAATCCAGCTGGGTGCGATGAACTTGAAATCCATCGGCTCAGTGCGCGGCTGGAATGTCCTTCCGGGAATATGCACCTCGATCCTGTAGCGTGAATCCTCCGGGTAAGACGAAGTTGGCTTCCCTGTGATAGTCGGCAGAGCAATCCTCAAGTCTTTGGTGATCTGCACCAGCTCTTTTCCGAACGGCATAGTGGTGTCGGGCTGGCAAAACTCCGTGAACTTAACAGGGATGAAGGTGGCCATCTAAACATTGGAAAATCGGAGAGAAGTCAGAAATGATCAGAAGAGGAAACAGAAGATTTATAGATATAAGAGAAAATAGTTTTCTTCCTAAGGCTTTTCCATTACTAGAGGTTACGTCCTAAGGTCAGCATGTGCTCTGATACCATTTCTGTAGCGACCCGACTCAACGAGTCAAGCCTCTGGTGTTTTTGTACCATCCCAAGATCATGCTGGTACACACACAGTACATAATGTATATATTCAAGAGTGCAATCACACAGCTTTATTAATCGAAATATCATAAAGAGTACTTTATCACAATAAAGGAGTACAATAAAGTGGCTGAAGGCCAAACTCATGAGATTATCTAACGAAGACTAAGCGGAAGCATCAGGTAGACGAGTCCATCCGACTCCAAAGGCATGTCGCTGAGCGTAGAACCGTAGCCTCACTCTTGGTCAGAAAAGTACTCTGCAACATGATACGTTGCAGTCGTGTAGGTCAGCATATGGAATATGCTGGCAAATCATCAAGAGAGAGGGGTAAAATAATAATCAACTATCTCTACATGCATATTTGGCTGGTGGAGCTAAGTTTTGCATAAAGCCAGTTTTCTCCTACAACAAAAGGGGTCGACAGCAAAATATTACTACATAGTTTGTTGTTAACGAGATGGTTCCGCCAACCAGTTCTCGTACCCGAATAGTTGTTAACACCCACATCATTATTAAGTTGTGTCGAGAGTTCAGGGGAAATTCAATGCCTTCGGCTCAAGTTGTCCATGACCGTGGACACGGCTAATCGATTAGGTTGGGTACTCTGCAGAGTTTTGCACACGTTCCCCACAAGATTTGATCGCCTCCGGGTTTGTCCTCGCACTTCAAGGTGTTTGAAGACCGGATGATCAAAACATGGTCTTTCAACGGGTCCCTCTGAATCCCTTTCGGTGCCCATCCATTCCTACCGTTCGTCTACATCTGCTAGCACCGCCTGTCCAGAGTCGCCGCGTTGTCCAACCAAGCCAGAGCCCATAATGACTTGTGGCTGTGCAGGTAAGCCTTGAGTCTTGAAGTCTCCGTCCGTCCCTTTGAGCCTGGGTGAAGCTTTCCGCAGGATGACATGGCCTCTCCAGCATCCCGGGCATCCACTGGGTTTTCCAGCGAGCCGGTCAACCGTCCTTCACCCAGTGTTGCATTGCGTCCGAGGTCTTGAAAATCTTGTCTTAGTCCGGTCTTGATTATTATATCAACCTCGCATCACTCGTGGAATACACTCAACCGATAACCCGTCTACTAGAGCATAGCATATATAACATTGTCGTCCCGGGGCCAAGTATCGGGGTGTTGTGTTCCTACCACATGAATACTACAACTTACACTAAAGTTTCCAAGTACCTAGGCAGCATGCAAATTGGGCAAAGAAGGTGATCTACTATGCATCGAAAACATAGGTAAAAATAACATGATCAAAGATGACTTGCCTTGATGATAGTTGTCCTGCTCGAGCGTCTCTAAGTAACACGCTTCGCACTCCGGATGATCTACGGATACAAACACAAAGCACACCATAAGCAATTCAATCATGCCACAAGTAAAAATAACATCACATGCAATGATTTGCAAAAGACTACGCAAAAGAATTTATCGCGCGCCGGTAAAGCAGAAACTTGTTTCTGTTGAAAACACCAGTAAAAGTACTTTCAAAATTCTGAAAATTCTACCACAGTAAGATTTTATCACTAGAAAACAGTAGCAAAAAGAATCAACTCAATATCATTTTTCAAACTCCTGCAATAAGCAAAACAGTATTTAAACTAAATATGCTCTAACTTATATTTAAAAATTTCAAACACAGACAAATTATATATTTTTAAAAACTACAGGAAATTTTTGAACTACTGGAAAAAGAATCAATGTCATTGAACGTCGGAATAAAAAGTTGTTATCAAAACAAGATTGAAAGTTTCTGTTTTCGAAATCTGGACAGAAAATTACTAAACTGCTAGTGCTAATGAGAGGTTACACGTGGCAAGATGCTACTGGTTGTGGTGGCTGTGTGTTTCTTGGTTTGGAGCAAACGTCCTATGGCTAGCAAAACCACTGGCTAAATCTTAAGTGAACAAAAGAACCGTTGGTTTTCTGGACTAAACGAAAGGGTATAGATGATCTAATCCTAGCCATTGCATGGGATCTAAGGGCTAGAACGAGTTCATGCAATATATATAGAGAGAGAGGGATAGCCACCTGCTGCAGAAGCTTGCACCGGCGAGGGACGTCGCTGCCGGCAAGGGAGGAGCTCCGGGGCGGGGTTGGAGGTTTCAGGGAGGCGGCGGCGGGGTTCCTCCTCCGCGGGGGAGGCAGCGGTGGAGAGAGAGAGCTCGGGGAAGGCTCTCCCAGGCGAGGCCGAGGGTGGCGCAGCCTCGGGCTGCTGCTGCTCCGGCGAGGCTCGTGGCGGCGGCGGCTTGTGGAGGCGGCGGCGGCTAGGGTTGGGGAAGGGGTGGCTCGGGGGTGGGGGTATATATAGGCTGGGTGGAGGGAGTAGAAAGGAAGGAGGAGAGGAAACGGGGAAGGAATCGCGAGCTGGGTGCGGCTCGGTTTGGTGCAGAGAAAAGGAAAGGGAGGGAGGAGAAGATCGCGTGGGGGAGAGAGAGGGATCGGGCAGGGTGCAGCAGAGAGAGGGAGGCGGTGGGGAGTTAAGGGAAGAGAGAGAGGAAGGAAAGAATAAGGGAGGGGATCGCTGGGAGAGAGGAGAGGAAGGAACGGCTCCGTTTCTGCTGGGAAAGAAAGAGAGGAGAGGAGAGAGAGGAAGGAAAGAGAGGAGAAGAAAGGAAAGAGAGAAAAAACGTGGGGAGAGAGAGGGGAGAATAAGGAAGGAGAGGGAGGAGAGAAATAAGGGAGAGAGAGGAGATTACGTGGGTGGTTGGGGCTGCATGCATGGCTGTGCATGGATGCATGCGTGCAGGCTTGATGCATCGGGTGCATGCAGGCTCCTGGTGGCGGCTGGGCTGAGCCACTTTGGCTCGGCCTGGCAGTTTCCTTTTTTTTTGAAAAACAAACAAACAGCAGCAACAAAAAGAAAAAAAAACAAAACAGAAAAATATATATCCTAGCTAACAAAATACTAGAAAAAAAAAGGTGCTAATATACATATATGCACTAGAATACTTAGGAAAAACAAAATAACATATACAACTAATATATATAGGAAACCCTAGTTCCACCTAATGCAACTTTTAAAAATAGTTTTATGCACTAGGTCACACAACGCGGTTGAAAAACTTAACAGAAAAAAATTACTTCGGAGTTTAGAAAATTTGCAAAACGAAAATGGTGACTTTAACTCACAGGGGAGAAGTCATATTATCTCCACTCCAATAAATTGCCCGTAGTCACATAACGATAAAATTTTCAGAAGAACACAACTATGCATAAAATATGAGATGCATATGAATGATCTATTAACATCCGAATTTAAGAAAATTGGGATGTTACACAAGCGCTTTTGTTTAACGCCCTTAGCTAGGCGAAAGTGATGGAATCACGTATAGTCATCTTTGGTGCTCAAACCATAGGTAGCCCTCATCATAGATTAATAAGGCAATCTTATTTTCTTTCTAGGAAAGTGTTCCATGCCCTTCTTTAAAGGAAATTGAAATCTAATATTCCCTTCCTTCATATCGACGATAGCACCAATAGTCCTTAGGAAAGGTCTACCAAGAATAATGGGACATGAAGGATTGCAATCTATGTCAAGTACAATGAAATCCACGGGTACATAGTTCTTATTTGCAATAATAAGAACATCACCGATTCTCCCCATGGGTTTCTTGACAGTAGAATCCGCAAGATGCAAATTAAGAGAACACTCTTCAATCCCATGAAAACCAAGAATATCACATGAAGACTTTGGAATCGCGGAAACACTAGCACCCAAATCACACAAAGCATTGCACTCATAGTTTTTTATCTTGATTTTGATAGTAGGTTCCCACTCATCATGAAGTTTTCTAGGTATAGAGACTTCTAGTTCGAGCTTCTCTTCAAGAGATTTCATCATAGCATCTACAATATGCGCGGTAAAGACTTTGCTTTGGCTATAAGCATGTGGGGAGTTTGCAATGGATTGCATCAAAGAAATCCATTGAAACAAGGAGCAATTATCATAATTGAATTCCTTGAAATCCAAAGTGGGAGTTTCATTACTACCCAAAATTTTGACTTCTTCTACTCCACTCTCCACACCTTTATCATCAAGATAGGTGGACTCCGAATCATTGGGACGTTTTTCAACCAAATTGGATTCATATCCAGCCCCTCCATAAGTAGGTTTGACACGCGAAAACAAAGATTCAAGAGAAGACACACCAAGCACTTTAAGATCTTCGTGATTTGCATCACAAATTTCAGGTTTAGCTGCCAACTTATTGACTAAGGTAGTCTGCTTGTCAGAAATTTGGCCCACCAATTTTTCAAGGTGAGCTAACTAAGTAGTAAGTGCAAGGAAATCATTGGCCATATCATCAACCTCTTTATTCAAACAGACCAAAAAGGAATTTTGCTCTTTTAATTCCCTACGGAAGTAACTATTTTGGTCAAACTGAGACGACATGAAACTTTTGACATTAGTTTCAATCTCTTCCAATTTTCTAAAATAGTTTGGTTTGGCCATGAGGAAAGGTCTCTCTCGAACAAATCTAAGAGCGGACGGGCGAAATGGAACGACAAAGGCAAAAGAAAATGGCGAAGGAGAAAGGCGAATGAAATGGCAAATGTGAAGTGGGGGAGAGGAAAACGAGAGGCAACTGGCAACAAAAGTAAATGCAAGAGAAGAGTTTGTGAGACCTACATGGATAGATCTTGATTTTCCTCCCCGGCAACGCGCCAGAAATACTTCTGCAACTGCAACAAAAGACCTTCCAACGGCGCCAGAAATAGGCACGTCGACGGGAGAATACTTGGCTTGGTCTTTCTGCTGCGGCTACGCCTTAAGGGACTTCCTAGGCAAGTATGCAAAGGATTTCCCCCGTGGCCTTGGAGCCTTGCGTTGGTGTTCCCTCAAAGCAGAAAGGGTGATGTAGCATAGCGGTGGTAAGTATTTCCCTCAGTTTGAGAACCAAGGTATCAATCCAGTGGAGGAGTAACTCAAGATCATGCACAAACACAAAAACTTGCTCTCAACGCTATGAAGGGGTTGTCAATCCCTTATAGATTGTTTGCCAAGTGAGAACTGAAAGCAACAAAGTAACAAAGCAAAGTAAAAGTGGAGATGTAAATGATGGATGTGAATAGATCCGGGGGCCATAGTATTTACTAGTGGCTTCTCTCATGAAAGCAAGTAGACGGTGGGTGAACAAATTACTGTCGAGAAATTGATAGAACCGCGCAAAGTCGTGACGATATCTATGCAATGATTATTTCTATAGGCATCACGTCCAAAACAAGTAGACCAATACTGTCTGCATCTACTACAATTACTCCACACGTCGACCGCTATCCAGCATGCATCTAGTGTATTAAGTCCATAAGAACAGAGTAACGCCTTAAGAAAGATGACATGATGTAGCGGGATAATCTCAAACCAATGATAAAAACCCCATATTTTTACCCTTGATGGCAACTACTTAATGTGTGCCTTGCTGCCCCTACTGTCACTGGGAAAGGTCACCACATGGCAGAACCCAAAACCAAGCACTTCTCCCATTGCAAGAATCATAGATCAAGTTGGCCAAACAAAACCCAAGACTCGGAGAGACTTACAAGGATACCAAATCATGCATATAAGAAATCAGCAAGCACTCAAATATATATCATAGATAATCTGATCACAAATCCACAATTCATCGGATCTCGTCAAACACACCGCCAAAGAATATTACATCGGATAGATCTCCATGAAGATCATGGAGAACTTTGTATTGAAGATCCAAGAGAGAGAAGAAGCCATCTAGCTACTAACTACGGACCCGTAGGTCTGAAGTGAACTACTCACGAGTCATTGGAGGGGCGATGATGATGATGAAGAAGCCCTCCAACTCCAAAGTCCCCTCCGGCAGGGCGCCGGGAAGGGTCTCCAGATGAGATCTCGCGGAAACGGAAGTTTGCGGTGATGGAAAAGTATTTTCGAGGCTCCCCTGATTTTTTGCGGAATATTTGGGAATTTATAGGCCAAAGATCTAGGTCAGGGGCGGCCAAGGAGACGACAAGCCTGCCCACCGCCGCCTCCCCCTGGTGGCGGAGTGGGGGCTTGTGGGCTCCCTGGAGCCCACCTGGCTTGGCCCAAAGGCCCCCTGATCTTCTTCCGTTCAGGAAAAATCATTTCAGGGTTTTTCTTCCGTTTGGACTCCGTTCCAAAATCAGATCTGAAAAGAGTCAAAAACACGAAAAAAACAGGAACTGGCACTTGGCACTGAATTAATAAGTTAGTCCCAAGAAAGATATAAAAGGTACATAAAAGAACCAAAGAATACAAGATAACAGCGTGAAACTATCAAAAATTATAGATACGTTTGAGACGTATCACAGGGGTGCTCCAACTAGTCCATCACAAATTACCACAAGCCGCATAGAAATCCTCGATCACGAAGTTTGCGATCTCGTCGAATTCCTTAGTGGAAAACCTCAACTCTGAGATTACCCAAAGCATCACCGGAATCCCGATGCACAGGATATCTCGTCAAAGGTACAACTAATCCAGCAAGGACGCCCGACGTGTCGACGATCCCGATAAGAGCCGCGTATCTCGTTCTCAGGACACGACGGATAAGCGAAGCGTACGGTGGCCTGATAGACATCACCCGAGTTGCCCCGGGTTGGCCCCGCACGGTGCTCTATTTTGGACCGGCACCATCAGCACTAGCCCCCTGTATTATGTAGAATTACTCCTCGGGTAGCGCTAACTCCCTATGCATTTCAGTTTAACATAATTATTATGTTGGGCGAATAGTACCAATGTTTGGCCTTGCTAGACCAACTTTAATCTAAAACGAATTATCAAGGGGGTCCCCATAACAACCCCGATCGTGTTAGGAGCGCTCAAATATGGAACATAACATCGGTACCCGAAAACTAAGGGGGCAAATGTGGAACAAAACACCAGGCTAGAAAAGGTCGAGCCTTCCACCTTTTACCAAGTATATAGGTGCATTAAATTAAATAGCATTAATATGGTGATATGACAAGGAACCCATGCTATCACATGGAAGCAACTGCACCTGCAACTAGCAACGCTAACACAGGGTTAAGCAAGCGGTAACATAGCCAATCAGTGGTTTGCTAGGTTGAACAGGTTGAAGGTTTTCATGGCATTGTTGAGAGGTTGATAATTAACATGTGGTAGGCAACGAGACATAATCGATAAAAGCGATAAAACTAGAATGGCAATGATAGTAATGGTATCTGGGGAAATGGTCATCTTGCCTGAGATCCCGCTTGGAAGAAGAATGACTCCGTGAAGCAGACGAACCGATGTAGTCGAACGGGTCCTCACTTTCCAACACGCTTGCGGAACTCTATCAAGACGGAGGAAACTGGAAACACAAATCAACACACGATACTCACCACACGATGCACAACACAAATGATGCATGAGCAGCTGAAAACAAACAAGACACGGCATGACAATTCATGCATACAGACACTACACACTAAGTGAAGTTCAATATGCAACGAGTTGCATATTGACGAAACTCCATGTTTAATTATTTAGTTCTATCCCGATTAGATACACGGCAACATTAAAGGTGGTTAAACATGGCAAGAGGTGAAGCATAATTAAACTACCTATCTAGGCATTTTAAATGAGGTCGGAAATGACATATAGCACCTCCGAAACGACCTCACATGTTAATTTACAATTCTGTCCAGATCTGAACTAACACATTTAATTAGTTGTTAAACAGAAAAAAAAAAATAGGTTCACGTGATTCTACGCGTCGAGACAAGCAATTTACACATAGAGAACATCTCCAACGGAGCTACGGTTCAAAAGATACAAGCACCACAAGATATGATGGCATGAATGCAATATGTGTACAACGACGGTCACGAGCACTTCAAAACATACAACCAGCAAGAGAAAATGAAATTACACGAGATTCTAAGAAAGTTTCATATAGGACACGATCAAATCGGAGCTACGGATCAAAAACTACGAGCAAACAAGATATCACTACATTCTGCCAAAATCAGCCACATAGCACTTTCTACACCCCACAACTACGAGCTACTCAACTCCAATCTACTCAACCAAGGCATGACACGAAAGAGGGCAAGAAGCTCCACAACAAACAACTAACAACAACTAGCATGGCATCATGGAACGCTAGGAAAAGAAGTCACAAAATGGCTTCACACACACTATTTCAGACTTGGTGAAAATAGCAGTTTATGAAGCTGCAGTTTTCGATCTTAAGGCATATTGACAACAGCAAAATCATAACCTACAGGACTCCAAATGGCATGAAAATTCATAGCATGCTTTAGAATCACAAGGTCTACAACTAACTCCGTTGCACCAACCTCAAAAGAGCTACATATCACAAGATAGAAGCAAGACAAGACAACAACAAAATATAACAGATCTCAGACTTTGAAATATTTCAGCATCCCTAAAATATCACTATTTCCTAGCAAGTAAAGATCAACCAAAGCACACCTAAACATGCATTTCTATTGCAACCAAAAATACCAATGGCTAGAGTAAACATCCAAGAACAACTCCCTAGTTGACAACTTAATCAAACGAAGCACAGAATAAATCCTACGAAAAAGACAAGAGGGCAACATAGAAAAATATCACGCGAACTAACTTGCTCAAAAGCCAAACCCAAATACACAGAAAAATCCCATGGATTTTTCTACCCCGAAAACATATAAAACATGTGGGGTTGGAACACAAAAAATATTGCCACACGTAAATGCGAAATAATGTCCTAAACACGGGAAATAAACTAGCGGCAAATCCCTACACGCAAAAATACCAATGACTACTCTAAAATACATGGGAAAGTGGTTCCTAAATCATGGGAATTTCTACTACGACATTCGAGCAATCCGGTCTTGCACGAAAAATAAATTACGTGACGTATCCTATTGGAACAGCAGGTTAATCTAGGCATTTGGCACGGCAAACCACGTCATACAAATATGCAAGTTTTATAATCAGATTCTACGCGCAAAACTACACCAAATACATATACAACTCATCGCGATCCGACTAACGGTTAAAACGATACACGCGTTTTAAAATACGTCTATATTCCGGAATTTTAACTAAATCCGAATAAATCCTAATAACCTACGCGGGCCGAAACCATCCTAATAGGCTACACAAGGCATGGGCGCAGTATAACAAAACTACGCGCGGGCGAAGAATAGATGAGGGGAGGCCTCACGTGAGCAGACCGTGTCCCGGATGCGAGGAGGAGGCCGAGTCCTGGGGCTTGGAGACCCTGGGCCGGCTGCGGCTCCCTAGGCCTCGACGCGGGGCGGCCCAAGAGGCGCGGGCGAGCGCTGGCTCGTCGTTCCCATCGCTGGCTGCCGAGCTCGGGACATGGCGGCGGTGGATCTGGCAGCTGGACGGCGGCGAGGACGGCCACGCGCGGTGGGGCCTGGGAGGCGGCGAGGGCGGCCCCTCGATCACAGATCCGGCGCAGTTTGGGGGGGAGGCGGCGGCGCATGGCGGCGTGAAGGCCGGAGGGCCGATCGGGCGTGGAGGTTGGCCGTCGGGAAAGCAGGGAGGCGAGGCGGCGAGAGGATCAGGCGTGGCGGCCCCTTCCGGATCGGATCTGGTCGGCGGAGGGAGGTCCGGTGAGCTCGCGCCGACGGGCACTTCTCCGGCGAGGGGAGGCGCAGCGAGCAGCACGGGAGGCGAACGGGAGGAGGCCTCGGGCAGGAGCTCGGGAG